>NW_026577886.1:3600000-3929267 GCF_029407905.1 Bubalus kerabau | reverse complement strand
GAGCCCCTTCTCCCCTCCTGATCATGGCAGGAAGGTCGATTCCCCTGCTTTGTCTAGAAGGGGTTCCCGACCTTCATGGCGCACCTCAGGATGAGGCCAGTCTCACGAAGAAATTCGAGACGTAGCCTCGTGTTGGTGCCACGTGCCGAAAGACCCCGATTTCTCGGTCTTGCTCTTGATAAGAACCCGATGCCCGGACACCTCTTCTAAGGCAGCCCTGGGGATGAAGGCACTACACGAGGGGGCACTGGCAACCCTGTTCATCGTCCGGAAAATCCCACAGGATCCACATACAGCTCCACAACTGGCCTGTCACCCCTTAAACAATGAGAGAGGCAAGCGGAGTTCCCTTCCTCAGACAAGACGAGGCCTGAGTATCCAATCCCAACTCTGCAGGCACGCTTCGATCTGAGTCAGAAATGGAGAGGAAACCTGAGGTTCCTGCCTCAACCCGAGATGAGGCCCTCTTCCATTAAAACAAACCCAGTGGAGTCCCGAGAGGCCACTCCCATCTCCACAGTATCCCTGACTTCTCATAGGCATTCTGAGAAGCTCCTTGAGGCCACCGGCAAACGTCGAGGGAAATAAGGGTTTCCTGCCACAACCGAAGAAAGACCTCGAGAGTCCTTCTTCAACGCGTCTTGAGGTCAGATTCCCCTACCATGGCTCGAGAGCAATAACGCGCTACCCCTCGCCATGCACATGGAGACCTGACTTCCCTGGAGCCACATGAGAGGCTCCCTGAACTCCCTGTCGTACCTCGTGTGAAACCCCACACTGGCGCTGCAGCTCGAGAAAACACACAAGACCCCTCCGTCATCGCGAGATGAGGGCCATCTTTTCCTGCATGGCTGGAGAGCAGTCCCAAATTCTCTCTCCAAACTTCACAGGAGGCTTGACTCCCTTTAGGCCACAAAGTGGGCTCCAAGAGGTGCCCGTCGCAACTCGAAAGGAGAGCGGAGTCCTTTGCTTCCCTTCGACACGAGGCCTGACTCCCTGGGTGAGTCTGGAATGCAAACCTGAGATCCCTGTGGCCCTTGGAGAGGAACATTAGGTCCTGGACACAAGCCTAGATGAGGTCTCCTTTGCCCTGCAGTGACTCGAGCGCAACCCCCAGCTCTCCCTCGCAACTCGAATGGATGATTGGACTTCCCTGGCCCAACACAAGAGGAAGCCTGAAATCCCCGTCGTAACTCGAGAATCCCGCCGCAACTCGAGAAAAACCACGTGGCTCCCCCGTCATCGCAAGATGAGGCCCTTGGCCGCTACAGCGTATCAAGAGAAGTCCCACGTTCCATCCTGAAGTACAAAACGGTACTTGGCACCCTTGATGCGACCCCCAAAGTTCCCTGACATACCGGTCTCACTCGAGGGAAACACCAAAGTTCATGGCACCACTTCCTGTGAGCCCCTTCACCCCTCCTGATCGCGACAGGAGGGTCGATTCCCATGTTTTGTCTGCAAGGGGTTCCCGACGTTCCCCGCGAACCTCCGGATGAGGCCGGTCTCATGAGGAAATTCAAAAAGTAGCCTCATGGTTGGTGCCACATGTTGAAAGATCTCGAATTCCCGGTCCACTCTAGATAAGAACCTGACGCCCGGACATCTCTTTGAAGGCAACCCTGTGGATGAAGGCACAACACGAAGGGACACTGACATCCCCATGCATCGTCTGGAAAAACCCGCCGATTCCACTCACAGCTCCAAATGTGGACTGTCACCCCATGAACAACTCGAGAGGCAAGTGAAGTTGCATTCCTTCACACAAGATGAGGCCTTACCCTCCTGGCCCAACTCTTCAGGGACCCTGCGATCGGAGTCAGAAATGGAGAGGAACCCTGAGGTTCCTGCCTCAACTAGAGAAGAGGCCCTCTTCCATTGAACCAAACTCAGTGGTGTCCCGAGAGGCCCCTCCCAACACCACAGTATCCCTGAATTCTCAGAGGCTCCCTGAGAAGCTACCTGAGGTCACTGGCACAAGTCGAGGGAACCCAGAGTTTCCTGAAGTAACCCGAGAAAGACTTGGAGAGTCCTTTTTCAACGTCTCTTGATGCCCGATTCCCCTACCATGACTCCAGAGCAAGGACGCGCTCCCCTCGCCACAAGCAGGAAAACTGACTTCCCTAGTACCACACAAGAGGCTCCCTGAGTACCCCATCGTACCTCGTGAGAAAACCCACAGTGGCGCCGCAGTTCGAGAAAAACCACAAGATGCCCCCGTCAAGGAGAGATGGGGGCCTTCTTTTCCTGCCTGACCTGGAGAGCAATCCCTGGTCCTCTCTCCAAACTTCACAGGAGGATTGACTCCCTTTAGGCCACTCAGTTGGGTCCAAGAAATACCCGGTGCGACTCGAGAGGAGAGCGGAGTCCTTTGCTTCCCTGGAGACGAGGCCTGACTCCCCGGGTGAGTTTGGAATGCAACCCCGAGATCCCTGTCGCCCCTGGAGTGGAACATTATGTCCTAGACACAAGCCTAGATGAGGTCTATTTTGCCCTACAGTGATCGAGAGCAACCTCCATCTCTCCCTCACAATTTGAATGGAAGATTGGGCTTCCCACGGTCAACACATGAGGAAGTCTGAATTTCCCATCGTAATTCGAGAATTCGGCCTCAAGTCTTAAAAACCATGTGGTTCCCCCTTCATTGCAATATGAGGCCCTTGCCAGCTAGAGTCTCAAGTGAAGTCCCACGTTCCATCTTAAAGTTCGAAATGCTACTTGGCACCCTTGATGCGACCCCAAAGTTCCCCAACATACCGGTCTCACTCCAGGGGAACACCGAAATTCCCGGCGTCTCCAGGGAAGTCCCATGTTCTGTCCTTAAGTGAGAAACGGTACTTGACACCCTTGATGCGACCGCAAAAGTTCCCCGACACGCTGGGTTCCCTCGAGGGGAGCACCAAGCGTCCCGGCACCACTTCATCTGAGCCCCTTCTCCCCTCCTGATCGCGACAGGAGAGTCGATTCCCCTGCTTTCTCTGGAAGGGGTTCCCGGCCTTCCTGGTGCACCTCAGGATGAGGCCGGTCTCAGGAGGAAATTCGAGACTAGCCATGTGTGAGGTGCCACGTGCCGAACGACACCGATTTTCCAGTGCGCTCTTGATAAGAACCCGATGCCCGGACACCTCTTCGAAGGCAGCCCTGTGAGTGAAGGCACAACACGAAGGGGCACTGACACCCCCGTGAATCATCCGGAAAAACCCGCAGGGTCTACACACAGCTCGACAAGGGGCCTGAGACTCCCGGAACAACTCGAGAAGCAACCAGAATTCCATTCCTCAGACAAGACGAGGCATGACTCTCCTGTCCCAACACTGCAGGGACCGTGCAGTCGGAGTCAGAATCGGAGAGGAAGCCTGAGGTTCCTGCCTCCCCTCGAGATGAGGCCCTCTTCCATTGCGCCGAACCCAGCAGAGTCCCGAGAGGCCCTGCCAACTCCACAGCATTCCTCACCTCTCAGAGGCACCCTGGTAAGTTCCCTATAGTCCCCTGCAGAAGTCGAGGGAAACGAGGGTTTCCCGCCGCAAGCCGAGAAAGACCTCGAGAGTCCTTCTTCAACGCGTCTTGAGGCCCTAGTCACTTCCCATGACTCGAGAGTGATGACCAGCTCCTCCTCGCCATGCGCATGGAGACATGAGTTCCCTGGCGCCGCACGAGAGTCTCCCTGAGGTCCTCGTCGTGCCTCGTGAGAAAACCCCCACGGGCGCCACAGCCTGAGGAAACCCATGAGATGCCCCCGTCATCGCGAGATGAGGGCCTTCTTTTCCTGCCTGACCTGGAGAGCAATCCCGAGTCCTCTCTCCAAACTGAAGAGGAGGCTCGACACCCTTGAGTCCACTCAGTGGGCTCCAAGAGATCCGTGTCGCGACTTGAGAGGAAAGTGGAGTCCTCTGCTTCCCCTCGAGGCGAGGCCTGACTCCCCGGGTGAGTCTGGAATGGAAACCCGAGATCTCTGTCTTCCCTTGAGAGGAATATTAGGTCCTGGACACACGCCTCGATGAGGTCTCTTTGGCCCTGTAGTGACTCGAGCAGAACCCCCAGCTTTCCCTCGCAACTCCAGGGGAAGATTGGGCTTCCCAGGGCCAACCCAAGAGGACGCCTGAAATCCCCGTCGTTTTCGAGAATCCAGACGCAACTCGAGAAAAACGACGTGGTTCCAACGTCTTCACAGGATGAGGCCCTTGCCCGCTACAGCGTCTCCAGGGAAGTCCCATGTTCCGTCCTGAAGTGGGAAACGGTACTTGGCTCCCTTGATGCGACCCCTAAAGTTCCCTGAAACGCCGGGTTCCCTCGAGTGGAACACCTAGAGTCCCGGCCCCACTTCATCTGAGCCCCATCTCCCCTCCTGATCGCGACAGGAGAGTCGATTCCCCTTCTTTGTGTGGAAGGTGTTCCCGGCCTTCCCGGCGCACCTCAGGATGATGCTGGTCTCACGAGGAAATTCGAGATGAGCCACGTGGGTGGTGCCACATGTCGAACGACCCCGATTTCCCAGTCCGCTCTTGAAATGAACCTGATGCCCGGACACCTCTTTGAAGGCAACCCTGTGGGGGAAGGCACCAAATGAAGCGGCAATGACACTCCCGTGCATCTTCTGGAAACACCCGCAGGTTCCACACACAGCTCGACAAGGGGCCTGAGACCCACTGAACGACTCGAGAGGCAAGCAGAGTTCCATTACTCAGACAAGACGAGGCCTGACTCTCCTGTCCCAACCCTGCAGGGACCCTGCGGTCGGAGTCAGAAATGGAGAGGAAGCCTGAGGTTCCTGCCTCCAATCGAGATGAGGCCCTCTTTCATTTCGTCAAACCTAGTGGAGTCCCGAGAGGCCCCTCTAACTCCTCAGTATCCCTCACCTCTCAGAGGCACCTGGGAAGTTCCCTAAGGTCCCCGGTAGAGGTCGAGGGAAACGAATGTTTCCCGTCCCAACGCAAGAAAGACCTCGAGAGTCCTTCTTAAATGCGTCTTGAGGCCCTAGTCCCTCCCATGACTCCAGAGCAATGACGCGATCTGCCTGGCCACACGCATGGAGGCCTGACTTCTCTGGCGCCGCACGAGAGGCTCCCTGAGCTCCCCATCATATCTCGTGAGAAACCCCACACTGGCGCCGCAGCTCGAGAAAACCCATGAGACGCTCCCGTCATCACGAGAGGAGGGCCATCTTTAACTGCATGGTATGCAGATCAAGCGTGAACCTTCTGTCCAAGCTACACAGGACGCTTGACTCCCTTTAGGCCACTCATTGGGCTCCAAGAGTTACACGTCGCTACTCGAGAGGATAGTGGAGTCCTTTGATTCCACTCGAGACGAGGCGTGACCCACCGGGTGAGACTGGAATGCGACCCCGATATCCCTGTTGCCCCTGGAGAGGAACACTACGTCCTGGACCCAAGCCTAGATGAGGACTCTTTGCCCTGAAGTGACTCGAGAGCAACCCACAGCTCTCTCTGACAAGTTGAATGGAAGATTGGACTTCCTGGGCCAACACAAGAGGAAGCCTGAATTCCCCGTCGTAACTCGAGAATCCCGCCGCAACTCGAGAAAAACCACGTGTTTCCCTCGTCATCGCAATATGAGGCCCTTGCCCGCTAGAGCATCTCCAGAGAATTCCCACGTTCCATCTTGAAGTGAGAAACTGTACTTGGCACCCTTGATGCGACCTCAAAAGTGCCGTGACATACCGGTCTCACTCGAGGGGACCACCGAGGTTCCCGGCACCACTTCATCTGAGCCCCTTCTCCCCTTCTGATCGCGACCGGTGTGTCGATTCCCCTGCTTTATCTGCAAGGGTTCCCTACCTTCCCGGCGAACCTCAGGATGAGGCCGGTCTCCCGAGGAAATTCGAGACGTAGCCTCGTGGATGGTACCACATGCTGAAAGACCCCAATTTTCTGGTACGCTCTTGAAAAGAACCTGATGCCCGGACACCTCTTTGAAGGCAACCCTGTGGATGAAGGCACAACACGAAGGGGCACTGACACCCCTGTGCATCGTCCGGAAAAACCCGCAGGTTCCACACACAGCTCAACAAGTGGCCTGTCACTCCGTGAACAACTCGAAAGGCAAGCGGAGATCCATTCCTCCACGGAAGACGAGGCGTGACTCTCTTGTCCGTACTCGGCAGGTACTCTGCGACCCGAGTCAGAAATGGAGAGGACCCCTGAGGTTCCTGCCTCCATTCGAGATGAGGCCCTCTTCGATTGCACCAAACCCAGTTGAGTAACGAAAGGCCCCTCCCAAATCCACAGTGTCCCTGACTTCTCAGAGGCACCCTGAGAAGTTGCCTGAGGTCACCGACACAAGTCGAGGGAACCCAGGGTTCCCTGCCGCAACCTGAGAAAGACCTCGAGAGTCCTTCTTCAATGCGTCTTGAGGCCCGATTCGCCTACTATGACTCGAGAGCAATCACGCACTCCCCTTCACCACACGCACGGAGACCTGACGTCCCTAGCACCACACGAGAGGCTCTCTGAGCTCCCCGTCATACCTCGTGAGAAATCTGATACTGGCGCCGCAGCTGGAGAAAACCCACGAGACGCCCCCGTCATCGTGAGATGAGGGCCTTTTTTCCTGCATGGCCGGGAAAACAATCCCGAGTCATCTCTCCAAACTCCATAGGAGGCTTCACTCCCTTTACGCCACGCAGTGGGCTCCAAGAGATACCCGTCGCGACTCGACAGGAGAGCGGAGTCCTTTTTTTCCCATCAAGACGAGGCCTGACTCTCCGGGTGAGTCGAGAATGCAACCCTGAGATCCCTGTTGGCCCAGTAGTGGAACACTAGGTCCTGGACACAAGCGTAGATGAGGTCTATTTTGCCCTGCAGTGACTGGAGAGCAATCCCCAGTTCTAAATTGCAACTCGAATGGAATACTGGATTTTCCTGACGCCACACAAGAGGCTCCCTGAAATCCCTGTGGTACTTCATGAGACACCCCACAGTGGCGCCGCAGCTCGAGAAAACCCACGAGACGCCACCGTCATCTCGAGATGAGGGCCTTCTTTTCCTGCATGGCCTGGAGTCCAATCCCGAGTCCTCTCTCCAAACTCCACAGGAGGCTTGACTCCCTTTAGTACACACATTGGGCTCCAAGAGATACCCATCGCGACTCGAGACGAGAGCGGAATTCTTTGCTTACCCTCGAGGTGAGAACTGACTCCCCGGATGAGTCTGGAATGCAAACCCGAGATCCCTGTCGCCCCTGGAGAGCAACGTTAGATCCTGGACACAAGCCTAGATTAGGTCTCTTTTGCCCTGCAGTGACTCTAGCGCAATCCCCAGCTCCCCCTCGCAACCCGAATGGAAGATTGGATTTCAAGGCCAACAAGAGGAAGCCTAAATTCCCGGTCATAACTCGAGAATCCCGCCGCAACTCGAGCAAAACCACGTGGTTCTCCCGTCATCGCAAGATGAGGCCCTTGCCCACTACAGCGTTTCAAAAGATGTCCCAGGTTCCGTCTTGAAATGCGAAACGGTACTTGGCACCCTTGATGCGACCCCAAAGTCCCCCAACACGCCGGTCTCACTCAAGGGGAACACCGAGGTTCCCGGCACCACTTCATGTAAGCCCCTTCTCCCCTCCTGATCGTGACCGATGGGTCGATTCCCCTGCTTTGTCTGCAAGGGGGCCCGACCTTCCCTGCACAACTCAGGATGAGGCCTGTCTCATGGGGAAATTCGATACGTAGCTTTGTGGGTGGTGCCACTTGCTGAAAGACTCCAATTTCCCGGTCCGCTCTTGATAAGAATCCGATGCTCGGACACCTCTTGGAAGGCAGCCTTGAGTATGAAGGTACAACACGAAGGGGCACTAACACACCTGTGCATCATCCAGAAAAACGGGCAGGTTACACACACAGCTCGACAAGTGGCCTGTCACCTCGAGAACAACTCGAGAGGCAAGAGGAGTCCCATCCTCCAGAAAAGACGAGGCCTGACTCTCCTGTACCAAGATGCAGGGACCTTGCGATCTGAGTCAGAAATGGAGAGGAACACTGAGGTTCCTGCTTCAACTCGAGATGAGTCCCTCTTACATTTCACCAAATGCAGAGGAGTCTCGAGAGGCCCCTCCAAACTGCACAGTATCCCTGACTTCTCAGAGGCACTCTGAGAAGCTCCCTGAGGTCGCAGGCACAAGTCAAGGGAACCCTGGGTTTTATGCAGTGACCAGAGAAAGACCTCGAGAGTCCTTATTCAACCCGTCTTGAGGCCCGATTACCCTACCATGACTCGAGAGCAATAACGAACTCCCCCTAGCCATCTCATGGGGACCTGACTTCCCTGGCGCCACACGAGAGGCTCCCTGAGCTCCCTCTCGTACCTCGTCAGAAACCCGGCACTAGCGCGGTAGTCTAGAAAACCCACAAGACGCCGCCGTCATCGCGAGATGAGGGCCTTCTTTTCCTGCATGGCCTGGAGAGGAATCCCGAGTCCTCTATCCAAACAGCACAGGAGGCTTGACTCCCTTTAGGGCACACAGTGGGCTCCAAGAGATACCCATCGCGACTCAAAAGGACAGCGGAGTTCTTTGCTTCCCCTCGAGACGAGGCCTGATTCCCCGGGTGAGTCTGGTATGCA
Source organism: Bubalus kerabau (assembly GCF_029407905.1). NCBI lineage: Eukaryota > Metazoa > Chordata > Mammalia > Artiodactyla > Bovidae > Bubalus > Bubalus kerabau. The sequence continues at coordinate 3,920,691 of NW_026577886.1, read as the reverse complement.
ACCCCAAGATCCCTGTCGCCCCTAGGGATGAACATTAAGTCCTGGACACAAGCCTAGATGAGGTCTATTTTGCCCTGCAGTGACTCGAGGGCAATCCCCAGCTCTCCCTTGAAACTCGAATGGAAGATAGGACTTCCCTGGGCCAACACATGAGGAAGACTGTATTCCCCGTCGAAACTCGAGAATCCCGCCACAACTCGAGAAACGCGACGTGGTTCCCCCGTCATCGCAAGATGAGGCCCTTGCCCCCTACAGCGTCTCAAGAGAAGTCCCACGTTCCGTCTTGAAGTGCGAAACGGTATTGGCACCCTTGATGCGACCTCAAAAGTTCCTCGACACACTGGTCTGACTCGAGGAGAACACCGAGGTTCCCAGCACCACTACATCTGGGCCCCTTCTCACCTCCTGATCGCGACAGGAGGGTCGATTCCCCTGTTTTGTCTTGAAGGGGTTCCTGCCTTTCCCGGTGCATCTCAGGATGAGGCCGGTCTCACGAGGATATTCGAGACATAGCCTCGTGGATGGTGACACATGCCGAAAGACCCCGATTTCCCGGTTCGCTCTTGATAAGATCCCAATGCCCGGACACCTCTTTGAAGATAACCCTTTTGATGAAGGCACAACACGAAGGGGCACTGACACCCCCGGGTATCATCCGGAGAAACCCGCAGGTACCACACACAGCTCGAGAAGTGACCTGTCACCCCGTGAACAACTGGAGAGGCAAGCAGAGTTCCATTCCTCCACACAAGACAAGGCCTGACTCTCCTGTTCGAACTCTGCAGCGAAACTGCAATCCGAGTCAGATCTGGCCCAGGGGAAGTCAGGAGAGGAAACATGAGTTTCCTGCCTCCACTCGAGATGAGGCCCTCTTCCATTGCACCGAACCCAGTGGAGTCCCGAGAGGCCCCTCCCAACTGCACAGTATCCCTGACTTCTCAGAGGCACCCTTAGACCTTCCTGAGATCACCGGCACAAGTCGAGGGAACCAAGGGTTTCCTGCCCCAACCCGTAAAAGACCTCGAGAGTCCTTCTTCAATGTGTCTTGAGGTGCGATTCCCCTACCATGACTCGAGAGCAATGACGCGCTCCCCCTAGCCACGCGCATAGAAACCTGACTTCCCTGGCGCCACAGGATAGGCTCCCTGAGCTCCCCATTATACCTCGTGAGCAACACCACACTGGAGCCGCAGCTCGAGAATACCCACGAGATGCCCCAGTCCTCACGAGATGAGGGCCTTCTTTTGCTGTATGGCCTGGAGAGCAATCCTGAGTCCTCTCTCCAAACTCCACAGGAGGCTTGACTCATTTTAGGCCACACAGTGAGCTCCAAGATATACCCGTCGCGACTTGACAGGAGAGCGGTGTCCTTGGCTTCCCCTTGAGACGAGGCCTGATTCCCCGGGTGAGTCGAGAATGCAATGCCGAGATCGCTGTCGCCCCAGCAGAGGAACATTAGGTCCTGAACACAAGCCTAGATGAGGTCTATTTGGCCCTGCAGTGTCTCGAGAGCAATCCCCAGTTCTAACTCGCAATTCGAATGAAAACTGGACTTCCCTGGGCCAGTTGAACAGGAAGCCTGAATTCCCCGTCGTAACTCGAGAATCCCGCCGCAACTCAAGAAAAACCACGTGGTTCCCCCGTCATCGAAAGATGAGGCCCTTGCCCACTACAGCGTCTCAAGAGAAGTCCCACGTTCCTTATTGAAGAGTGAAAAGTTACTTGGAACCCTTGATGCGACCACAAAAGTTCCCCGACATACCATTCTCACTTGAGGAGAACACCGAGGTTCCCGGCACCACTTCATCTGAGACTCTTCTCCCCTCTTGATCGCGACAGGAGGTTCGATTCCCCTGCTTTGTCTGGAAGGCATTCCCGACCTTCCTGGCGCACATCAAGATGAGGCCAGTCTCACGAGGAAATTTGAGACATAGCCTCGTGGGTGGTGCGGCATGCCAAAAGACCCCAATTCCCTGGTCCGCTCTTGATAAGAACCCGATTGCAGAACCCAACTCGAAGGCAATCCTGTGGATCAAGGCACAACACGAAGGGGCAGTGACACCCCGGTGCATCGTCCAGAAAAACCCGCAAGTTCCACATACAAATCGACAAGTGGCCTGTCACCCCATAAACAACGCGAGAGTCAAGCGGAGTTCCATTCCTCCACACAAGACGAGGCCTGACTCTCCTGTCCCAACTCTGCAGGGACTCTGCGATCCGAGTCAGATCCGGCACATTCGAAGCCAGGAGAGGAACCTTGAGGTTCCTGCCTCAACTTGTCATGAGGCCCTCTTCCATTGCACCAAACCCAGTGGAGTTCCGAGAGGCCCCTCCCAACTCCACAGTGACCCTGACTTCTCAGAGGCACGCTGAGAAGCTTCCTGAGGTCACTGGCACAAGTCGATGGAACCCAGGGTTTCCTGCTGCAACCCAAGAAAGACCTCGAGAGTCCTTCTTTAACACGTCTTCAGGCCCAATTCCCCTACCATGACTCAAGAAGAATGACGGGCTCCCTCTCACCACGTGCATAGAGACCTGATTGCCCTGGCACCACCTGAGAGGCTCACTGAGCTCCCAGTCTTACTTTGTGAGAAACCCCACACTAGCGCCACAGCTCGAGAAAACCTACGAGATGCCCCAGTCATCGGGAGATGAGGGCCTTCATTTCCTGCATTGCCTGGAGAGCAATCCCGTGTCCTCCCTCCAAACACCAGAGGAGGTTTGACTCCCTTTAAGCCACTCAGTGGGCTCCAAGATATACCCGTCCGACTCGAGAGCAGAGCAGAGTCCTTTGCTTCCCCTCGAGACGAGGCCTGACTCCAAGGTGAGTCTGGAATGCAACCCCGAGATTTCTGTCGAGCCTTGACATGAACATTAGGTCCTGCACACAAGCCTTGGTGGGGTCTCTTTTGCCTTCAGTGACTAGAGCGCACCTCCAGCTCTTCCTCGAATCTCGAATGGAAGATAAGACTTTTGTGGGCCAACACAAGAGGAAGCATGAATTCCCTGTGGTAACTCAAATATCCCACCGCAACTCGAGAAAAACCAAGTGGTTCCGCAGTCATTCCAAGATGAGGCCCATGCCCGCTGGAGCACCCCAAGAGAAGTCCAACGTTCCATTTTGAAGAGCGAAACGGTACTTGGAACGCTTTATGCGACCCCAAAAGTTACCCGACATACCTGTCTCACTTGAGGGAAACACCGAGGTTCCCAGCAGCACTTCATCTGAGCCACTTCTCCCCTCCTGATCGCCACAGGAGGGTCGATTCCTCTGCTTTGTCTGGAAGAGCTTCATGACCTTCGCGGCACACTTCAGGATGAGGCCGGTTTCATGAGGAAATTCGAGACAACCCACGTGGGTGGTGCCAAATGCTGAACGACCCCGATATCCCGGTCCGCTCTTCATAAGAACCCGATGCCCGGACACCTCTTCGAAGGCAACCCTGTGGATGAAGACAAAAAACGAAGGGTCACTGACACCCCCGTGCATCGTCTGGAAAAACCTGCAGATTCCACACACAGTTTGACAAGGGGCCTGAAACCCCATGAACAACTCGAGAGGCAAGCGGAGTTCCATTCCTCAGAAAAGACGTAGCCTGACTCTCCTGTCCCAACTCTGCAGGGACCCTGATGTCAGAGTCCGAAACAGAGAGGAAGTCTGAGGTTCCTGCCTCCCCTCGAGATGAGCCCCTCTTCCATTGCGACAAACCCAGCGGAGTCCCGAGAGGCACCGCCAACTCCACAGTATCCCTCAACTCTCAGAGACACCCTGGGAAGTTCCCTAAGGTCCCCGGCAGAAGTCGAGGGAAACGACTTTTTCCCGCCACAACCCGAGAAAGACCTCGAGAGTCCCTCTTCAACGCGTCTTGAGGCCCTAGTCCCCTCCCATTACTCGAGAGCCACAACGCGCTCCTCCTCGCTATGCACAGGGAGACCTGACTTCCCTGGCGCCGCACGAGAGGCTCCCTGAGATCCTCGCCGTGACTCGTGAGAAAACCCCCACGGGTGCCGCAGCTCGAGGAAACCCCTGAGACGCCCCCGTCCTCGCGAGGTGAAGGGCCTTCTTTTCCTGCATGGCCTGGAGAACAATCCCGAGCCCTCTCTCCAAAATGAAGAGGAGGCTTGACTCCACTGACGCCACTAGGGGGCTCCAAGAGATCCGCGTCGCGACTCGGGAGGACAGCGGAGTCCTTTGCTTCCCCTCGAGACGAGGCCTGACACCCAGGGGGATCCTGGAATGCAACCCCGAGATCCCTGCCTTCCCTGGAGAGGAACATTAGGTCCTGGACACAAGCCTAGATGAGGTCTCTTTGGCCCTGCAGTGACTCAAGGAAGCCCCCAGCTTTCCCTCGCCACTCGAATGGAAGACGGGGCTTCCCAGGGCCAACAGAGGAGGAAGCCTGTAATCCCCATAATCACTCGAGAATCCCACCGCAACTCGAGAAAAAACACGTGGTTCCAACGTCTTCGCAAGATGAGGCCCTTGCCCACTACAGCGTCTCAAGGGAAGTCCCATGTTCCGCCCTGAAGTGCGAAACAGTACCTGACACCCTTCGTGCGACCCCCAAAAGCTCCCCGACACGCCGAGTACCCTCGAGGGAACACCGAGAGTCCTGGCACAGCTTCATCTGAGCCCGTTCTCCCCTCCTGATCACGACAGGAGAGTCAATTCCCCTGCGTGGTTCAGAAGGGGTTCCCGGCCTTCCCGGTGCACCTCAGGATGAGGCTGGTCTGACAGGGAAATTCGAAACGAGCCACGTGGGTGGTGCCACATGCCAAATGCCCCCGATTCCCCGGTCCGCTTTTGAGAAGGACCCGAGGCCCGGGCCCCTCTTCGAAGGCAACCCTGTGGGTGAACGCACAACACGAAGGGGCACTGACACCCCCGGGCATCGTCCGCAAAGACCCGCGGGTTCCACACACAGCTCGACCAGGGGCCTGAAAACCCCTGACAACTCGAGAGGCAAGCGGGGTTCCCTTCCTCAGACAAGACGAGGCATGACTCTCCTGTCCCAACTCTGCAGGGACCCTGTGGTTGGAGCCGAAACGGAGAGGAAGCCTGAGGTTCCTGCCTCCCCTCGAGGTGAGGCCCTCTTCCGTTGCGCCAGACCCAGCGGAGTCCCGAGAGGCCCCGCCAACTCCACAGGATCCCTCGCCTCTCAGAGGCACCCTGGGAAGTTCCCTAAGGTCCCCGGCAGAAGGCGAGGGACACGAGGGTTTCCCGCCGCCACCTGAGAAAGACCTCGAGAGTCCTTCTTCAACGCGTCTCCAGGCCCTAGTCCCCTCCCGTGCCTCGAGAGCCATGACGCGCTCCCCCTCGCCACGCGCATGGAGACCTGACTTCCCTGGCGCCGCACGAGAGGCTCCCTGAGATCCTCGTCGTGCCTCGGGAGAAAACCCCCACGGGCGCCGCAGCTCGAGGAAACCCCTGAGACGCCCCCGTCCTTGCGAGCTGAGGGCCTTCTTTTCCTGCATGGCCTGGAGAGAAATCCCGGGTCCTCTCTCCAAACTGAAGAGGAGGCTGGACTCCCTTGAGGCCACTCAGTGGGCTCCAAGAGATCCGCGTCGCCACTCGAGTGGAGAGCGGAGTCCTTGGCTTCACCTTGAGACGAGGCCTGACTCCCCGAGGGAGCCTGAAATGCAACCCCGAGATCCCTGCCTTCCCTGGAGAGGAATATTAGTTCCCCAACACACGCCTTGATGAGGTCTCTTTGGCCCTGCAGTGACTCGAGCGCTACCCCCAGATTTCCCTCGCTACTTGAATGGGAGATGGGGCTTCCCAAGGCCAACCCAAGAGGAAGCCTGAAATCCTCGTCGAAACTCGAGAATCCTGCCGCAACTCGAGAAAAACCACGTGGTTTCACGTCTTCGCAAGATGAGGCCCTTGCCCGGTACGGCGTCTCAAGGGAAGTCCCATGTTCCGTCGTGAAGTGAGACACGGTACCTGACACCCTTCATGCGACATCCAAAATTTCCCCGACATGCCGGGTTCCCTTGAGGGGAACACCGAGAGTCCCGGCACCACTTCCTCTGAGCTCCTACTCCTCTCCTGTTCGCGACAGCAGAGTTGATTCCCCTGCTTGGTCTGGAAGGGGTTCCCGGCCTTCCCGGTGCCCCTCAGGATGAGGCCGGCCTCGCGAGGAAATTCGATACAAGCCCCGTGGCTGGTGCCCCATGTTGAACGACCCTGATTTCCCGGTCCACAGTTGAGGAGAACCCGATGCCCGGACACCTCTTCGAAGGCCACCCTGTGAGTGAAGGAACAACACGAAGGGGCACGGACACTCCCGTGCATCGTCCGGAAACACCCGCGGTTTCCACACACAGCTCCACGAGGGGACTGAGACTCCCTGAGCAACTCGAGAGGCAAGCGGAGTTCCCTTCCTCAGACAAGACGAGGCCTGACTCTCCTGCCCCAACGCTGCAGGAACACTGCTGTCGGAGTACAAAACGGAGAGGAAGCCTGAGGTCCTGTCTCCCCTCGAGATGAGGCCCTCTTCGATTGCGCCAAACCCAGAGGAGTCCCGAGATGGCCCACCAACACCACAGCATCCCTCACCTCTAAGAGGAACCCTGGGAAGTTCCCTCAGATCACCGGGAGAAGTCGAGGGAAACGAGGGTTTCCCGCCGCAAGCCGAGAAAGACCTCGAGAGTCCTTCTTCTACACGCCTTGATGCCCTAGTCCTCTCCCAGGACTCGAGAACAATGACGCGCTCCCCCTCGCCACGAGCATGGAGACCTGACTTCCCTGGAGCCGCACGAGAGGCTCCCTGAGAACCTCGTCGTGCCTCATGAGAAAAGCCCCACGGACGCCGCAGCTCGAGGAAACCCCTGAGAAGCCCCCGTCCTTGCGAGGTGAGGGCCTTCTTTTCCTGCCTTTCCTAGAAAGCAATCCCGAGTCCTCTCTCCAAACTGAAGATTAGGCTTGACTCCCTTGAGGCCACTCAGAGGGCTCCAAGAGATCCGCGTCGTGGCTCAAGAGAAGAACGGAGTCCTTTGCTTCCCCTCGAGGCGAGGCCTGACTCCACGGGGGACTCTGGAGTGCAACCCCGGGATCCCTTTCTTCCCTTGAGAGTACTACTAGGTCCTGGACACACGCCTAGATGAGGTCTCTTGGGCCCTGCAGTGACTCGAGCGCAACCCCCAGCTTTCCCTCGCAACTTGAATGGAAGATGGGGCTTCCCAGGGCCAACCCAAGAGGAAGCCTGAAATCCCCATCGTAACTCGAGAATCCCACCGCAATTCGAGAAAAACCACGTGGTCCCAACGTCTTCGCAAGATGGGGCCCTTGCCCGCTATGGCGTTTCAAGGGAAGTCTCACGTTCCGTCCTGAGTTGCGAAACGGTACCTGACACCCTTCATGCGACCTCCAAAATTTCCCAGACACGCCGGGTTCCCTCGAGGGGAACACCGAGGGTCCTGGCACCCCTTCATCTGAGCCCCTTCTCCCCTCCTCATCACGACAGGAGAGTCGATTCCCCTGCGTATTCTGGAAGGGGTTCCCGGCTTTCCCGGCACACCTCAGGATGAGGCCGGCCTCCCGAGGAAATTCTAGACGAGCCCCGTGGGTTGTGCCACATGCCGAACTACCCCGATTTCCCAGTCCGCTCTGGATAAGAACCCGATGCCCGGACACCTCTTCGAAGGCAACCCTGTGGGTGAAGTTACCATTCGAAGGGGCACTGACACCCCCGTGCGTCGTCCGGAAAAACCTACGGTTTCCACACACAGCTCGACGAGGTGCGTGAGACACCCTGAGCAATTCGAGAGGCAAGCGGAGTTCCCTTCCTCAGACAAGACGACGCCTGACTCTCCTGTCCCAACTCTGCAGGGACCCTGTGGTTGGAATCCGAAAAGGAGAGGAAGCCTAAGTTTCCTGTCTCCCCTCAAGATGAGGCCCTCTTCCATTGCGCCAAGCCCAGCGGAGTCCCGAGAGGCCCCGCCAACTCCACAGCATCCCTCACCTATCAGAGGCACCATGGGAAGTTCCCTCAGGTCCCCGGCAGAAGTCGAGGGAAACGAGGCTTTCCCGCCGCAACCCCAGAACGACCTCGAGTGTCCTTCTTCAACGCGTCTGGAGGCCCTAGTCCTCTCCCATGACTGGAGAGCCATGACGTGCTCCCCCTCGCCACGCGCACAGAGACCTGACTTCCCTGGCACCGCACGAGAGGCTCCCTGAGATCCTCATCTTGCCTCGTGAGAAAACCCCCACGGGCACCACAGCTCGAGGAAACCCCTGAGAAGACCCCATCCTCGCGAGGTGAGGGCCTTCTTTTCCTGCCTGACCCAGAGCACAATCCCGAGTCCTCTCTCCAAACTGAAGAGAAGGCCTGACTCCCTTGAGGCCACTCAGTGGGCTCCAAGAGATCTGCGTCGCGACTTGAGAGGAGAGCGGCATCCTTGGCTTGCCCTCGAGGCGAGGCCTGACTCCCGGGGGGAGTCTGGAACGCCACCCTGAGATCCCTGTCTTCCCTTGAGAGGAACGTTAAGTCCTGGACACAGGCCTAGATGAGGTCTCTTTGGCCCTGCAGTGACTCGAGTGCAACCCTCAGCTTTCCCTCGCAACTCGAATGGAAGATTAGGCTTCCCGGGGCCAACACAAGAGGAAGCCTGAAATCCCCGTCGTAACTCTAGAATCCCGCCGCAACTCGAGAAAATCCACATGGTCCCAACGTCTTCGCAAGATGAGGCCCTTGCCCGCTACGGCGTCTCAAGGGAAGTCCCAGGTTCTGTCCTGAAGTGCGAAACGGTACCTGACTCCTTTCATGCAACCCCCAAAAGTCCCCCACACGCCGGTTTCCCTCGAGGGTAACACCGAGGGTTCCTTCCCCACTTCATCTGAGCCCCTTCTCCCCTCCTGATGGCGACAGGAGAGTCGATCCCCCTGCGATGTCTGGAAGGGTCCCCGGCCTTCCCAGCACACCTCAGGATTAAGCCGGCCTCACTAGGAAATTTGAGACTAGCCCCGTGGGTGGTCCCACATGCCGAAAGACCCCGATTTCCCTGTCCGCTCTTGAAAAGAACCCGAGGCCCGGACACCTCTTCGAAGGCAACCCAGTGGGTGAAGGCACAACATGAAGGGGCACTGTCACCGTCGTGCATTTCCGGAAACACCCGCAGGTTCCACACACAGCTCAACAAGGGGCCTGAGACCCCCTGAGCACCTCGAGAGGCAAGCGGAGTTCCCTTCCTCAGACAAGACGATTCCTGACTCTCCTGTCCCAACTCTGCAGGGACCCTGCGGTCGGAGTCCGAAACGGAGAGGAAGCCTGAGGTTCCTGCCTTCCCTGGAGATGAGGCCCTCCTCCATTGCACCAAACCCAGCGGAGTCCTGAGAGGCCCCGCCAACTCCACAGCATCCCTCATCTGTCAGAAGCACACTGGGAAGTTCCCTAAGATCACCGGTAAACTTTTATTGCACAAGGTCCCCATGAAAAGGCCCACGCAGCAGGACAGCCACAGATTCTGTCTGTCATTAAAGGGCAATAAGGTGCCCTCCCCCCTTCTTTGCTGCCTCGGCGGCCACCAGGGTGCAATTCGCGTACCCTTCCCTTTCCCAACCTAGCAGGTGCTCCAGGGCCCGCTGGCCTACAAAGTGCCAGAAGCAGGGCTGGGCCAGCCGGCCAGAATTCAGGGTTCTGTCCCTTGGACTTCCAGCGGACACTAGGCTGCTTGGGAAAACCGCGCAGACTCTGAGGTTTTTCAGCAGAGGGGTGGAGCGGTAAAGGCCTTGACCCCAAAGACGAGGCCTTTCTGCGACCGCCAGGTTGGGGAGCTCTGAGACTGTGTCAACACAGGGCGGAATACATTGTTCCCTGCTCCAGGCAGTCCCCGTTCCCTTACCTGTATTCCGCACCCCTCCGCTGTGGCCAATGGATGCCGATCCTTGGGGATCCAGGAGTTCACGAAATGGGCATTCCCAGCCGCAATGGCGACCCCCAACAGCACATCTGGAAAGCCCTCCCCCACCCCCGCCAGGAGCCGACCCTCACTGCGAACGGAACCCCACCCCGCCCCGCACCGCCAGGTTTCGCCCCGGCCCTGCCGGGCACCCGGCGGGTTCCCAGCCATATTGTTGACCCCCGGGAGCACAACAGGGACCGACCCCCCACCCACAGCGAGCGGAATCTCGACCTGTGCAGCCCAGGTTTACCCCGCCCTGGCTGCGCTCCCGGCGCGTTTCCAGCTGCAGTGGCCATCTCCGAGAGCACAACTGGGAAGCCCTCCCCTACCCCCGCAAGGAGCCGACACCCGCCCTGTGCCGCCCGGGTTCGCCCCGCCCCTGCCGCGCTCCAGGGGCGCTGCCCACCTTCACCAGTGGCTCTCGGTGAGCCCCGTCCCCACGCCCGGTTCCAGGAGAGGCTCTCGGACCTCGCTGCTGCAGCCAGGTCAAACACGAGGACAATACATCCACCCCACAGAGACAATCCAAGCTGTCTATGATTTAGGGATAAAACGAGGACTACAGAAAGGCAAGATGACCTGACCTAGGAGGGCCATGATAGTCTATAGAACCAGACAAAGTTGGTTACCAAGGAAACTTTTTTCCTTGGAACCCGGAAAGCTGGTTCTTTGCATATGCAATGACCAACAATTAGCTTGTTACCCAAGCCTTCCTTACTGCCACCCCCATCCCCCCACTCCCCAGAAGACTGGCTCAAAGAAATATTTTAAATCTCAGGCGGAAACCTGGAAGATGTCTTGTCTGTCTGTTTGGATTAAGGTATGTGTCAGTGTGAGCCCTGTGTTTTTTGATAATATTGCTCAAGTTCTGTGTTCTGATTTCAATGGTCTCAAGACAAGGCAGCCCTTCCAAATCAAACTGCTGGAAATACAAGAAAACATTGACCTAAATGAATGTCAGAGTCCCGTGAACTGGGAACTGGTCAATATTAAATATCTAGTATTTTTGGTTTTGCTCCTCCATTATAGACATGTCTAAGAGTCAACAACATTAAGCACAACATGTTCATAGTGCCTAGGTTTCTTTTGAGGTAAAAATTGCTCTATTGTTATATCTGTCACAAGCTTGTCATCAAGAAACTACCTGGAAACGACAACAACAAAAGTAAAAAATGTAAATGTGATATGAGCTTTTAGACAAACTCTTTACAATAATTATACTCTAAAATATCTGCCTCTCATAGTCTTGATTGAAGGCAGAGGAGAAGGGGATGACAGAGGATAAGATGGTTGGATGGCATCACTGAGTCGATGGACATGAGTTTGAGCAAGCCCCTGGAGCTGGTGACGGACATGGAAGCCTGGCGTCCTTCAGGCCACGGGGTCCCAAAGAGTCAGACACGACTGAGCAACTGAACTGAACTGAACTAATAAACGTTTCTCCAGGTGTTTTGGTTACCCGAGTTTCTATCCTTGTGACGACAGTGTATTGAATAGCTAGGTCATTTCCAAATAAATGAAAGTTCTGAAACATTCACGACTTGAAAGGACCTCCCTTTTACACAGAAACAAAAGAGATTTTTGACTCTCCATGAATAGTGTCTGGCACCATCCTGACATGTTAAATGTAAGAAAGCAATTGTTTTGTTTTGTTTTGTTCTGTTCTTGGGGGTGGGGGGAGGGGGGCGGGCTATAGCCAATGCCAATATAAAAGTCAGTTCTTGGTTGCTGAAGGGAAATGTATGACTTGTTATTACAAGAAAGTATGTGGAATGCAATGGCACTTGAGGAAGGAAAGCAAAGTAGTTCTGTCTTACAGGTGGCCGTTTCAGGATGGGAGAAGCAAAGGAATGGGTACAGAATGGGATAAGCAGGTGTAGGGAAAGTGGACCCCCAGAAAAGAGTTCTGTGCCTAGCACAAGTTTTCTTGAGATGTCGAACTGCCTTTGCTAATGGAGTTTAAGTTTCTTTACCTCTTAAGTGATCTCTTCTATGTTGACCTAGAACAGAAATCTTTTGTTAGCTTTGGCTAAGTGGAGAAGTAGTGTTTCACGGTGACATATGTGATCCTTCCTGACTGTTTGCAGCCCTTTTGATATCGATGCACTGCTTCTGCTGCTGCTGCCGCCGCTGCTGCTGCTAAGTCGTTTCAGTCGTGTCCGACTCTGTGCGACCCCATAGACGGCAGCCCACGAGGCCCCGCAGTCCCTGGGGTTCTCTAGGCAAGAACACTGGAGTGGGTTGCCATTTCCTCCTCCCATGCATGAAAGTGAAAAGTGAACGTGAAGTCGCTCAGTGGTGTCCGACTATTAGCGACCTCATGGACTGCAGCCTACCAGGCTCCTCCATCCATGGGATTTTCCACGCAAGAGTACTGGAGTGGGGTGCCATTGCCTTCTCTCATATCTATGCACAAGCCTGCCTAAATAATTGACTTCTAGCTAGCTTTGGGATGCCAATGACCATCCACCCTTACAAGGCAACAGAGAAGAGAAAAACACTTACCACAGGAGGTCCTGGTAAGGAACGAGGAACTAACAAGCTCCTGCCAACCAGGATTCTGCAGAGGTCAACAAGAGGTCAGTAAGAGATGGAAGACTGTAGTCCAGAGGTCCTAGCAACTTCCGTCTTGCAGCAGAGACCCAGCATAGTCAAAACGAATTCAATGTTGCAAAAAATAAGTAAACAAATAAAGGACAGAAGTTCTTTGAACACATGACTGAGATTAGGGGTGAGGCAGTACATGTACGGTGCCCGGAAAATCTTAAAGTATGAGAAAGGAAAGAAATTAAAGACAACTATCAAGCTGTCCAAACTGATAAAAACGAAAGATTACACAGTTTTTTCTGTATATATTACCAGATAATAATCTGAAAAGGAATTAAAAAAAATTCCCTTTCAATAATGTCAACATGAATACAACACTTTGCCATGGATGTAACGAGGATGACAAGACTGGCACACTGGAACTTATACACCCTGGCTGAAAACTATCCTGAATACATGGACAGATATTCCATAACGATGGAAAGACTTAAGATGGCAATACCATGGAATGCATCTTCAATCTGAAATGAAGATTTGATATGATTTGATCGCTCAGAGCTTTTGTGTCATCAATTGTTATTAAAGTATAAATGAGATAGAGAAAGCTGCTGACTTAGACTTGAGGCGGGGTGTACGCCCTGCTGGTCTCTAGCCAGATATTCTACAGGCACTAGCAGTCAGCTAAGGAAAGAAAGGCACTGTCTCAGGGAATGGCACCAGGCCCCTCCCCCACGACATGCCTTGAGGTCACATTGGCAGCAGGTGAGTCATCCTGGGCCAAAATCTGATTGACATGAATCTTGAAGAAAGGCAGTATTCCAGGCAAATATATCATTTCCTTAACATAGATTAGGAGAACAAGGTACGAGGAAAACATACTGTTTTGTTCAAGTCGCTTGTGAGCCTATTGGGGGAACCGACCTGAAGCCAGAGTCCAGCAGATATACATAGGATATTTACATCGCTTTAGACAAACATTTCCTCAGGAACAAATGCATTGCTTAGCTCAAGGTTTGTCTGCGAAATTCTTACACATCAGGAGATGGCTCCGAGCTGGGTTTCTACACACAAGAACATGAATGCAAAGGACAAGCCTGCACAGCCCATCTGCCCCCCTCCCCCACAGCCAGCAGCATTTCCAAGTGACCTCCTAAGGCCTTCCCCAAAATACAGGGGCACCTCTGGGTTTCCTGTTTCCCTCACTTCGAACACATTTCTTAAAAAAAAAAAAAAATCCTGCACACTTCTTGATAGAATGCCACAGTGCAAGGAAAACAGGCCTTCAATACTTAAACCTCCCTGTGCCAAACACTTGGGGCTTGGTTTTGTTTTGTTTTGTTTTTTAATTACACCACCACATAATTTAAACTTTTTACAATTTCTAATTATTCAGTACCAAAACACCAAACTTTTATTGCACAAGGTCCCCATGAAAAGGCCCACGCATCATGACAGCCACAGATTCTGCCATGAAAGGGCAGCAAGGTGCCCTCCCCCCTTCTTTGCTGCCTGGGCGGCCACCAGGGTTTGAAATCCATGCACCCTACTAAGTTTCTAGGGTGCAATCCGTGGACCCTTCCCTTTCTCATCCTAGCAGGTGCTCCAGGGCCCGCTGGCCTACAAAGTGCCAGAAGCAGGGCTGGGCCAGCCGGCCAGAGTTCAGTGTTCTGTCCCTTGGACTTCCAGGGGACACTAGGCTGCTTGGGAAAACCGTGCAGACTGAGATTTTTCAGCAAAGGGGTGGAGCGGTAAAGGCCTTGACACTAAGGGTGAGGCCTTTCTGCAACCGCCAGGTTGGGGAGCTCCGAGAATGTGCCAGCAGAGGGCGGAATACTTGGTTCCCTGCTCCAAGCAGTCCCAGTTCCGTGACCTGTGGCCCGCAGCCCTCCGCTGCACCCACTAGATGTGGATCCTTGTGGACACAGGAGCGTAGGAAATGGGCGTTCCTAGCCGCAGTGGCGACCCCCGAGAGCACAACTGGGACCGAACCCCCACCCACAGCCATCTAAATCTCGACTCGCGCAGCCCAGGTTTACCCCGCCCCGGGTGCGCTCCCGGCGCGTTTCCAGCCGCAGTGGCCACCACCGAGAGCACAACTGGGAAGCCCTTCCCCACCCCCGCCAGGAGCCGAACCCCGCCCCGCACCACCCGGGTTCACCCCGCCCCTGCCGCACTCCCAGCGCGTTTCCAGCTGCAGTGGGGACCCCCGAGAGCACAACTGTTACCGCCCCCCACCCCCTCCCGACCAGAACCCCGACCCGCGCCGCCCGGGATCGCCCCACCCCTGGCGCGCTCCCGGCGCGTTGCCCACTTCCACCAGGGGCTTCTGGTGAGCCCCGTCCCCACGCCCGGTTCCAGGAGAGGCTCTCGGACCTCGCTACTGCTGCCAGGTCAAACACGAGGACAATACATCCACCCCACAGAGACAATCCAAGCTGTCTATGATTTAGGGATAAAACGAGGACTACAGAAAGGAAAGATGTCCTGACCTAGGAGGGCCATGAGAGTCTATAGATCCAAACAAAATTGGGTACCAAGGAAACTTTTTTCCTTGGAACCCGGAAAGCTGGTTCTTTGCATATGCAATGACCAACAATTAGCTTGTTACCCAAGCCTGCCTCGCTGCCACCCCCACTCCCCCCCCCCACTCCCCAGGAAAACGGCTCAAAGAAATATTTTAAATCTCAGGGGGAAAACTGGAAGATGTCTTGTCTGTCTGTCTGGATTAAAGTATGTGTCAGTGTGAGCCTTGTGTTTTTTGATAATATTGCTCAAGTTCTGAGTTCTGATTTCAATGGTCTCAAGACAAGGCAGCCCTTTCAAATCAAACTGCTGGAAATACAAGAAAACATTGACCTAAATGAATGTCAGAGTCCCGTGAACTGGGAACTAGTCAATATTAAATATCTAGTATTTTTGGTTTTGCTCCTCCACTATAGACATGTCTAAGAGTCAACAACATTAAGCACAACATGTTCATAGTGCCTAGGTTTCTTTTGAGGTAAAAATTGCTCTATTGTTATATGTGTCACAAGCTTGTCAGCAAGAAAGTACCTGGAAACAGCAACAACCAATGTAAAAAATGTAAATGTGATATGAGCTTTTAGATAAACTCTTAACAATAATTATACTCTAAAATATCCGCCTCTCATAGTCTTGATTGAAGGCAGAGGAGAAGGGGATGACAGAGGATAAGATGGTTGGATGGCATCACTGACTCGATGGACATGAGTTTGAGCAAGCCCCTGGAGTTGGTGATGGACACGGAAGCCTGGCGTCCTGCAGGCCACGGGGTCCCAAAGAGTCAGACTCGACTGAGCAACTGAACTGAACTGAACTTACAATCGTTCCTCCAGGTGTTTTGGTTACCTGAGTTTCTATCCTGGTGCTAAGCTAAGTGACGACAGTGTATTGAATAGCTAGGTCACTTCCAAATAAATGAAACTTCTTAAACATTCACGACTTGAAAGGACCTCCCTTTTACACAGAAACAAAAGAGATTTTTGACTCTGCATGAATAGTGACTGGCACCATCCGAACATATTAAATGTAAGAAAGCAATTTTTTTGTTTTGTTTTGTTTTGTTCTGTTCTTGCAGGAAGCGGGGTGGGCGCTATTATCACTGATAGGTATGCTCACCAATCTATCAAATGCCAATATAAGAGTCAGTTCTTGGTTGCTGAAGGGAAATGTATGACTTGTTATTACAAGAATGTATGGAATGCAATCACATTTTAAGAAGGAAAACGAAGTAGTTCTGTCTTACAGGTGGCATTTTCAGGACGGGAGAAGCAAAGGAATGGGTACAGAATGGGATAAGGAGGTTGTAGGGAAAGTAGGCCCCCAGAAAAGAGTTCTGTGCCTAGCACAAGTTTTCTTGAGATGTTGAACTGCCTTTGCTAACGAAGTTTAAGTTTCTTTACCTCTTAAGTGATCTCTTCTAGGTTGACCTAGAACAGAAATCTTTTGTTAGCTTTGGCTAAGAGGAGAAGTATTGTTTCACGGTGACATATGTGATCCTACCTGACTGTTCTCATCCCCTTTGATATCTATGCACTGTTGCTGCTGCTGCTGCTGCAGCTGCTAAGTGGTTCAGTTGAGGCCGACCCTGTGCCACGCCATAGATGGCAGCCCACCAGGCCCCGCAGTCCCTGGGGTTCTCTAGGCAAGAACACTGGAGTGGGTTGCCATTTCCTCCTCCTATGCATGAAAGTGAAAAGTGAAAATGAAGTCGCTCAGTGGTGTCCAACTCTTAGCCACCCCATGGACTGCAGCCTACCAGGCTCCTCCGTCCTTGGGATTTTCCAGGAGTGGGGTGCCATTGCCTTCTCTCATATCTATGCACAAGCCTGCCTAAATAATTGACTTCTAGCCAACTTTGGGATGCCCATGACCACCCACCCTTACCAGGCAACAGAGAAGAGAAAAACACTTACCACAGGAGGTTCTGATAAGGAACAAGGAACTAACAAGCTCCCACCTACCAGCATTCTGCAGAGGTCAACAAGAGGTCAGCAAGAGATGAGAGACTGCAGTCCAGAGGTCCTAGCTACTTCCATCTAGCAACAAACACCCAGCATAGTCAAAACGATTTCAATGTAAAAGAATAAATAAATAAATAAATAAATAAAAGGACAGAAGTTCTTTGAACACATGTCTGAATTTAGTGGTGAGGCATTACATATGTGTCCCAGGATAATCTTAAAGTGTCAGAAAGTAAAGAAATTAAAGACAACTATCAAGCTGTCCAAACTGATAAAAATGAATGATTACACAGTTTTATCTGTATACATTAGCAGATAATAATCTGAAAAGGAATTTTAAAAAATTCCCTTTCAATAATATCAACATGAATAAAACACTTTGCCATGGATGTAACGAGGATGACAAGACTGGCACACTGGAACTTATACACCCTGGCTGAAAACTATCCTGAATACATGGACAGATATTCCATAACGATGGAAAGACTTAAGATGGCAATAGCATGGAATGCATCTTCAATCTGAAAAGAAGATTTGATATGATTTGATCGCTCAGAGCTTTTGTGTCATCAAGTGTTATTAAAGTATTAAAGAGATAGAGAAAGCTGCTGACTTAGACTCGAGGCGGGGTGGGGGGGGGTAGTAAGAGTACCCCCTGCTGGTCTTTAGCCAGATATTCTACAGGCACTAGCAGTCAGCTAAGGAAAGAAAGGAACTGTTTCAGGGAATGGCACCAGGCCCTTCCCCCACGACATGCATTGAGATAATATTGGCAGCAGGTGAGTCATCCTGGGCCAAAACTTGATTGACTTGAATCTTGAAGAAAGGCAGTATTGCAGGCAAATATATCATTTCCTTAACATAGATAAGGAGAACAAGCTAGGAGGAAAACATGCTGTTTTGTTCAAATCGCTTCTGAGCCTTTTGGGGGAACCGACCTGAAGCCAGAGTCTAGCGGAAATACATAGGATATTTACATCGCTTAAGACAAACATTTTCTTAGGAAAAAATGCATTGCTTAGCTCAAGGTTTGTCTGCGAAATTCTTACACATCAGGAGATGGCTCTGAGCTGGGTTTCCACACACAAGAACATCCATGTAAAGGACAAGCCTGCACAGCCCATCTGCCGCCCTCCCGCACAGCCAGCAGCATTTCCAAGTGACCTCCTAAGGCCTTCCCCAAAATACAGGGGCACCTCTGGGTTTCCTGTTTCCCTCACTTCGAACACTTTTCTTAAAAAAAAAAAAATCCTGCACACTTCTTGATAGAATGCCACAGTGCAAGGAATACAGTCCTTCAATATTTAAACCTCCATTTGCAAAACACTTGGAGCTTGGTTTTGTTTTGTTTTGTTTTTTAATTACACCACCACATAATTTAAAGCTTTTACACATTCTAATTATTCAGTTCCAAAACACCAAACTTTTATTGCACAGGGTCCTCATGAAGAGGCCCACGCAGCTGGACAACCACAGATTCTGCCATGAAAGGGCAGCAAGGTGCCCTCCCCCCTTCTTTGCTGCCTGGGCGGCCACCAGGGTTTGAAATCCATGCACCCTACTAAGTTTCTAGGGTGCAATCCGTGGACCCTTCCCTTTCCCATCCCAGCAGGTGCTCAAGGGCCCGCTGGCTTACAAAGTGCCAGAAGCAGGGCTGGGCCAGCCGACCAGAGTTCAGTGTTCTGTCCCTTGGACTTCCAGCGGACACTAGGCTGCTTGGAAGAACCGCGCAGACTCTGAGATTTTTCAGCAGAGGGGTGGAGCGGTAAAGGCCTTGACCCCAAAGGCAAGGCCTTTCTGCGACCGCCAGGTTGGGGAGCTCCGAGAATGTGCCAACAGACGGCGGAATACTTGGTTCCCTGCTCCACGCAGTCCCAGTTCCCTTACCTGTGGTGCGCAGCCCTCCACTGCACCCACAGGATGGCGATCCTTGGGGACCCAGGAGAGGACGAAATGGGCGTTCCCAGCCGCAGTTGCAACCCCCGAGAGCGCAACTGGGAACCCCTCCCCATCCCCCCCATGAGCCGATCCCCGCCCCGCGCCCCCAGGTTTAGCCCCGCCCCTGCCGCGCTCCCTGCGCGTTCCCAGCCGCAGTGGCGACCCCCGGGAGCACAACTGGGACCGACCCCCACCCAAAGCCATCGGAATCTCGACGCGCGCAGCCCGGGTTTACCCAGTCCCGGGTGCGCTCCCGGCGCGTTTTCAGCCTCAGTGTCCACCTTGGAGAGCACAACTGGGAAGCCCGCCCCCACCCCCGCCAGAAGCCGACCCCCGCCCCACGCCGCACGCGTTCACCCCGCCCCTGCGCGGTCCAGGTACCTTCCCAGCTTCTAGCGTTCACGCCCGGGTAGGAGCAGGATGTAGGAGTATGGGAGATGTGTCTGGAGCCTGACAGCCTCAGCTCCGCTCTGGCCTGCCCTTTGGACCTAGGAGCCAGGCCAACTTGCAGAGGGCTTAGGGCCCCATTGTATGCAAACTACCAAGGCCTACCGCAAGGAGAGCTCTGTCCGAGGGAAGGGAAGCGCCCCAGGCTGCATTCCCAAGCTGTTGTTTAGCCGCCCAGACTCAGCGCTGCACAGGGGTAATCAGGCTCTCTGTGCCCGCAGCTTCACACAAAGGTGTGTCTCCGTAGGAATCAAGAAAGATCCTGACAGAGTGAGGTTCATTAGAGCTATACTAAAGAGCAAAGGCTTGTCCATGTGGTCTTGCCTTCCCCTGTGCCTTTGGGTCTCCAGGATCGGCCCCAGCTCCGTGGAAACAACCCCTGAGAAAATATCTTCAAGATCCACTTTTCCCAGTGTCTGGGAACCAGGGTTCGTAGGAGGAGAGAAAAGCACGCCTCCATAGGGAACGAAAAGGCAGCCCACCTGCCTGTGTTTTGAAGCCTCTATTTGGAAGGAATGGGTTAGCTTCTCCTAAAGGAGACCTCCAGATCTGCTCAGAAGTCGGTAATTCCAGAGGCAGGGTACTGGTTCCTGACTGCCCTTTGCTAGCCTTGCAAAGATATTCCTAGATTCTAGAGTTATTTTCCATGAAGGAGCAGGCTTCGGGAATGTGTCAGATGGGACTGGCTCCTTATTGACCTCAGCTCAGCTATTGCCTTTCCATTCAAACTAGGACAAGGCCCTACTTTATGAAGGGTAAGGGTCTTCTTTGCAAACTGCCAAGGGCTACAGCAATGAGACCTCTGTCAAGGTGAGGGAAGCCTAAGAAGATGGATTCTCAAGCAGGTGCTTTGCCACAAAGCATCAGCACCCCACGGAGAGAATCAAGCTCCCTGTGCACCAATGTTGGGAGTGCAGCTTCACACACAGAGTTGTCTCTATAGGAGCCAAGAATGTTCCTGAGAGATTAGGTTCACTAAACCTCTCCTACAGAGCATAGACCTGTCCATGTGGTTTTGCCTTCCCCTGTGAGTTGGGTCCTCGAGGTCCGCCACACCTCCGGGGAAACTGTCCCTGAGAAAAGATCTCCAGGAACCGCTTCGCCGAGGCTGGGAAATGCTGTTCACATGAAGTAAGGCAAGCGAATCTCCTGCAGAGTGAAAGAGGCCTTACAGTCCCTGGAGGAGCAGGCTGCCAGAATGTGTGAAACCTGACTGTTGCCTTACTGGCCTCAGCTCCACCATTGCCTGTTCATCTGAGCTAGCACCCAGGCCTACTTGGAAAAGCGTTTGGGTGCAGATTTCTACAAAGTGCCAAGGGCTACAGCAGTGAGAATTCTCTCGGTGGTAAGGGAGAGCATTTTATGGATTCTCAAGCTGTTTTCTGAATGACAGCGTCAAAATGAACAGAGAGAATCAGGCTCTCTCTGCCCCTATGTTAGGTACGCAGCTTCACACACAGAGGTGTCTCTGTAGGAGCCAAGAATGCTCCTGAGAGATGAGGTTCACGAGAGGTCTGCTACAGAGCATAGACCTGTCCATGTGGTCTTGCCTTCCCCTGTGCCTTTGGGCCCCGGGCTCGGCCCCAGCTCCGTGGAAACAACCCCTGAGAAAATATCTTCAAGATACGCTTTTCCCAGAGGCTGGGAACTGGGGTTCATAGGAGGAGAGAAAAGCAAGCCTCCTTCGGGCACGAAAGGCAGCCAACCTGCCTGTGTTTTGAAGCCTCTATTTGGAAGGAATGGGTTAGCTTCTCCTAAAGGAGACCTCCAGATCTGCTCAGAAGTCGGTAATTCCAGAGGCAGGGTGCTGGTTCCTGACTGCCCTTTGCCAGCCTTGCAAAGACATTCCAAGATTCTAGAGTTATATTCCATGAAGGAGCAGGCTTCGGGAATGTGTCAGAGGGGACTGGCTCCTTATTGGCCTCAGCTCAGCTATTGCCTTTCCATTCAAACTAGGACAAGGGCCTACTTTATGAAGGGTATGGGTCTTCTTCTTTGAAACTGCCAAGGGCTACAGCAATGAGACCTCTGTCAAGGCGAGGGAAGCCTAAGAGGATGGATTCTCAAGCAGGTGCTTTACTACAAAGCATCAGCACCCCACGGAGAGAACCAAGATCCCTGTTCCCCAATGTTGGGAGTGTAGCTTCACACACAGAGTTATCTCTATAGGAGCCAAGAATGTTCCTGAGAGATTAGGTTCACTAAACCTCTCTTACAGAGCATAGACCTGTCCATGTGGTTTTTCCTTCCCCTGTGAGTTGGGTCCCCGAGGTCCGCCACACCTCCGGGGAAACTGTCCCTGAGAAAAGATCTCCAGGAACCGCTTCGCTGAGGCTGGGAAACGCTGTTCACAGGAAGTAAGGCAAGCGAATATCCTGCAGAGAAAAAGAGGCCTTACTGTCCTTGGAGGAGCAGGCTGCCAGAATGTGTGAAACCTGACTGTTGCCTTACTGGCCTCAGTTCCACCATTGCCTGTTCCTCCGAACTAGGACCCAGGCCTATTTGGAGAAGCGTTTGGCTGCGGATTTCTACAAAGTGCCAAGGGCTACAGCAGTGAGAATTCTCTCAGCGGTAAGGGAGAGCATTTTATGGATTCTCAAGCTGTTTTCTGAACGACAGGGTCAAAATGAACTGAGAGAATCAGGCTCTCTGTGCCCCTATGTTAGGTACGCAGCTTCACACACAGAAGTGTCTCTATAGGAGCCAAGAATGTTCCTGAGAGATGAAGTTCACTAGAAGTCTGCTACAGAGCATAGACCTGTCCATATGGTTTTGCCTTGCCCTGTGAGTTGGGTCCCTGAGGTCCGCCCCAGCTCAGGGGAAGGAGCCCCTGAGAAAAGATCTCCAGGGACCGCTATTCCCCCAGGCTGGCAAACGCAGTTCACAGGAGGTAACACAAGCGAGCCTCCTGCAAGGCACAACAGGCCTTAGTGTCCCTGGACGATCAGGCTGCCATAGTGTGTGAGACCTGACTGGTGCCTTACTGGCCTCAGCTCCGCCATTGCGTGTTTCTCTGAACTAGGACCCAGGCCTACTAGGAGAAGGGTTTGGGTATGGATTTCTAAATACTGCCAAGGGGTATAGCAATGAGAACTGTGTCACGGGTAAGGAAGAGCATTGTATGGATTATCAAGCTGTTGTTTGAACGACAGCTTCAAAGCTGCACAGAGAGAATCAGACTCTGTGTCTCCATGTTCGGTACACAGCTTCACAGACAGGGGTGTCTCCATAGGAAACAAGAACGTTCCTGACAGAGTGAGGTTCACTAGAGCTCTCCTAGAGAGCAAAGACTTGTCCATGTGGTTTTCCTTCCCCTGTGCGTTTGGGGCTCCAGGCTCGGCCCCAGCTCCGTGGAAACAACCCCTGAGAAAAGATCTTCAAGATCCGCTTTTCCCAGAGGCTGGGATGTGGGGTTCATAGGAGGCGGGAAAAGCAGGCCTCCTTCAGAGAGCAAGAGGCAGCCAAGCGGCCTGCGTTTGGAAGCCTCTATTTGGAAGAATGGGTTAGTTTCCCCTAAGGGAGACCTCCAGATCTGTTCAGAAGTCGGTAATTCCAGAGGCAGGGTGCGGGCTCCTGACTGCCCTTTGCCAGCCTTGCAGAGACATTCCTAGATTACAGCGTTATTTTCCATGAAGGAGCAGTCTTCGGGAATATGTCAGACTTGACTGGCGCCTTATTGGCCTCAGCTCAGCTCTTGCCTTTCCTTTCAAACTAGGACAAGGGCCCACTTTATGAAAGTCAAGAGTCCTCTTCTTTCCAAACTGCCAAGGGCTACAGCAATGAGACCTCTGTCAAGGCGAGGGAAGCCTATGCGGATGGATTCTTAGCAGGTGCTTTGCCACAAAGCATCAGCACCCACGGAGAGAATCAGACTCCCTTTGCCACTATGTTGGGTGTGTAGCTTCATGCACAGAGGTGTCTCTGTAGAAGCCAAGAATGTTCCTGAGAGATGAGGTTCACTAGAGCTCTCCTACAGAGCATAGACCTGTCCATGTGGTTTTGTCTTCCGCTGTGAGTTGGGCCCCCGAGGTCCGACCCAGCTCCAGGGAAACAGCCCCTGAGAAAAAATCTCCAGGAACAGCTTTGCGCCCAGGCTGGGAAATGCAGTTCACAGGAGGCAAGGCAAGCGAGCCTCCTGCAGGGAAAAAGAGGCCTTACTGCTCCTGGACGATCAGGCTGCAAGAGTGTGTGAGACCTCACTTGTGCCTTACTGGCCTCAGCTCCGCCGTTGCCTGTTATTCCGAGCTAGGACCCAGGCCTACTTGGAGAAGGGTTAGGGTGCGGATTTCTACAAACTGTCAAGGACTACAGCAATGAGAATTCTCTTAGCAGTAAGGGAGAGCATTGTATGGATTCTCAAGCTGTTGTTTGAATGACAGCTTCAAAGCTACACAGAGAGAATCAGGCTCTCTGTTCCCCTATTTTGGCTGTGCAGCTTCACACACAGAATTTGACTCTGTTGGAGCCAGAAATATTCCTGAAAGACTTAGGCTCACCAAAGCTGTCCTCCAGAGCAAAGACATTGGATGTGGTTTTGCCTTCCCTTGCCAGTATGGGTCCCCTAGCTTGGCCCCAGCTCCGGGGATACAGCCTCTGAAAAAAATCTTCCAAGAAGCGATTTTCCTCCAGGCTGTTAAGCGGAATTCGCAGTTTGCAAGTTAAGGAAGCCTGCTTCGTGGAAGAGCAAGCAGCCAACTGGCCCTGTGTTAGGAAGCCTGTATTTGAAAGGAATGGGTTAGCTTCTACAGCGGGAGAACCTCAGATCTGCTCAGGGGACTGAAATACTAGAGTCAGGGTCGAGGTTCTCCCTTGTCCTTTGCGCACCTTGCAAAGACATTCCTAGCTTCTAGCGTTAGTGTCCCTGTAGTAGCAGGCTGCAGGAGCGTGTGATAAATGACTGCCGCGTTCCTGTCCTCAGCTCCGCTATTGACTTTCTATTCGAACTAGAACCCAGGCCTACTTTGAGAGGGGTTAGGGTCCAGTGTTTTCAAACTGCCAAGGGGTACGGCAATGCGAGCTCTGTCAGAGGTAAGAAAAGAGCAATTGGTTGGATTCTTCAGCTGCTGCGTGGCTGCACAGCTTCCGCGCCGCATGGAGAGCATGAGGCTCCTTGTGGCCCTATTTTGGGTATGCAGCAACATGCATACAGAATGTCTGTGTTCACTTATGTACAGGCTTATGAACAGTAGAGCTCTCCTACAGAGCAAAGACCACTCAGTGGGCTCCAAGAGATACCTGTCGCGACTCGAGAAGAGAGTGGAGTCCTTTGCTTCCCCTCGAGATGAGGCCTGACTCCCCGGGTGAGTATGGAATGCAACCCCAAATCCCTGTCGCCTATGGAGAGGAACATTAAGTCCTGGATACAAGCCTAGATGAGGTCTAGTTTGCCCTTCAGTGAATGGAGCCCAATCCCCAGCTCTCCCTGGCAACTCGAATGGAAGATTAGACTTCCTGGGCCAACACAAGAGGAAGCCTGAATTCCCCGTTGTAACTCGAGAATCCCACCGCAACTCGAGAAAAACCACATGCTTCCCTCGTCATCGCAAGATGAGGCCCTTTGTCCGCTACAGCATCTCAAGAGAAGTCCCACGTTCCATCCTGAAGTGCCAAACGGTACTTGGCACCCTTGATGCGGCCCCAAAAGTTCCGCGACATACCAGACTCACTCAAGGGGAACACCGAGGTTCCGGGCACCACTTCATCTGAGCCCCTTCTCCTCTCCTGATTGCGACAGGAGGGTCGACTCCCCTTCTCTGTCTGCAAGGGGTTCCCGACCTTCCGGGCGCACCTCAGGATGAGGCCGGTCTCATGAGGAAGTTCGAGACGTAGCCTCGTGGGTGGTGCCACATGTCGAAAGACCCCAATTTCACGGTCCACTCTTGAAAAGAACCCGATGCCAGCACACCTCTTTGAAGGAAAACCTGTGGATGAAGGCACAACACGAAGGGGCACTGACACCCGCGTGCATCGTCCAGAAAAACCCGCAGGTCCCACAGACATTTCGACAAGTGGCCTGTCACCCTGTAAACAACTCGAAAGGCAAACGAAGGTCCATTCCTCAACAGAAGACTAGGTGTGACTCTCTTGTCCTTACTCTGCAGGGACCATGGGATCCGAGTCAGAAACGGAGAGGAAGCCTGAGGTTCCTGCGTCCACTCGAGATGAAGCCCTCTTCCATTGCACCACAACCAGTGGAGTCCCGAGAGGCCCCTACCAACTCCACAGTATCCCTGAGTTCTCAGAGGCACAATGAGAAGCTCCCTGAGGTCACAGGCACAAGTCGAGGGAACCCTGGGTTTTCTGCCGTGACTCGAGAAAGACCTCGAGAGTGCTTCAAAATGTGTTGAGTCGCGATTCCCCTACCATGACTCGAGAGCCATGACACGCTCCCCCTCGCCACACGCATGGAGACCTGACTAACCTGGCACTGCACGAGAGGCTCCATGAGTTCCTCATCGTACCTCGTGAGCAAACCCACACTGGCGCGGCAGCTCGAGGAAACACATGAGACACCCCGGTCATCGCGAGATGAGGGCATTATTTTCCTGCATGGCCTGGAGACCAATCACGAGTCCTCTCTCCAAACTGAAGAGGAGGCTGGACTCCCTTGAAGCCGCTCAGGGGGCTCCAAGAGATCCGCGTCGCGACTCGAGATGAGCGGAGTCCTTGGCTTCCCCTCGAGATGAGGCCTGACTCCCCGGGGGAGCCTGGAATGGAACCCCGAGATCCCCGCCTTCCCTGGAGAGGAATATTAGGTCCCGGACACACGACTAGGTGAGGTCTCTTGGCCCCTGCAATGACTCGAGCGCAACCCCCAGCTTTCCCTCGCAACTCGAGGGGAAGATTGGGCTTCCCAGGGCCAACCCAAGAGGAAGTCTGAGATCCCCGTTGTAACTCGAGAATCCCGCCGCAACTCGAGAAAAACCACGTGGTTCCCACCTCTTGGCAAGATGAGGCCCTTGCCTGGGACGGCGTCTCAAAGGAAGTCCCCTGTTCCGCTCTGAAGGGTGACGGTCCTTGACAGCCTACCTGGAACCCCAAAAGTTCCCCGACCCGCCGAGTTCCCTCGAGGGGAACACCGAGTGTCCCGGCACCGCTTCCTCTGAGCCCCTTCTACCCTCCTGATCGCGACAGGGTAGGCGATTCCCCTGCGTGGTCTGGAAGGGGTTCCCGGCCTTCCCTGCGCACCTCAGGATGAGGCCGGTCTCACGAGGAAATTCGAGACGAGCCACGTGGGTGGGGCCACATGCCGAACGCCCCCGATTCCCCGGTCCGCTCTTGAGAAGGACCCGAGGCCCGGAGCCCTCTTCGAAGGCAACCCTGTGGGTGAAGGCACAACACGAAGGGGCACTGCCACACCCGTGCATCGTCCGCAAAGACCCCCGGGTTCCACACACAGCTCGACGAGGGGCCTGAGACCCCCTGCGCAACTCGAGAGGCCAGCGGGGTTCCCTTCCTCAGACAAGACGAGGCCTGACTCTCCTGTCCCAACTCTGCAGGGACCCTGCGGTCGCAGTCCGAAACGGAGAGGAAGCCTGAGGTTCCTGCCTCCCCTCGAGGTGAGGCCCTCTTCCGTTGCGCCAGACCCAGCGGAGTCCCGAGGGGCCCCGCCACCTCCACAGGATCCCTCGCCTCTCACAGGCACCCTGGGAAGTTCATTAAGGTCCCCGGCAGAAGGCGAGGGAAACGAGGGTTTCCCTCCGCCCCCCGAGAAAGACCTCAAGAGTCCTTCTTCAACGCGTCTCGAGGCCCTAGTCCCCTCCCGTGACTCGAGAGCCAGGACGCGCTCCCCCTCGCCACGCGCATGGAGACCTGACTTCCCTGGCGCCGCACGAGAGGCTCCCTGAGATCCTCGTCGTGCCTCGGGAGAAAACCCCCACGGGCGCCGCAGCTCGAGGAAACCCCTGAGACGCCCCCGTCCTCGCGAGCTGAGGGCCTTCTTTTCCTGCATGGCCTGGAGAGCAATCCCGGGTCCTCTCTCCAAACGGAAGAGGAGGCTGGACTCCCTTGAGGCCGCTCAGGGGGCTCCAAGAGACCCGCGTCGCGACTCGAGAGGAGAGCGGAGTCCTTGGCTTCCCCTCGAGACGAGGCCTGACTCCCCGGGGGAGCCTGAAATGCAACCCCGAGATCCCTGCCTTTCCTGAAGAGGAATCTTAGGTCCCGGACACACGCCTAAATGAGGTCTCTTCGGCCCTGCAGTGACCCGAGCGCAACCCCCAGCTTTCCCTCGCAACTCGAGGGGAAGATTGGTCTTCCCAGTGCCAACCCAAGAGGAAGCCTGAGATCCCCGTCGTAACTCGAGAATCCCGCCGCAACTCGAGACAAACCACGTGGTTCCCACCTCTTGGCAAGATGAGGCCCTTGCCCGCTACAGCTTCTCAAGAAACGTCCCACGTTCCGTCTTGAAGTGCAAAACGATACTTGACACCCTTGATGTGACCCCAAAAGTTCCTCGAAATATCGGTCTCACTCGAGGTGAACACTGAGGTTCCCGGCACCAGTTTATCTGAGCCCCTTCTCCCCTCCTGTTCGTGATAGGAGGGTCACTTCCCCTGCTTTGTTTGTAAGGGGTTCCCGACCTTCACGGGGCACTTCAGGATGAGGCCGGTCTCACGAGGAAATTCGAGACGTAGCTCGCGGGTGGTGCCACATGCCAAAAGACTATGATTTCCCGGTACGCTCTTCATAAGATCCTCATGCCTGGACACCTCTTCGAAGGCAACCCTGTGGATGAAGGCACAACACAAAGGGGCACTGAGACCCTCGTGCATCGTCCGGAAAAACCCGCAGGTTCCACATACAGCTCAACAAGTGGCTTGTCACCCCTGAAGAACTCGAGAGGCAAGTGGGGTTTCATTCCTCTACACAAGACGAGGCCTGACCCTCCTGTCCCAATTCTGCAGGGACTTTGCAATCTGATTCAGACCAGCGCCAGTGAAGTCACGAGAGGAACGCTGAGGTTCCTGCCTGCACTCGAGATTAGGACCTCTTCCATTGCACCAAACCCAGTGGAGTCCCGAGAGGCC
This sequence comes from Bubalus kerabau, assembly GCF_029407905.1. NCBI lineage: Eukaryota > Metazoa > Chordata > Mammalia > Artiodactyla > Bovidae > Bubalus > Bubalus kerabau. Next base: position 3,892,346 of record NW_026577886.1, on the reverse strand, counting down.
CCTCCCAACTCCACAGTATCCCTGACTTCTCAGAGGCAACCTGAGTAGCTCTCTGAGGTCACCGGCAGAAGTCGAGGGAACCCAGCGTTTCCTGCCACAACCCCAGAAAGACCTCGAAAGATCTTCTTCAACGCGTCTTGAGGCCGGATTCCCCTAACATGACTCGAGAGCAATTACCCGCTCCCCCTCACCACGGGCATGGAGACCTGACTTCCCTGGTGCTGCACGAGAGGCCCCCTGAGCTCTCCATCGTACCTCGTGAGAAACACAACGTGGCGCCCCAGCTGGATTAAACCCACGAGATGTCCACGTCATCGCGAGATGTGGGCTTTCTTTTATTGCATACCCTGGAGAGCAATCCGGAGTCCTCTCTCCAAACTCCACAGGAGGCTTGACTCCCTGGAGGCCACTCAGTGGGCTCCAAGGGATACCTATCGCGACCCAGGAGGATATCAGAATCCTTTGCTTCCCCTCGAGCCGAGGCCTGACTCACTGGGTGAGTCTGGAATGCGTCCCCGTGATCCCTATCGCCCCTGGAGAGGAACATTGGGTCCTGGACACAAGCCTAGATGAGGTCTATTTTGACCTGCCGTGACTCGAGAGCAATTCCCACCCAGCTCTCCCTGGCGACTCGAATGGAAGAATGGACTTCCCTGGGCCAACACAAGAGGAAGCCTGAATTCCCCGTCGTAAGTCAACAATCCCATCGCAACTCGAGAAAAACCACGTGGTTTCCCCTTCATCACAAGATGAGGCCCTTGCCCACCACAGCGTCTCAAGAGAAGTCCCACGTTTCGTCTTGAAGTTTGAAACAGTATTTGGCAAGCTTCATGAGACCCCAAAAGTTCCCTGACATACCGGTCTCACTCGAGGGGAACACCGAGGTTCCCGGCACCACTTCATCTGAGCCCCTTCTCCCCTCCTGATCACGACAGTAGGGTCGATTAACCTGCTTTGTCTGGAAGGCTTTCCCGACCTTCCAGGGACACCTCAGCATGAGGCCCGTCTCACGAGGAAATTCGAGACGTAGCCTCGTGTGTGGTGCCGCATTCCAAAAGACCCCGATTTCCCGGTCCGCTCTTGATAAGAACCCGATGCCCGCACACCACTTCGAAGGCAACCCTGTGGATGAAAGCACATCACGAAGGGGCACTGACACCGCCGTGCATTGTCTGGAAAAAACCGCAGGTTCCACACACAGCTCGACAAGTGGCCTGTCACTCCTTGAACAACTCGAGAGGCAAGCGGAGTTCCATTCCTCCACACAAGACGAGGCCTGACTCTCCTGTCCCAACTCTGCAGGGACCCTGCGATCTGAGTCAGAAATGGAGAGGAACCCTGAGGTTCCTTCCTGATCTCGAGATTAGGCCCTCTTCCATTGCAGCAAACCCAGTGGAGTCCCAAGAGGCCTCTCCCAGCTCCATAGTATCCCTGACTTCTCAGAGGCACCCTGAGAAGCTACCTGAGGTCACAGGCACAAGTCGAGGGAACACAGGGTTTCCTGCCACAACCCGAGAAAGACCTCGAGCGTCCTTTTTCATTGCGTTGAGCCCTGATTCCACTACCATGACTCGAGAGCAATGACGTGCGCCCCCTTGCCACTCGTATGGAGACTTGACTTCCCTGACACCACACGAGAGGCTCCCTGAGCTCCCGGTCGTACCTTGTGAGAAACCCCACACTGGCACCGCAGCTCCAGAAAAACCACGAGACTCCCCCGACATCGCGAGATGAGGGCCTTCTTTTCCTGCATGGCCTGGAGAGCAATCCCGCGTGCTCTCTCCAAACTCCACAAGAGAGGAGCCAAGATTGCTGAGGAGTAGGACGGGGAGAACTCTTTTCCCCCCCATACAATTTCATCAAAAGAGCATTTAAACGTCGAGTAAATTCCACAATACAACTTATGAATGCTGCCAGAGGACATCAGGCACCCAGAAAAGCAACCCAACTCTTGGAAAGTAGGTAGGAAAAAGTATAAAAGACAAAAAAAGAGACAAAAGAGGGAGGGAGGGATTTCCGTCCCGGGAAGATAGTCTTAAAAAGAGAAAAGTTTCCAAACACCAGGAAAGCTTTTCACTGCCAAATCTTTGCCAAGCTTTGGAAGCACAAAGGGCAACATAAGGGGGATAAAAATAAATAAACAATTAAAACTCGCAGATTGCAAGCCCTACGGTAACTCCCCCAGCCGCGAAGCAGTGCAGACGCCTGCTCACACCATTAGCAAGCAGGGGCTGGGCAGGGAGGCGCGGCGCGGGCTGCATCGCTTAGAGTAAGAATCTGGCCTGAATACCCTGAGCGCTATCTGAACGAAATAACTTGGGCTAGCAAACCAGACTCTGGGATATCTACCACGCAAAAAGCCAGCCCTAACCTAAGACACCGCCAGGCCCGCGCACGGAACAAAGGACTGAACAGAGATAGCCGGCTGCAGACCTTCCCCCTCTGGTGACAGGCAGCCAGAGCCGGAAGGGGGCAATCGCAGCCCCAGAGAGACATTATCTATAAAACTGTAAGCAGGCTTCTTTGCTAACTAAAACTTCTTGGGGATCTGGACGGTCAACATCTGCCTGAGAAGGTGCGCCTGTTTTACACCCAGATAACCGAGTGGCAGGGAGGCGATAAGTCACAACATTGGCGCTCGCCAAACATCTCATCACCTGAGCTGCTCGGACCTGGGAAGAGCACAAAACGCAGGCCCAACCGAGCCTGTGCCTCTGAGGACTACCCGAGTGCCTGAACCTGAGTGGCTTGGACCTGGGAGGTGCATGCAGCCCAGGGCCAGCCTCGGATTGTTCCCGGTGGAACAACCTAGAGCCCGAGCAGTGTGGGCAGGGAGGCTACACGTGCCGTGAGCGGGGGCAGACCCAGTGTGGCTGAGGCACTGTGACCGCACGCCAGTGTTATTTGTTTGCAGCATCCCTCCCTCCCTCCCCACAGTGCAACTGAACAAGTGAGCCTAAAAAAAAAAAGTGTCCTCCACCGTCCCCTTTGTGTCAGGGCGTAAACCAGACACTGAAGAGACCAGCAAACAAAAGAAGCTATAACAGAGGGAATCGCCTTGGAAGCTACAGGCAATAGATTAAAACCCTGTGGTTACTAGGACTACATAGGAAGGTGCCTATAGATCTTGAGAAATATAAGTTGGACCAAGGAACTAGCCAAAAATGAACTGAACCCACGATACTCACAACAAAACCAGAGAAAGTCCTAGATATATTTTTATAATCATTCTTTCTTTTTTTTAATTTTTTTAATTTTAAGTCCTCTATTGTTCCTTTAATTTTCACTTTTATAACCTATTACTTTGCAAAAAAAAAGACCCTATTTTTTTCTTCTTCAGCAAACTTCATATATATATATATATATATATATATATATATATAATAATTCTTTGACCTTGTTTTTTTGTTTTGTTTTTTTTTTCTTCTTTTAACATTGTATTTTTGAAATTCCAAACTCTACTCTAGATTTCTAATTTATGCTTTTTGGTATTTGATATCAATTTTGTACCTGTAGTTTCTTTATAATTTTTGCGACATTGCTTGTTTTTGTTTGTTTGTTTTCTCTTTAGTTTTCTTCTTCCTTTTTTTTAACATTGTATTTTTGAAATTCCAAACTCTACTCTAGATTTTTAATTTTTGCTTTTTGATATTAGTTATCAATTTTGTACCTGTATTTTCTTGATAATTTTTGCGACCTTGTTTGTTTTTCTTTGTTCGTTTTTTCTCTCTTTCTTTTCCTTCTTCTTTTCTTTAACATCGTATTTTTGAAATTCCAAACTCTACTCTAGATTTTTAATTTTTGCTTTTATGTATTTGTTACCAATTTTGTACCTTTAAGAACCCAATCTTCAGTACCCATTTTTCACTAGGGAGCGAGATTACTGGCTTGACTGCTCTCTCTCCCTTTGGACTCTCCTTTTTCTCCACCGGGTCGCCTGTGTCTCCTCCCTAACTCCACTCTACTCTACCCAACTCTGTGAATTTCTATGTATTCCAGACGGTGGAGAACACTTAGGGAACTGATTACTGGCTGGATCTGTCTCCCTCCTTTTCATTCCCCCCTTTTATCCTTCTGGCCACCTCTGTCTCCTTCCTCCTTCTTCTCGTCTCTGTATAACTCTGTGAACATCTCTGAGCGGTCCAGTTGTGGAGTGCACATAAGGAAGTGACGACTGGCCAGCCCACTCTCTCCACTATTGATTCCACCTGATCTCATTTGGGTCACCTCTAACTCCCTCCTCCCTCTTCTCCTCTCCATGTAACGCTGTGAACCATTCTGAGTGGCCCTCACAGTAGAGAAACTTTTCTTCTTTAACGTAGATGTTTTATCAATGGTGCTGTATAGAAGGAGAAGTTTTGAAACTACTGTAAAAGTAAGACAGATAACTGGAAGCAGGAGGCTTATGTCCAAACCCTGACTCCAGGGAACTCCTGATTCCAAGGAACATTAATTGACAGGAGCTCATCAAATGCCTCCATACCGACACTGAAATCAAGCACCACACAAGAGCCAACAAGTTCCAGGGCAAGACATACCAAGCAAATTCTCCAGCAACAAAGGAACACAGCCTTGAGCTTCAAGATACAGGCTGCCCAAAGTCACCCCGAAACCACAGACATCTCATAACTCATTACTGGACACTTCATTGCACTCCAGAGAGAAGAAATACAGCTCCACCCACCAGAACACGGACACAAGCTTCCCTAACCAGGAAACCTTGACAAGACACCTGTACAAACCCACACACAGCGAGGAAATGCCACAGTAAAGAACTCCACAAACTGCCAGAATACAGAAAGGACACCCCAAACTCAGCAATTTAAACAAGATGAGACAGAGGAATACCCAGCAGATAAAGGAACAGGATAAATGCCCACCAAACCAAACAAAAGAGGAAGAGATAGGGAATCTACCTGATAAAGAATTCCGAATAAGGATAGTGAAATGGATCTAAAATCTTGAAATTAAAATGGAATCACAGATAAATAGCCTGGAGACAAGGATTGAGAAGATGCAAGAAAGGTTTAACAAGGACCTAGAAGAAAAAAAAAAAAGAGTCAATATATAACGAATAATGCAATAAATGAAATTAAAAACACTCTGGAGGCAACAAATAGTAGAATAACAGAGGCAGAAGATAGGATTAGTGAATTCGAAGATAGAATGGTAGAAATAAATGAATCAGAGAGGATAAATGAAAAACGAATTAAAAGAAATGAGCACAATCTCAGAGACCTCCAGGACAATATTAAACGCTACAACATTCGAATCATAGGGGTCCCAGAAGAAGAAGACAAAAAGAAAGACCGTGAGAAAATACTTGAGGAGATAATAGTTGAAAACTTCCCTAAAATGGGGAAGGAAATACCCACTCAAGTCCAAGAAACCCAGAGAGTCCCAAACAGGATAAAGCCAAGGCGAAACCCCCCAAGACACATATTAATCACATTAACAAAAATCAAACACAAAGAACAAATATGAAAAGCAGCAAGGGAAAAACAACAAATAACACACAAGGGAATTGCCATAAGGATAACAGCTGATCTTTCAATAGAAACTCTTCAAGCAAGGAGGGAATGGCAAGACATACTTAAAATGATGAAAGAAAATAACCTACAGCCCAGATTATTGTACCCAGCAAGGATCTCATTCAAGTATGAATGAGAAATCAAAAGCTTTTCAGACAAGCAAAAGCTGAGAGAATTCTGCACCACCAAACCAGCTCTCCAACAAATACTAAACAGGAAACACAAAAACGGTGTATAAATTCGAACCCCAAACAATAAAGTAAATGGCAATGGGATCATACTTATCAGTAATTACCTTAAACGTAAATGGGTTGAATGCTCCAACCAAAAGACAAAGACTGGCTGAATGGATACAAAAACAAGACCCCTACATATGTTGTCTACAAGAGACCCACCTCAAAACAGGGGATACATACAGACTGAAAGTGAAGGGCTGGAAAAAGATTTTCCATGCAAATAGGGACCAAAAGAAAGCAGGAGTAGCGATACTCATATCAGATAAAATAGACTTTAAAACAAAGGCTGTGAAAAGAGACAAAGAAGGTCACTACATAATGATCAAAGGATCAATCCAAGAAGAAGATATAACAATTATAAATATATATGCACCCAACGCGGGAGCACCACAGTATGTAAGACAAATGCTAACAAGTATGAAAGGAGAAATTAACACTAACACAATAATAGTTGGAGATTTTAATACCCCACTCACACCTATGGATAGATCAACTAAACAGAAATTTAACAAGGAAACACAAACTTTAAATGATACAATAGACCAGTTAGACCTAATTGATATCTATAGGACATTTCATCCTAAAACAATGAATTTCACCTTTTTCTAAAGTGCACATGGAACCTTCTCCAGGATAGATCACATCCTGGGCCATAAAGCTAGCCTTGGTAAATTCAAAAAAATAGAAATCATTCCAAGCATCTTTTCTGACCACAATGCAGTAAGATTAGATCTCAATTACAGGAGAAAAACTATTAAAAATTCCAACATATGGAGGCTAAACAACACGCTGCTGAATAACCAAGAAATCACAGAAGAAATCAAAAAAGAAATAAATATTTGCATAGAAACGGATGAAAATGAAAACACAACAACCCAAAACCTGTGGGACACGGTAAAAGCAGTCCTAAGGGGAAAGTTCATAGCAATACAGGCACACCTCAAGAAACAAGAAAAAAGTCAAATAAGTAACCTAACTCTACACCTAAAGCAACTAGAAAAGGAAGAAATGAAGAACCCCAGGGTTAGCAGAAGGAAAGAAATCTTAAAAATTAGAGCAGAAATAAATGCAAAAGAAACAAAAGAGACCATAGCAAAAATCAACAAAACCAAAAGCTGGTTCTTTGAAACGATAAATAAAATTGACAAACCATTAGCCAGACTCATCAAGAAACAAAGGGAGAAAAATCAAATCAATAAAATTAGAAATGAAAATGGAGAGATCACAACAGAAAACACAGAAATACAAAGGATCATAAGAGACTACTATCAACAATTATATGCCAATAAAATGGACAACGTGGAAGAAATGGACAAATTCTTAGAAAAGTACAACTTTCCAAAACTGGACCAGGGAAGAACTAGAAAATCTTAACAGACCCATCACAAGCACGGAAATTGAAACTGTAATCAAAAATCTTCCAGCCAACAAAAGCCCAGGTCCAGACGGCTTCACAGCTGAATTCTACGAAAAATTTAGAGAAGAGCTAACACCTATCCTGCTCAAACTCTTCCAGAAAATTGCATAGGAAGGTAAAGTTCCAAACTCATTCTATGAGGCCAACATCAGCCTAATACCAAAACCTGCCAAAGATCCCACAAAAAAAGAAAACTACAGGCCAATATCACTGATGAACATAGATGCAAAAATCCTTAACAAAATTCTAGCAATCAGAATCCAACAACACATTAAAAAGATCATACACCATGACCAAGTGGGCTTTATCCCAGGGATGCAAGGATTCTTCAATATCCACAAATCAATCAATGTAATACACCACCTTAACAAATTGAAAAATAAAAACCATATGATTTTCTCAATAGATGCAGAGAAAGCCTTGGACAAAATTTAACATCCATTTATGATAAAAACTCTCCAGAAAGCAGGAATAGAAGGAACATACCTCAACATAATAAAAGCTATATATGACAAACCCACAGCAAACATTATCCTCAATGGTGAAAAATTGGAAGCATTTCCTCTAAAGTCAGGAACAAGACAAGGGTGCCCACTTTCACCATTACTATTCAACATAGCTTTGGAAGTTTTGGCCACAGCAATCAGAGCAGAAAAAGAAACAAAAGGAATCCAAATTGGAAAAGAAGAAGTAAAACTCTCACTGTTTGCAGATGACATGATCCTCTACATAGAAAACCCTAAAGACTCCACCAGAAAATTACTAGAACTAGTCAATGACTATAGTAAAGTTGCAGGATATAAAATCAACACACAGAAATCCCTTGAATTCCTATACACTAATAATGAGAAAACAGAAAGTGAAATTAAGGAAACAATTTCATTCACCATTGAATTGGAAAGAATAAAATACTTAGGAATATACCTACCTAAAGAAACTAAAGACCTATACATAGAAAACTATAAAACACTGGTGAAAGAAATCAAAGAGGACACTAATAGATGGAGAAATATACCATGTTCATGGATTGGAAGAATCAATATAGTGAAAATGAGTATACGACCCAAGGCAATTTATAGATTCAATGCAATCCCTATCAAGCTACCAAAAGTATTCTTCACAGAGCTAGAACAAATAATTTCACAATTTGTATGGAAATACAAAAAACCTCGAATAGCCAAAGCAAACTTGAGAAAGAAGAATGGAACTGGAGGAATCAACCTACCTGATTTCAGGCTCTGCTACAAAGCCACAGTTATCAAGACAGTATGGTACTGGCACAAAGACAGAAATATAGATTAGTGGAACAAAATAGAAAGCCCAGAGATAAATCCACACACATATGGACACCTTATCTTTGACAAAGGAGGCAAAAATATACAATGGATTAAAGACAATCTCTTTAACAAGTGGTGCTGGGAAATCTGGTCAACCACTTGTAAAAGAATGAAACTAGAACACTTTCTAACACAATACACAAAAATAAACTCAAAATGGATTAAAGATCTAAACGTAAGACCAGAAACGATAAAACTCCTAGAGGAGAACATAGGCAAAACACTCTCTGAAATACATCACAGCAGGATCCTCTATGACCCACCTCCCAGAATATTGGAAATAAAAACAAAAATAAACAAATGGGACCTAATTAACCTTAAAAGCTTCTGCACATAAAAGCAAACTATTAGCAAGGTGAAAAGACAGCCTTCAGAATGGGAGAAAATAATAGGAAATGAAGCAACTGACAAACAACTAATCTCAAAAATATACAAGCAACTCCTACAGCTCAACTCCAGAAAAATAAATGACCCAATCAAAAAATGGGCCAAAGAACTAAATAGACATTTCTCCAAAGAAGACATACAGATGGCTAACAAACACATGAAAAGATGCTCAAAATCACTCATTATCATAGAAATGCAAATCAAAACCACTATGAGGTACCATTTCACGCCAGTCAGAATGGCTGCAATCCAAAAGTCTACAAATAATAAATGCTGGAGAGGGTGTGGAGAAAAGGGAACCCTCTTACACTGTTGGTGGGAATGCAAACTAGTACAGCCACTATGGAGAACAGTGTGGAGATTCCTTAAACAACTGGAAATAGAACTGCCTTATGATCCAGCAATCCCACTGCTGGGCATACACACTGAGGAAACCAGAAGGGAAAGAGACACGTGTACCCCAATGTTCATCGCAGCACTGTTTCTAATAGCCAGGATATGGAAGCAACCTAGATGTCCATCAGCAGATGAATGGATAAGAAAGCTGTGGTACATATACACAATGGAGTATTACTCCGCCATTAAAAAGAATAGAATGAATCAATTCTAATGACGTGGATGAAACTGGAGCCTATTATACAGAGTGAAGTAAGCCAGAAAGAAAAACACCAATACAGTATACTAACACATATATATGGAATTTTGAAAGATGGTAACAATAACCCTGAGTACGAGACAGCAAAAGAGACACTGATGTATAGAAGAGTCTTATGGACTCTGTGGGAGAGGGAGAAGGTGGGAAGATGTGGGAGAATGGCATTGAAACATGTAAAATATCATGTATGAAAAGAGTTGCCAGTCCAGGTTTGATGCATGATACTGGATGCTTGGGGCTAGTGCACTGGGACGACCCAGAGGGATGCTATGGGGGGGAGGAGGGAGGAGGGTTCAGGATGGGGAGCACATGTATACCTGAGGCGGATTCATTTTGATATTTGGAAAAACTAATACAATTATGTAAAGTTTAAAAATAAAATAAAATTAAAAAAAAAAATCCACAGGAGGCTTGACTCCCTTTAGGCCACTCAGTGGTCTCCAAGAAATACCCGTCGGGACTCGAGAGCAGAGCAGAGTCCTTTCCTTCCTCTCGAGATGAGGACTGACTCCTCGGGTGCATCTAAAATGCAACCCCGAGATCTCTGTCGCCCCTGGAGAGGAACATTAGGTCCTGGACACAAGCTTAGATGAGGTCTCTTTTGCCCTGAAGTGACTCGAGAGCAATCCCTAGCTCTCTCTCGCAACTCGAATGGAAGATTGGACTTCCCTGGGCCAACACAAGAGGAAGCCTGAATTCCCCATCGTAACTCGAGAATCCCGCCGAAACTCGAGAAAAACCACATGGTTACCCCGTCATCGCAAGATGAGGCCCTTGCCCGCTACAGCGTCTAAAGAGAAGTCCCACGTTTCTTCTTGAAGTGTTTTCACACTTCAAGTGTGAAAACTCGGCACCCTTGATGCGATTCCAAAAGTTCCCCGACACCCTGGTCTCTCTCGAGGGGAACACCGAGGTTCCCGGTACGACTTCATCTGAGTCACTTCTCCCCTCCTGATTGCGACTGGAGGGTCGACTCCCGTGCTTTGTCTGGAAGGGGTTCCCAACCTTCCCGGCGCACCTCAGGATGAGGCCGGTCTAACGAGAATATTTGAGACGTAGCTTCATGGGTGGTAACACATGCTGAAAGACCCCGATTCCCCGGTCCGCTCTTGATAAGAACCCGATGCCCGGACACCTCTTCAAAGGCAACCTTGTGGAAGAAGGCACAACACGAAGGGGCACTGACACCCTCGTGCATCGTCCGGAAAAACCCGCAGATTCCAAACACAGTTCGACAAGTTGCCTGTCACCGTGTGAATAACTCGAGAGGCAAGCGTAGTTCCATTCCTCCTTACAAGACGAGGCATGACTCTCCTGTCCCAACTCTGCAGGGACCCTGCGATCAGAGTCAGAGATGGAGACGAACCCTGAGGTTCCTGCCTCCACTCGAGATGAGGCCCTCTTCTATTGCACCAAACCCAGTGGAGTCCCGAGAGGGCCCTCCCAACTCCAGGGTATCCCTGACTTCTCAGAGGCACACTGAGAAGCTCCCTGAGGCCACCGGCACTAGTCGAGGGAACCCAGGGTTTACTGCCGTGACCCAAGAAACACCTTGAAAGTCCTTCTTTAACGGTTCTTGAGGCCCGATACACCTACCATGACTCTAGAGCAATGACGCGCTCCCCCTCGCAATGCGCATGGAGACCTGACTTCCCAAGCGCCACATGAGAGGCTCCCTGAGCTCCCCGTAGTACCTCATGAGAAACCCCACACTGGCGCTGCAGCTCGAGAAAACCCACGAGATGCCCCCTTCATCGCGAGATGATGGCCTTCTTTTCCTGCATGGCCTGGAGAGCAATCCCGAGTCCTCTCTCCAAACTCCACAGGAGGCTTGACTCCCTTTAGGCCACTCAGTGGGCTCCAAGAGATACCCGTCGCAACTCGAGAGGAGAGCCGAGTCCTTTGCTTCCCCTCGAGACAAGGACTGACTCCCAGGGTGCATCAGGAAAGCAACCCCGAGATCCCTGTCCCCCCTGGAGACGAACATTATGTCCTGGACACAAGCCTAGATAAGGTCTCTTTTGCCCTGCAGTGACTCAAGCGCAATCCCTAGCTCTCCCTCGCAACTCGAATGGAAGACTGGACTTCCCTGGGCCAACACAAGAGGAAGCCTGAATTTCCTGACCTAACTCGAGAATCCCGCCACAACTCGAGAAAAACGACGTGGTTAACCCGTCACCACAAGATGAGGCCCTTGCCAGCTACAGCGTCTCAAGAGAAGTCTCACGTTCCGTCTTGAAGTTTGAAACGGTACTTAGCACCTTTGATGCGACCCCAAAAGTTCCCCGATATCCCAGTTTTACTCGAGGGGAACATCGAGGTTCCCGGCTCCACTTCATCTGAGCCCCTTCTCCCCTCCTGATCAGGACAAGAGGGTCGATTCACTTGCTTTGTCTGAAAGGGTTACCGACTTTCCTGGTGCACCTCAGGTTGAGGTCCGTCTCAAGAAGAAATTCGAGACGTAGGCTTGTGGGTGGTGCCACATGCCGAAAGACACTGATTTCCTGGTCTGCTCTTGATAAGAATCTGAAGGCTGGATACCTCTTCGAAGGCAACCCTGTGTATGAAGGCAAAAAACAAAGGGGAACTGACACCCCCATGCATCGTCCGGATAAAACCGCAGGTTCCACACACAGCTCGACAAGTGGCCTGTTATCCGGTGAACAACTCGAGAGTCCAGCGGAGTTCCATTCCTCCACACAAGACGAGGCCTGACTCTCCTGTCCTAACTCTGTAGGGACTCTGTGTTCAGAGTCAGAAATGGAGAGCAACCCTGAGGTTCCTGCTTCAAATCGAGATGAGGCCCTCTTCTGACAAGGTCCAGCCTCGGCTGGTCCAGGGTTTTTGAAAGGGAGACAGAGTAGGCGACCTATTGATTTATTTATCAAAGATATAAAGAGTAATAGAATGAGGATATCTCAGTAGGAAAATTTAGTGGAGAAAAGAAGCTGAGTAGCTTGGTTTATGCGGAAAATCAGTATAACCCGTGACACCAGGTTAGCTCTGACCACGGAGGCCGCAGGCTCCCTCTCGAATAGCGAAAAGTGCCCCACCTTAGACACCTTCTCAAGTGGTCATCGAAGCCCAGGCAAATAAATGGTCGCAGAGGATATCCGCACTCCAGATGGACACTCATCTGAAAATTGAGGGGAAGAATGACATTAGGAGACTAAGCGTTGGCAATCAAGGCCCGTAGCTTTATTTTCAACAGGGTTTTTTTTTTCCCTAAGTTACACATAGAGGATAATGGGGATGCAAAGTCAGCAGCCTTTGATCCTTATCAAAAACCAGGGTTTCTTTCCTGCAAATGTATCATATACAAATGGTTTAGGTGATTTACATCATCTTCTAGCCAGAAGACCTATTAACATTTTATGACTCTTGACAAAGACTTATCAACCGTAAGACTTATTTTCTCTAAGAGTAATTATTTTAAGGTTTGGCCCCATCTTTCGAAGATAAAATTGCATTCCTATAGGGCGGATGTGTAATGGGTTTACAACAAAGGAAAGAATTTATTACCTTAAGGGTCTAAAGTTAGTAACACCAAGGCCACTACTTATTTCTTCTACATACCAACTATATTAATTAATACACATTCAAGGATACAATTCAGGGGATGTGGAAACTTGGCAACAAGCATTGGTTCATCAATGAAATCTTTTACTAGTTTTATTCTGACAGTTTCTAACTCTCTGAGAGGCTCTAAGCTATTTGAATATCTTAAGCTTCCCGTGCCTCTCGAGGCTCGGAGACTGTAAACAATTGTATGCCTTGCTGTAGGAGACCGGGTAAACTTGTCAGAAGAGTTAGAGAGCCATCTGAAGTGTTTGGATTTAAACACTCCTAATTGCCCAGGAAATTTATTAATTGGAGCTGTAAGTTAGCTCTTTGACAGAAAGAGGGAGATGGTGGTGGGGGACAGCCCCCAGGAAAGTCAGAGGTGAGAGCACAAAGCAATAAAGTAGGCAGACTCTGGTTTTGGGGGGTAGATGCTCAAGAATATCCGGGAGGACTCCCGAGGCTCGATCCCGCCTTTGTGTATGCCCAGCCTCCTTCCTCATGACCTTTGTCACGAGTGGAATGTCTCTCGCCGGCTCCCGGCATCTCCCCATTTTTTATTTCTTAAAACAGCCAGATGTAGCTCAGTCACGAGCCTCTGAATACTCTGCCGAAGAATCCTGACAATACAAGGAAGAATGATTATGAGAAGCAGAATTAAAGCAGCCACCCCAGCATAGCTAAAGACATTAGACAGAATATTCTTTCCTGAGATGTAGTTAGGGAAAGTATGGAAGAAATCATTTGCTGTTCCAGCAGCAGTAAAATCTAATCGGGAGTGCTCCATGGTTGCTATTTGATAGTGAAGTTTCCCTACGTCTCAAACAATGTCAGAGCTGTTCCAGATACCTGAAATATGGTTTTTAATCTTTTCCCATTCAAAATCTGTCTCATTTACTTTCAGGGGTGTTACACATATCCACCGATAGTCAGCATGACAAGACAATGCCATTTTCACCTTTAAAGCCTGCAATTCAGTCCCAATATGTATTACTGCTTCCTCTAGGGCATCTACCCTCATTTCTAATTTTCTCTCTATAGCTTTCTGTGTTGCCAATGTTAAAGAAACATTTTTGGACATAGAATCAACATATTGAGCAGTATGTACTTGTTGAGTCAATGATATTGCTGCCACAGTAACAGAAGTGATTGCACTTATCAAAGCTGCTGTTCCCAAGATAAGTAAGCCCACAAACCGTCGTGTTTGCATTAAATCCTGTAGTTGTTGTAATACAGCAAGACCATAATTCAATAAGTGGTTACATCATAAGATAAGGTGGATGTTGTAGCATTACAAAGGAGCAAACATTATATTGAGGGTTTAAACAAGATGAACCAGGGAGCAGCTGTAGGCGTCGGCCCGGGGGAGCAGTGTCCCCAGCATCAGGAGGCAGAACGCGAGCGGCAGGCTGTGGGCCAAGGCGCCTATGGCGGGCAGAGGGGCAGGGTTCATGGTTTAGGGCTAGCCGCCACCGCTTGGGCTCAAGGCGGTCCCCTCTTGCCAGTGGGGCCACGCTGGTCTGGATGGCACTCCGCAGGCGCGCTTTCCTCTCTGGCCCTCACTCGCTGCACAGACTTCTTTGCTCTAGGTCACGGGGTGCAGCGAGGAGGGTGCGAGGCGCTGCTGTTGGCATGGAGGCGAGAGCTGGCTGGGGGAGGGGGAGCAAGTGATTGCGCACGCCGCGAACCTGGTCTTTGGGGAATGTGACATGACGAATTTGTCTGAGATCCAAACCGGAGAATCTGCATTCTGTAGAAATATACAAGCATACCCTCTCCCACAAGTTAGCAACACATCTGGCTTTTTCACTATCCCGTAAGGAGGCCTTTTTACTTGACCAGGGGCCGAGTCGTAGCCTGTAATTCAGGCATCTAGTGTCTCATCATTGTAGTCTGCCCCTGTGTGTTTACGTTTAAGTGATTAATTACAATTGGAACATAACTTCACTATTTGTCCAGCTGTTTCCCTATGGATATGTTAATTTAGGTCTAATGTTTAGTTTAGGTCTCTGTATAAATTAAAGTAATAAATGTATAACCTCCTTATCTCATTTTGGTATACAGGTATACAGATATACCTAAATGCAAAATGCATTTATATATGTATTTATATATGGCAACAAGTATAAAGTTATTGACATATAATATATATAAATCAATATACTTGAATTAATCTTTATAATTAATATATTAATTAATATATATTACAGCAATACAACACATACACAGCTAATACCAACCAACACAAACCAATATACTGTAATAATACATGTCACACATTTATAATTATACAGTATATAGAACATATATCATCACAGCACATCAATCCATACCAATTAATATCAGCCACACACACATTATATTACTGCCATATATATTTAATTATACAGTATATATATATATGTGTGTGTATATAGTATACATATTAATTTATATACAAATTAATTAAGTATAGATCTATAAATAGAATTAGGTATACCTTTATTATATTTTATTTATACCCATACCTAATTAGGCAAACTGTAATTAGGCAAATATATTTATATTATGTATTTATAAAAATATATAATGTATTGTTAAGTGTACCACCTGTACAGCATCTCCACCCCACATACCACTTTCTCTAATCCCACCAACTCATTTTCAGTATTATGTGTTGGCCAGGAGCTGGGCCAGTCTTTCCCAGCAATGTTAAGAGACGTCTGTTCCTGTGCCTAATAGCCCTGGCGTTTTATTCTCTTGAAGTAAAAGATCTTTTAAAGGCCTTGGAACTGTAATTTCCTGCACCCAAAAGGCTAGATCACTAGATCCAAATGTTTTGTGGCTCTTAGCTTGAGAAGTCAAGTTTTTCCTTGTCTGATAGTAAGGTAAAAGTAAAAGCTGTGTTACTCTTTGACCTTTATTAATTTGTACAGTTTTGATAGGCCGTGAGATCAAGACTTTAATTTCTCAATATCATCAGAATCTACTACACCATGCACCAGCGAAATTTCTTTTCTTTCTTTTTTTTTTTTTTTGTTTAATTTTTTTTTTAAAAGAAAGCGAGCTACGCCCCAGGACAAATCTTACAATGTCCTCAGATAGGGGGCCAGCCACTCCGGTTGGAATTGGAGTAAGCGGCACATCAGGGGTTAATATTGCTATTAAATCTCCTTGCCTTTTCGCTTTTCTCCTAGCCTGGGTGAGACCCCCCTGAGGGAGTTTTCTCCAAGGAGCACGCTCTGAATATTTTGTACTAAAAGCTCCTTTGTTTAAAAAACTTTTTATCTTCCTCAGTCTTAGGCAACACTTTGGGAGGCATTTGGGGCAAAGTGGGGAACTCCTGGGTCCTGGGAGGCACAATCGAAGGCGGTGGCGGTCTCCTTAAATCAGAAAGTGGTGGATAAGTTTTTTAAAGGTTTGCGCAGAGGGGGAGGGAGCTCGCCAGGGCTCTCGGCCGCAGCGTCCTGTAAGCCCTCTCCTTCCTCGGGAGGTAGACCACTTTCTCCCTCCTTTTTTTTTTTTTCCAATGGCAGAAAATATGATCTGTGCAGTAAATGGAGACTCACCACCATCCACCTCTATAGCCTCCCCCATAGGCTATTTAACAGCCTCGTGACGGAGGTCCAGGACATTTCTAATCATATTCCACAGTCAATAAATATTTGTCTATTCTTTGATGCAGAGAAATCCATTTTTAATTTTTTTTTAATTTTAGAGAATATTTTTATTTATTTTGTAACCTCTTTACCCTGGCTAAACTGCAGAGGGGACTAGAAAAGAAGCCTCAAGGTGAGGATCGAGTTCATCCTTGGGACTAGAGAAAATCCTTCTCCGGGAAACTCCTAGCGGTGGCCCTTTACCCTGACATGGAGGAGGAGGCATAGGGGGATGGGAGCATCCCGAAGTTTTCCTCTTCTGTTCCGGAGATCCTTTAACTGTTTGGTAACTAAATCTTACGAACTGTCTGATCGGGGATGTTTCCCTCAACCTCCTAGGAGCGGATGGTCTGATTAGGGATGTTTTCTTAAACTTTTAGGAGCATCTTTAGCTAAAAAAAAAACAATCCTCATCAGAATGGCATCGAGCTGCTGTTTCCTCTAAACCTTTTTCAAATTGAGGGGAGAGCTGATCTTTCTTTTCATCCCTATCTTTTACATGCTCATTGGCAGTCATAGCGGCTAGCCATTCATTTAGCTGTCGATAGCTAGGTATAGCCTCTTCATTTTCACTTTTCTTTATAACAGGTACCTTTTCAGATTTGCTTTTTTGTTTAACAGGTACTTTTCCAACTTTACTTTCCTCTTTAACAGGTACCTTTTCAAATTCATGAGCTGGATCTAAAACATCTCTAGTCATATTCCACAGAGGAAAGGTGTAAGTAGGGATTTTTTCCAAACCTTGCTGAGCACAATAAGCTCTTAGCTGTCTTCCTAGTTTTTTCAAGATACCTAGGTTAACAGTGCCTTGTTGTAGAAACCAAGGGCAGTGGTCTTGTACAAATGTAAAAAATGATTGAATGGAAGATGTTTTAACCTTGATTCTTCTTTTACTTAATAACTGTAAAATTACTCCTATAAAGAGCTGTCTTTCATTTGATTCAGTGTTGCCCATGTCAGAAACTTAAGGATAGTAAAAGATTTTGCTTTTAGCTATCTAAAGATTAGGCCTTTTTTGTCAGCCTTTTTAGAAACCGTTTTTTCTCTCTAACTCTTCAACACTTCCCACTCCTCTCGCCCTGTCTATTCTACAGGGGGATCTGCAGCCCCCTAAGTGGGATCCTATCTGTCCCAAAAACTGAACACTGGGGGAATGGGGTTGGGGATTTACCTTCGAAATGCCTGTCTCGGGCGCCACCTGCAGAGGTCCAGCCCCAGCTGATCCAGGGTATTCGAAGGGAAGATGGAGTAGGCGACCTATGTATTTATTTATTTATTCATCAAAGATATAAAGAGTAATAGAATGAGGATAGCTCAGTAGGAAAATTCAGTGGAGAAAAGCAGCTGAGTAGCTTGGTTTACGCGGAAAATCAATATAACCCGTGACACCAGGTTAGCTCTGACCACGGAGGCTGCAAGTGCCCTCTAGAATAGAGGAAGGTGCCCCACCTTAGACACCTTATCGAGTGGGTCTTCGAAGCCCAGGCAAATAAATGGCCGCAGAGGATATCCGCGCTCCAGATGGACACTCATCTGAAAATTGAGGGGAATAATGACATGGGGAGACCAAGCGTTGGCGAGCAAGGCCCGTAGCTTTATTTTCAACACAGGTTTTAATACCCTAAGTTACACATAGAGGATAATAGGGGATGCAAAGTCAGCAGTCTTTAATCCTTATCAAAAACCAGGGTTTCTTTTCTGCAGATTTATCGTATAAAAATGGTTTAGATGATTTACATCATCTTCTGGCCAGAAGACCTATTAACATTTTATGACTCTTGACAAAGACTTATCAACCATAAGAGTTATTTTCTCTAAGAGTAATTGTTTAAGGTTTGGCGCCATCTTTCGAAGATAAAATTGCATTCCTATAGGGAGGATGTGTAATGGGTTTACAACAAAGAAAAGAATTTATTACCTTAAGGGTCTAAAGTTACCAACATCAAGGCCACTACTTATTTTTTCTACATACCAACTATATTAATTAGCACACATTCAAGGATACAATTCAGGGGATGCGGAAACTTGGCAAAAAGCATTGGTTCATCAATGAAATCTTTTACTAGTTTTATTCTGACAGTTTCTAACTCTCTGAGAGGCTCTAAGCTATTTGAATATCTTAAACTTCCCGTGCGTTTCGAGGCTGGGAGACTGTACACAATCGTATGCATAGCTGTAGGAGACCGGGTAAACTTGTCAGGCGAGTTAGAAAACCATCTGAGGGGTTTGGATTTAAACACTCCTAATTGCCCAGGAACATTATTAGTTGGAGCTGTAAGTTAGCTCTTTGACAGAGAGAGTGAGATGGTGGTGGGGGACATCCCCAGTAATGTCAGAGGTGAGAGAACAAAGCAATAAAGAAGGCAGACTTTGGTTTTTGGGGGTAGATGCTGAAGAATATACGGGGGAACTCCCGGAGGCTGGATCCCGCCTTTGCGTATGCCGAGACTCTTTCCTCATGACATTTGTCACGAGTGGAATGTCTCTCGCTGGCTCCCGGCAATCTTCCATTGCACCAAACGCAGTGGAGTCCCGAGAGGCCCCTCCCAACACCACAGTATCAGTGTCTTCTCAGAGGCACCCTGAGCAACTCCCTGAGGTCACCGGCACAAGTCGAGGGAACACAGGGTGTCCTGCCGCAACCCGAGAAAGACCTCAAGAGTCCGTCTTCAACGCGTCTTGAGGCCGGATTCCCCTACCATGACTCGAGAGCAATGACACGCTCCCCCTCGCCATGCGCATGGACACCTGATTTCCCTGGCGCCACATGAGAGGCTCCCTGAGCTCCCCGTCATACCTCGTGAGAAATCCCACACTGGCGTCGCAGCTCGGGAAAACCCACGAGACGCCACCGTCATCGCGAGATTGGGGACTTCTTTTCCTGCCTGACCTGGAGAGCAATCCCTGGTCCTTTCTCCAAACTTCACAGGAGGCTTTACTCCCTTTAGGCCACTCAATGGGCTCCAAGAGATACCTGTCGCGACTTGAGAGGAGAGCAGAGTACTTTGTTTCCCCTCGAGATGAGGCCTTACCTCGGGTGAGTCTGGAATGCAACCCCGAGATCCCTGTTGCCCCTGGAGAGGAACATTATGTACTGGACAAAAGCCTAGATGAGGTCTATTTTGCCCTACAGTGACTCGAGAGCAACACCCATCTCTCCCTCGCAATTCAAATGGAAGATTAGTCTTCACTGGGCCAACACAAGAGGAAGTCTGAATTTCCCGTTGTAACTCGAGAATCCCGCCGCAACTCTTAAAAACCAGGTGGTTCCCCATTCATCGCAATATGAGGCCTTTGCCCGCTACAGAATCTCAAGAGAAGTCCCATGTTTCGTCATCAAGTTCGAAATGCTACTTGGCACCCTTGATGCGACCCCAAAAGCTCCCCAATATACCGGTCTCACTCCAAGGGAACACCAAAGTTCCTGGCACCACTTCATTTGAGCCCCTTCTCCCCTCCTGATCACGGCATGAAGGTCGATTCCCCTGCTTTGTCTAGAAGGGGTTCACAACCTTCATGGCGCACCTCAGGATGAGGCCAGTCTCACGAAGAAATTCGAGATGTAGCCTCATGTTGGTGCCACGTGCCGAAAGACCCCGATTTCTCGGTCTTGCTCTTGATAAGAACCCGATGCCCGGACACCTCTTCTAAGGCAACCCTGTGGATGAAGGCACTACACGAGGGGGCACTGGAAACCCTGTTCATCGTCCGGAAAATCCCGCAGGATCCACATACAGCTCCACAACTGGCCTGTCACCCCTTAAACAACGAGAGAGGCAAGCGGAGTTCCCTTCCTCAGACAAGACGAGGCCTGAGTATCCAATCCCAACTCTGCAGGCACGCTTCGATCTGAGTCAGAAATGGAGAGGAAACCTGAGGTTCCTGCCTCAACCCAAGATGAGGCCCTCTTCCATTAAAACAAACCCAGTGGAGTCCCGAGAGGCCCCTCCCATCTCCACAGTATCCCTGACTTCTCATAGGCATTCTGAGAAGCTCCTTGAGGCCACCGGCAAAAGTCGAGGGAAATAAGGGTTTCCTGCCACAACCGAAGAAAGACCTCGAGAGTCGTTCTTCAATGCGTCTTGAGGTCAGATTCCCCTACCATGGCTCGAGAGCAATAACCCGCTCACCCTCGCCACGCACAAGGAGACCTGACTTCCCTGGCGCCACACGAGAGGCTCCCTGAGCTCCCTGTCGTACCTCGTGTGAAACCCCACACTGGCGACGCAGCTCGAGAAAACCCACAAGACCCCTCCGTCATCGCGAGATGAGGGCCATCTTTTCCTGCATGGCCTGGAGAGCAGTCCCAAGTCCTCTCTCCAAACTTCACAGGAGGCTTGACTCCTTTTAGGCCACAAAGTGGGTTCCAAGAGGTGCCCGTCGCGACTCGAAAGGAGAGCGGAGTCCTTTGCTTCCCTTCGACACGAGGCCTGACTCCCTGGGTGAGTCTGGAATGCAAACCTGAGATCCCTGTGGCCCTTGAGAGGAACATTAGGTCCTGGACACAAGCCTAGATGAGGTCTCCTTTGCCCTGCAGTGACTCGAGCGCAACCCCCAGCTCTCCCTCGCAACTCGAATGGATGATTGGACTTCCCTGGCCCAACACAAGAGGAAGCCTGAAATCCCCGTCGTAACTCGAGAATCCCGCCACAACTCGAGAAAAACCACGTGGCTCCCCCGTCATCGCAAGATGAGGCCCTTGGCCGCTACAGCGTATCAAGGGAAGTCCCACGTTCCATCCTGAAGTACAAAGCGGTACTTGGCACCCTTGATGCGACCCCCAAAGTTCCCTGACATACCAGTCTCACTCGAGGGAAACACCAAAGTTCACGGCACCACATCGTGTGAGCCCCTTCACCCCTCCTGATCGTGACAGGAGGGTCTATTCCCATGCTTTGTCTGCAAGGGGTTCCCGACGTTCCCCGTGAACCTCCGGATGAGGCCGGTCTCATGAAGAAATTCGAAAAGTAGCCTCATGGTTGGTGCCACATGCTGAAAGATCCCGAATTCCCAGTCCACTCTAGATAAGAACCTGACGCCCGGACATCTCTTCGAAGGCAACCCTGTAGATGAAGGCACAACATGAAGGGACACTGACATCCCCATGCATCGTCTGGAAAAACCCGCCGATTCCACTCACAGCTCCAAATGTGGACTGTCACCCCGTGAACAACTCGAGAGGCAAGTGAAGTTGCATTCCTTCACACAAGACGAGGCCTTACTCTCCTGTCCCAACTCTTCAGGGACCCTGCGATCGGAGTCAGAAATGGAAAGGAACCCTGAGGTTCCTGCCTCCAATCAAGATGAGGCCCTCTTTCATTTCGTCAAACCTAGCGGAGTCCCGAGAGGCCCCTCTAACTCCTCAGTATCCCTCACCACTCAGAGGCACCTGGAAAGTTCCCTAAGGTCCCCGGTAGAGGTCGAGGGAAACGAGTGTTTCCCGCCCCAACCCTAGAAAAACCTGGAGAGTCCTTCTTAAATGCGTCTTGAGGTCCTAGTCCCTCCCATGACTCGAGAGCAATGACGCGATCTGCCTGGCCACACGCATGGAGGCCTGACTTCTCTGGCGCCGCACGAGAGGCTCCCTGAGCTCCCCATCATATATCGTGAGAAACCCCACACTGGTGCCGCAGCTCGAGAAAACTCATGAGACGCCCCCATCATCACGAGAGGAGGGCCATCTTTAACTGCATGGTATGCAGATCAAGCGTGAACCTTCTGTCCAAGCTACACAGGACGCTTGAATCCCTTTAGGCCACTCATATGGCTCCAAGAGTTACGCGTCGGGACTCGAGAGGATAGTGGAGTCCTTTGCTTCCACTCGAGACGAGGCATAACCCACCGGGTGAGACTGGAATGCGACCCCGATATCCCTGTCGCCCCTGGAGAGGAACATTACGTCCTGGACCCAAGTCTAGATGAGGACTCTTTGCCTTGAAGTGACTCGAGAGTAACCCCCAGCTCTCTCTGACAAGTTGAATGGAAGATTGGACTTCCTGGGCCAACACAAGAGGAAGCCTGAATTCCCCGTCGTAACTCGAGAATCCCGCCGCATCTCGAGAAAAACCACGTGTTTCCCTCGTCATCGCAATATGAGGCCCTTGCCTGCTAGAGCATCTCCAGAGAATTCCCACGTTCCGTCTTGAAGTGCGAAACTGTACTTGGCACCCTTGATGCGACCTCAAAAGTGCCGTGACATACCGGTCTCACTCGAGGGGACCACCGAAGTTCCCGGCACCACTTCATCTGAGCGCCTTCTCCCCTTCTGATCGCGACCGGTGGGTCGATTCCCCTGCTTTGTCTGCAAGGGGTTCCCAACCTTCCCGGCACACCTCAGGATGAGGCCGGTCTCCCGAGGAAATTCGAGACATAGCCTCGTGGGTGGTACCACATGCTGAAAGACCCCAATTTTCTGGTACACTCTTGAAAAGAACCCGATGCCCGGACACCTCTTTGAAGGCAAACCTTTGGATGAAGGCACAACACGAAGGGGCACTGACACCCCCGTGCATCGTCCGGAAAAACCCGCAGGTTCCAAACACAGCTCAACAAGTGGCCTGTCACTCCGTGAACAACTCGAAAGGCAAGCGGAGATCCATTCCTCCACAGAAGACGAGGCGTGACTCTCTTGTCCATACTCTGCAGGTAGCCTGCGACCCGAGTCAGAAATGGAGAGGACCCCTGAGGTTCCTGCCTCCATTCGAGATGAGGCCCTCTTCGATTGCACCAAACCCAGTTGAGTAACGAAAGGCCCCTCCCAAATCCACAGTGTCCCTGACTTCTCAGAGGCACCCTGAGAAGTTGCCTGAGGTCACCGACACAAGTCGAGGGAACCCAGGGTTCCCTGCCGCAACCCGAGAAAGACCTCGAGAGTCCTTCTTCAATGCGTCTTGAGGCCCGATTCGCCTACTATGACTCGAGAGCAATCACGCACTCCCCTTCACCACACGCACGGAGACCTGACGTCCCTAGCACCACACGAGAGGCTCTCTGAGCTCCCCGTTGTACCTCGTGAGAAATCTGATACTGGCGCCACAGCTGGAGAAAACCCACGAGACGCCCCCGTCATCGCGAGATGAGGGCCTTTTTTCCTGCATGGCCAGGAAAACAATCCCGAGTCATCTCTCCAAACACCTTAGGAGGCTTCACTCCCTTTACGCCACGCAGTGGGCTCCAAGAGATACCCGTCGCGACTCGACAGGAGAGCGGAGTCCTTTTTTTCCCCTCAAGATGAGGCCTAACTCTCCGGGTGAGTCGGGAATGCAACCCTGAGATCCCTGTCGGCCCAGTAGTGGAACACTAGGTCCTGGACACAAGCGTAGATGATGTCTATTTTGCCCTGCAGTGACTGGAGAGCAATCCCCAGTTCTAACTTGCAACTCGAATGGAATACTGGATTTTCCTGGCGCCA
Source organism: Bubalus kerabau (assembly GCF_029407905.1). Classification (NCBI taxonomy): domain Eukaryota; kingdom Metazoa; phylum Chordata; class Mammalia; order Artiodactyla; family Bovidae; genus Bubalus; species Bubalus kerabau. The sequence goes on along the minus strand of NW_026577886.1, from coordinate 3,868,173 downwards.
CACAAGAGGCTCCCTAAGATCCCCGTGGTACTTCATGAGACACCCCACACTGGCGCCGCAGCTCGAGAAAACCCACGAGACGCCACCGTCATGTCGAGATGAGGGCCTTCTTTTCCTGCGTGGCCTGGAGTTCAATCCCGAGTCCTCTCTCCAAACTCCACAGGAGGCTTGACTCCCTTTAGTACACACAGTGGGCTCCAAGAGATACCCATCGCGACTCGAGACGAGAGCGGAATTCTTTGCTTACCCTCGAGGTGAGAACCGACTCCCCGGATGAGTCTGGAATGCAAACCCGAGATCCCTGTCGCCCCTGGAGAGCAACGTTAGATCCTGGACACAAGCCTAGATTAGGTCTCTTTTGCCCTGCAGTGACTCTAGCGCAATCCTCAACTCCCCCTGGCAACCTGAATGGAAGATTGGATTTCAAGGCCAACAAGAGGAAGCCTAAATTCCCGGTCATGACTCAAGAATCCCGACGCAACTCGAGCAAAACCACGTGGTTCTCCCGTCATCGCAAGATGAGGCCCTTGCCCACTACAGCGTTTCAAAAGATGTCCCAGGTTCCGTCTTGAAATGCGAAACGGTACTTGGCACCCTTGATGCGACCCCAAAAGTCCGCCAACACGTCGGTCTCACTCAAGGGGAACACCAAGGTTCCCGGCACCACTTTCATTTAAGCCCCTTCTCCCCTCCTGATCGTGACCGGTGGGTTGATTCCCCTGCTTTGTCTGCAAGGGGGCCTGACCTTCCCTGCACAACTCAGGATGAGGCCGGTCTCATGGGTAAATTTGATACGTAGCTTTGTGGGTGGTGCCACTTGCCGAAAGACTCCAATTTCCCGGTCCGCTCTTGATAAGAATCCGATGCTCGGACACCTCTTGGAAGGCAGCCTTGAGTATGAAGGTACAACACGAAGGGGCACTAACACACCTGTGTATCATCCGGAAAAATGGGCAGGTTACACACACAGCTCGGCAAGTGGCCTGTCACCTCGAGAACAACTCGAGAGGCAAGAGGAGTCCCATCCTCCAGAAAAGACGAGGCCTGACTCTCCTGTACCAACATGCAGGGACCTTGCGATCTGAGTCAGAAATGGAGAGGAACACTGAGGTTCCTGCTTCAACTCGAGATGAGTCCCTCTTACATTCCACCAAATGCAGAGGAGTCTCGAGAGGCCCCTCCAAACTGCACAGTATAGCTGACTTCTCAGAGGCACTCTGAGAAGCTCCCTGAGGTCGCAGGCACAAGTCAAGGGAACCCTGGGTTTTATGCAGTGACCCGAGAAAGACCTCGAGAGTCCTTCTTCAACCCGTCTTGAGGCCCGATTACCCTACCATGACTCGAGAGCAATGACGAGCTCCCCCTAGCCATCTCATGGGGACCTGACTTCCCTGGCGCCACACGAGTGGCTCCCTGAGTTCCCTCTCGTACCTCGTCAGAAACCCGGCACTAGCGCGGCAGTCTAGCAAACCCACGAGACGCCGCCGTCATCGCGAGATGAGGGCCTTCTTTTCCTGCATGGCCTGGAGAGGAATCCCGAGTCCTCTATCCAAACACCACAGGAGGCTTGACTCCCTTTAGGGCACACAGTGGGCTCCAAGAGATACCCATCGCGACTCAAAAGGACAGCGGAGTTCTTTGCTTCCCCTCGAGACGAGGCCTGATTCCCCGGGTGAGTCTGGTATGTAACCCCCAGATCCCTGTCGCCCCTAGGGACGAACATTAAGTGCTAGACACAAGCCTAGATGAGGTCTATTTGGCCCTGCAGTGTCTCGAGAGCAATCCCCAGTTCTAACTCGCAATTCGAATGAAAACTGGACTTTCCTGGGCCAGTTGAAGAGGAAGCCTGAATTCCCCGTCGTAACTTGAGAATCCCGCCGCAACTCAAGAAAAACCACGTGGTTCCCCCGTCATCGAAAGATGAGGCCCTTGCCCGCTACAGCGTCTCAAGAGAAGTCCCACGTTCCGTATTGAAGAGCGAAAAGTTACTTGGAACCCTTGATGCGACCCCAAAAGTTCCCCGACATACCAGTCTCACTTGAGGAGAACACCGAGATTCCCGGCACCACTTCATCTGAGACTCTTCTCCCCTCTTGATCGCGACAGGAGGTTCGATTCCCCTGCTTTGTCTGGAAGGCGTTCCCGACCTTCCTGGCGCACATCAAGATGAGGCCAGTCTCACGAGGAAATTCGAGACATAGCCTCGTGGGCGGTGCGACATGCCAAAAGACCCCGATTCCCTGGTCCGCTCTTGATAAGAACCCGATGGCAGAACCCAACTCGAAGGCAATCCTGTGGAACAAGGCACAACACGAAGGGGCAGTGACACCCCGGTGCATCGTCCAGAAAAACCTGCAAGTTCCACATACAAATCGACAAGTGGCCTGTCACCCCATGAACAACGCGAGAGTCAAGCAGAGTTCCATTCCTCCACACAAGACGAGGCCTGACTCTCCTGTCCCAACTCTGCAGGGACTCTGCGATCCGAGTCATATCCGGCGCATTCGAAGCCAGGAGACGAACCCTGTGGTTCCTGCCTCAACTTGTCATGAGGCCCTCTTCCATTGCACCAAACCCAGTGGAGTTCCGAGAGGCCCCTCCCAACTCCACAGTGACCCTGACTTCTCAGAGGCACGCTCAGAAGCTTCCTGAGGTCACTGGCACAAGTCGATGGAACCCAGGGTTTCCTGCTGCAACCCAAGAAAGACCTCGAGAGTCCTTCTTTAACACGTCTTCAGGCCCAATTCCCCTACCATGACTCGAGAACAATGACGGGCTCCCTCTCACCACGTGCATAGAGACCTGACTGCCCTGGCACCACGTGAGAGGCTCACTGAGCTCCCAGTCTTACTTCGTGAGAAACCCCACACTAGCGCCACAGCTCGAGAAAACCTACGAGACGCCCCAGTCATCGGGAGATGAGGGCCTTCATTTCCTGCATTGCCTGGAGAGCAATCCCGTGTCCTCCCTCCAAACACCAGAGGAGGTTTGGCTCCCTTTCAGCCACTCAGTGGGCTCCAAGACATACCCGTCCGACTCGAGAGGAGAGCAGAGTCCTTTGCTTCCCCTCGAGACGAGGCCTGACTCCAAGGCGAGTCTGGAATGCAACCCCGAGATTCCTGTCGCCCCTTGACATGAACATTAGGTCCTGCACACAAGCCTTGGTGGGGTCTCTTTTGCCTTCAGTGACTTGAGCGCACCTCCAGATCTTCCTCGAATCTCGAATGGAAGATAAGACTTTTGTGGGCCAACACAAGAGGAAGCATGAATTCGCTGTGGTAACTCAAATATCCCACCGCAACTCGAGAAAAACCAAGTGGTTCCCCAGTCATTCCAAGATGAGGCCCTTGCCCGCTGGAGCACCCCAAGAGAAGTCCCACGTTCCATTTTGAAGAGCGAAACGGTACTTGGAACGTGTTATGCGACCCCAAAAGTTACCCGACATACCTGTCTCACTTGAGGGAAACACCGAGGTTCCCAGCAGCACATCATCTGAGCCACTTCTCCCCTCCTGATCGCCACAGGAGGGTCGATTCCTCTGCTTTGTCTGGAAGGGTTTCATGACCTTCGCGGCACAACTCAGGATGAGGCCGGTTTCATAAGGAAATTCGAGACTAGCCACGTGGGTGGTGCCAAATCCTGAACGACCCCGATTTCCCGGTCCGCTCTTCATAAGAACTCGATGCCCGGACAGCTCTTCGAAGGCAACCCTGTGGATGAAGACAAAAACGAAGGGTCACTGACACCCCCGTGCATCGTCTGGAAAAACCTGCAGATTCCACACACAGTTTGACAAGGGGCCTGAAACCCCATGAACAACTCGAGAGGCAAGCGGGGTTCCATTCCTCAGAAAAGACGTAGCCTGACTCTCCTGTCCCAACTCTGCAGTGACCCTGCGGTCTGAGTCCGAAACGGAGAGGAAGCCTGAGGTTCGTGCCTCCCCTCGAGGTGAGGCCCTCTTCCATTGCGCCATTCCCAGCGGAGTCCCGAGGGGCCCCGCCACCTCCACACGATCCCTCGCCTCTCAGAGGCACCCTGGGAAGTTCCCTAAGGTCCCCGGCAGAAGGCGAGGGAAACGAGGGTTTCCCGCCGCCCCCCGAGAAAGACATCGAGAGTCCTTCTTCAACGCGTCTCGAGGCCCTAGTCCCCTCCCGTGACTCGAGAGCCAGGACGCGCTCCCCCTCGCCACGCGCATGGAGACCTGACTTCCCTGGCGCCGCACGAGAGGCTCCCTGAGATCCTCGTCGTGCCTCGGGAGAAAACCCCCACGGGCGCCGCAGCTCGAGGAAAGCCCTGAGACGCCCCCGTCCTCGCGACCTGAGGGCCTTCATTTCCTGCATGGCCTGGAGAGCAATCACGAGTCCTCTCTCCAAACGGAAGAGGAGGCTGGACTCCCTTGAAGCCGCAAAGGGGGTTCCAAGAGACCCGCGTCGCGACTCGAGAGGAGAGCGGAGTGCTTGGCTTCCCCTTGAGACGAGGCCTGACTCCCCGGGGGAGCCTGGAATGCAACCCCGAGATCCCTGCCTTCCCTGGAGAGGAATATTAGGTCCCGGACACACGCCTAGGTGAGGTCTCTTCGGCCCTGCAGTGACCCAAGCGCAACCCCCAGCTTTCCCTCGCAACTCGAGGGGAAGTTTGGGCTTCCCAGGGCCAACCCAAGAGGGAGCCTGAGATCCCCGTCGTAACTCGAGAATCCCGCCGCAACTCGAGAAAACCACGTGGTTCCCACCTCTTGGCAAGATGAGGCCCTTGCCCGCGACGGCGTCTCAAGGGAAGTCCCCTGTTCCGCCCTGAAGGGCGAAACGGTCCCTTACAGCCTTCCTGCGACCCCCAAAAGTTCCCCAACACGCCGGGTTCCCTCGAGGGGACCACCAAGTGTCCCGGCACCGCTTCATCTGAGCCCCTTCTCCCTTCCTGATCGCGACAGGAGAGTTGATTCCCCTGCGTGGTCTGGAAGGGGTTCCCGGGCTTCCCGGCGCACCTCAGGATGAGGCCGGTCTCACGAGGAAATTCGAGGTGAGCCACGTGGGTGGGGCCACATGCCGAACGCCCCCGATTCCCCGGTCCGCTCTTGAGAAGGACCCGAGGCCCGGACCCCTCTTCGAAGGCAACCCTGGGGGGGAAGGCACAACACGAAGGGGCACTGCCACCCCCGTGCATCGTCCGCAAAGACCCGCGGGTTCCACACACAGCTCGACGAGGGGCCTGAGACCCCCTGAGCAACTCGAGAGGCAAGCGGGGTTCCCTTCCTCAGACAAGACGAGGCCTGACTCTCCTGTCCCAACTCTGCAGGGACCCTGCGGTCGGAGTCCGAAACGGAGAGGAAGCCTGAGGTTCCTGCCTCCCCTCGAGGTGAGGCCCTCTTCCGTTGCGCTAGACCCAGCGGAGTACCAAGGGGCCCCGCCACCTCCACAGGATCCCTCGCCTCTCACAGGCACCCTGGCAAGTTCCCTAAGGTCCCCGGCAGAAGGCGAGGTAAACGAGGGTTTCCCGCCGCCCCCCGAGAAAGACCTCAAGAGTCCTTCTTCAACGCGTCTCGAGGCCCTAGTCCCCTCCCGTGACTCGAGAGCCAGGACGCGCTCCCCCTCGCCACGCGCATGGAGACCTGACTTCCCTGGCGCCGCACGAGAGGCTCCCTGAGATCCCCGTCTTGCCTCGGGAGAAACCCCACACTGGCGCCGCAGCTCGAGAAAACCCACGAGACGCCCCCGTTATCGTGAGATGAGGGCCATCATTAACTGCATGGCCTGGAGGGCAATCCCGAGTCGTCTCTCCAAACTCCACGGGAGGCTTGACTCACTAAGGCTACCCAGTGCGCTCAATAGGTACCCTTCGCGACTCGAGAGGAAAGCGGAATATTTTGCTTCCCCTAGAAACAAGGCCGGACTTCCTGAGTGAGCCTGGAATGCCACCCCGAGATCCCTGTCACCCCTGGAGAGGAATATTCGGTCCTGGACACAAGCCTAGATATGGTCTATTTTGCCCCGCAGTGACTTGAGTGGGATCCCAGCTCACCCTCGCAACTCGAATGGAAGATTGGACTTCCATGGGCCAACACAGGAGGAAATCTGAATTCCCCGTCGAAACTCGAGACTCCCGCCACAATGCGAGCAAAAGCACGTGGTTCACTCGTCATCCCAAGATGAGGCCCTGGCCCGCTACAGCGTCTCAAGTGAAGTCCCACGTTCCGTCTTGAAGTGCGAAATGCTACTTTTCACCCTTGATGTAACCCCAAAAGTTCCCCGACACACCGTTCTCACCGAGGGGAACACCGAAGTTCCCGGCACCACTTCATCTGATCACTTTCTCCCCTCCTGATCACGACAGGAGGGTATATTCCCCTGCTTTGTCTGGAAGGAGTTCCCGCCCATCCCGGCGCACCTAAGGATGAGGCCTTTCTCAGGAGGAAATTCGAGACGTAGCCTCGTGGGTGGTGCCACATGCCGAAAGACCCCGATGGTGCGGTCCAATCTGGATAAGAACCCGATGCCCGGACACCACTTCGAAGGCAACCCTGTGGATGAAGGCACCACAGAAGGGTTACTAAAACTCCCGTGCATCGTCCAGAAAAACCCACAGGTTCTACACACAGCTCGACAAGTGGAATGTCACCCCGTGAACAACTCTATAGGCAAGCGGAGTTCGATTCCTCCACACAAGATGAGGCCTGACTCTCCTGTCCCAACTCTTCAGGGACCCTGCCATCCGAGTCAGAAATGGAGAGGAAACCTGAGGTTCCTGTCTCAACTCGAGGTGAGGCCCTCTTCCATTGCACCAAACCCAGATGAGTCGCGAGAGGCCCCTCCCAACTCCACAGTATCCCTGAATTCTCAGAGGCACCTTGAGAATCTACCTGAGGTCACCGGCACAAGTCAAGGGAACCCAGGGTTTCCTGCTGCGACCCGAGAAAGACCTTGAGAGTCCTTCAGCACGTCTTGAGGCCCGATTCCCCTACCATGACTCGAGAGCAAAGACCCGCTCCGCATCGCCATGCGCATGGAGACCTGACTTCCCTGACGCCTGAAGAGAGTCTCCCTGAGCTCCCCGTCGTACCTCTTCGGAAACCCCATTCAGGCACCGCAGCTCGAGAAAACCCACGATACGCCCCCGTCATCACGAGATGAGGGACTTCTTTCCTGCCTGGCATGGAGAGCAAAACCGAGTCCTCTCTCCAGACTCCACAGGAGGCTTGACTCTCTTTAGGCCTCTCAGTTGGCTCCAAGAGATACCTGTCAGGACTTGAAGGGAGAGAGGAGTCCTTTGCTTCCCCTCGAGATGAGGCCTGACTCCCCGTGTGAGTCTGGAATGCAACCCCGAGTTCCTGTCGCACCTGGAGAGGAAAACTCGGTCCTGGACACAAGCCTAGATGAGGTCTATTTTGCACTGCAGTTACTAGAGAGCAATCGCCAGCTCTCCCTTGCAAATCGAATTGAAGATTGGACTGCCCTGGGCCAATACAATTGGAAGCCTGAATTCGACATCGTAACTCGAGAATCCCGCCGAAACTCGAGAAAATCCACGTGGTTCCCCCATCAGCGCTAGATGAGGCCCTTGCCCGCTACAGCGACTCAAGAGAAGTCCCACGTTCTGTCTTGAAGTGCGAAACGGTACTTGGCACACTTGATGCAATCTCAAAATTCCCCGACATACCGGTCTCACTCGAAAGGAACACCGAGGTTCCCGGAACCACTTCATCTGAGCTCCTTCTGCCCTCGTGATCGCGACAGGAGTGTCGATTCCCCTGCTATGTCTGGAAGGCATTCCCGACCTTTCCAGCGCGCCTAAGGATGAGGCAGGTCTCAGGAGGAAATTCGAGACATAGCCTCGTGGGTGGTGCCACAAGCCGAAAGACCCCGATTTCCCGGTCTACTCTTGATAAGAACGCGATGCCCTGACACCTTTACGAAGGAAAACCTGTGGATGAAAGCACAACACGAAGGGGCACTGACACCCCCGTTTATCATCCAGAAAAACCCGCAGGTTACAAACACAGTTCAACAAGTGGTCTGTCACCCCGTGAACAACTCGAGAGGCAAGTGGAGTTCCATTCCTCCACACAAGGCGAGACCTGATTTTCTGTACCAACTCTGCAGGGAAACTGCGATCCGAGTCAGTACCGGCGCAAGGAAACCCAGGAGAGGAAACATGAGGTTCCTGCCTCCACTCGAGATGAGGCTCTCATCCATTGCACCAAACCCAGTGGAGTCCAGAGAGGCTCCTCCCAACTCCACAGTACCCCTGACTTCTCAGAGGCACCCGGAGAAGCTCCATGAGGTCACCGGCACATGTCGAGGGAACCCAGGGTTTCCTGCCACAATGCGAAAAAGACCTCGAGAGTCCTACTTCAACGTGTCTTGAAGCCCGAATCTGCTTCCATGGCTCTATAGAAATGACACGCACCCCCTCGCCACGCACATGGAGACCTGACTTCCCTGGCGCCATAAGAGAGGCTCCCTGAGCTCCCCGTCATACCTCGTGAGAAACCCCACACTGGCGCCGCAGATAGAGCAAACCCACGAGACGCCCCCGTTCTCGCGACATGACGGCCTTCTTTTCTAGCATGGCCTGGAGATCAATCCCGAGTCCTCTCTCCAAACTCCACAGTAGGCTTGACTCCCTTTTGGTCACTCAGTGGACTCCAAGACATACCCGTCGCGAGTCGAGAGGAGAGTGGAGTCTTTTCCTTCCCCACAAGGCGAGGCCTGACTCCTCGGGTGAGTCTGATATGCGAACCGGATATCCCTGTCGCCCCTGGAGAGAAACATTAGGTCCTGGACACAAGCCTAGATGAGGTCTCTTTTTTCCTGCAGTGACTCGAGAGCAATCCCCAACTCTCCCTCGCAACTCAAATGGAAGACTGGACTTCCCTGGGCCAACAGAAGAGGAAGCCTGAATTTCCCGTTGTAACTCAAGAATCCCGCCACAACTCGAGAAAAACCACATCGTTCCCTATTCATCGCAAGATGCGGCCATTGCCGCTACAGCGTCTCAAAAGAAGTCTTACGTTCCATCTTGAAGTGCGATACGGTACTTGGCACCTTTGATGCGACCCCAAAAGTTCCCCAACACACTGGTCTCACTGGAGGGGAACACCGAGGTTCCCGGCATCACCTCATCTGTGCCCCTTCTCCCCTCCTGATCGAGACAGGAGGGTCGATTCCCCTGCTTTGTCTGCAAGGGGTTCCGACCTTCCCAGCGCACCTCAGGATGAGGCCGGTCTCACGAGGAAATTCGAGACGAACCACGTGGGTGGTGCCACATGCCGAACGCCCCCGATGCCCCGGTCCGCTCTTGAGAAGGCCCTGAGGCCCGGACCCCTCTTCGAAGGCAACCCCTGTGTGAAGGCACAACACGAAGGGGTACTGACATCCCCATGCATAGTATGGAAAAACACGCAGATTCCAAACACAGATTGACAAGTGTCCTGTCATCCCTTGAAGAACTAGAGAGGCATGCGGAGTTTCTTTCCTCCACACAAGAGAAGGCCTGACTCTCCTTTCCCAACTCTGCAGGGACCGTGCGATCGGAGTCAGAAATGTAGATGAAACCTGACGTTCCTGCATCAACTCGAAATGAGGCCCTGTTCCATTGTGCCATACCCAGTGGAGTTCCGAGAGGCCCCTCCCAAATCCACAGTATCCCTGATTCTCAGAGGCACCCTCAGAAGTTCTCTGCGGTCACTGGCACAAGTCGAGTGAACCCAGGGTTTCCTGCTGCATTCTGAGAAAGACCTCGAGAGACCTTCTTTACCGCATCTTGAGGCCCGATACCCTACCATGACTGGAGAGCAATGACGCATTCCCCTCGCCACGCCCATTGAAACCTAACTTCCCTGGCGCCACACGAGAGGCTCCCTGCGCTCCCCGTCCTACCTCATGAAAATCCCACACTGGCACCGCCGCTCGAGAAAACTCACGAGACGCCCCCATCATCGTAAGATGAGGGCCTTCTTTTCCTACATGACCTAGAGAGCAATCCCGAGTCCACTCTCCAAACTCCACTGGAGGCCTGACTCCCTTTAGGCCACTCAGTAGCCTCCAAGAGATACACGTCGCTACTCTAGAGGAGAGCGGAGTCCGTTGCTTCCCCTCGAGCAGAGGCCTGACTACTTGGGTGAGTCTGGAATGGGATCCCGAGATCCGTGTCGCCCCTGTAGAGGAAAACTCGGTCCTGGACACAAGCCTAAATGAGGTCTTTTTTGTCCTGCATTGACTCAAGTGCAATCCCCAGCTCTCCCTCCCAACTCGAATGGATGATTGGACTTCCCTGGGCCAACACAAGAGGAAGCCTGTATTCCCCGTTGTAATTCGAGAATCCCGCGGCAAGTGGAGAAAAACAACGTGGCTCCTCCGTCATCGAAATATGAGGCCCCTGTCAGCTATACCGTCTCCAGGGAAGTCCCATGATCCGTCTTGAAGTGTGAAACGGTAGTTGGCACCCTTGATGCGACCCCCAAATTTCCCTGACACCCCGGTCTCACTCGAGGAGAACATGGAGGTTCCCAGCACCGCTTCAGCTGAGCCTCTTCTCCCCTCCTGATGGCGACAGGAGGGTCGATTCCCCTGCTTTGTCTGGAAGGGGTTCCCAGACTTCCCGGCGAACCTCAGGATGAGGCCAGTCTCACGAGGGAAGTCGAGACGTAGCCTCGTGGGTTGTGCCACATGCCGAAAGACCCCGATTTCCTGGTCCGCTATTGATAAGATCCCGATGCCTGGTCACCTCTTCGAAGGTAACCCTGTGGATGAAGGCACAACACGAAGGGGCACTGACACCCCTGTGCATCGTCCCGCAAAACCGCAGGTTCCACATACAACTCGACAGGTGGCCTGTCATCCCATGAACAACTCGAGAGGCAAGCGGAGTTCCATTACTCCACACAAGACGAGGTCTGACTCTCCTGTCCCAACTCTGCAGGGACCCTGCTATCCGAGTCAGAAATGGAGAGGAACCCTGACGTTACTGCCTCAATCCGAGATTAGGTCCTCTTCAATTGCACCAGTCCCTGTGAAGTCCCGAGAAGCCCCTCTCAACTCCACAGTATCCCTGACTTCTCAGAGGAACCCCGCTAAGCTCCCTGAGGTCATGGGCACAAGTCGAGGGAACCCAGGGTTTCCGGCCACACCCCGAGAAAGACCTCGAGAGTTCTTCTTCGAAGCGTCTTGAGGCTTGATTCCCCTACCATGACTCGAGAGCAATGAGGCGCTCCACCACGCCACGTCCATGGAGACCTGACTTCCGTGGCACCACAGGAGTCTCCCTGAGCTCCCCGTCCTATCTCGTGAGAAACCCCAACCAGGCACTGCACCTTGAGAAAACCCACGAGACGCCCCCATCATCGCGAGATGAGGGCCTTCTTTTCCTGCATGGCCTAGAGAGCAAACCCGAGTCCTCTGTCCAAATTCCACAGGAGGCTTAACTCCATTTAGGCCACTCTTGGGCTCCAAGGGATACCCGTCACGACTCGAGAGGAGAGCGGAGTCCATTCATTCCCTTCGAGACGAGGCCTGACTCCCCGGGTGAGTCTGGAATGCAACCCCGAGATCCCTGTCGCCCCTGGAGAGAAAATCTCGGTCCTGGACACAAACCTAGATGAGCTCTATTTTGCCCTGCAGTGACTCGAGAGCAATCTCCAGCTCTCACTTGCAACTCGAATGGAAGATTGGACTTCCCTGGGCCAACCCAAGAAGAAACCTGTATTCCCCATCGTAACTCAAGAATCCTGCCGCAACTCGAGAAAAAACACGTGGGTCCCCCGTCAGCGCTAGATGAGGCCCTTGCCCACTACAGCATCTAAAGAGAAGTCCCAGGTTCCGTCTTGAAGTGCGAAACGGTACTTGGCACCCTTGATGCAACGCGAAAAGTTACCCGACTTTCACTCAAGGAGAGCACCGAGGTTCCCGGCACTACTTCATCTGAGCCCTTTCTCTCCTCCTGATCCCGAAAGGAGGGTCGATTCCCCTGCTTTGTTTGGAAAGGGCTCCCGGACTTTCCTGCGCGCCTCAGGATGAGGCCGGTCTCACGAGGAAATTCGAGACGTAGCCTCGTGGGTGGTGCAACATGCTGAAAGAACCCAATTTCCCGGTCCGCACTTGAGGAGATCCCGATGCCCGGACACCTCTTCGAAGGCAACCCTGTGGATGAAGGCACAACAGGAAGGAGCACTGACGCCCCCGTGCATCTCCGAAAAACCCGCAGGTTCCACACACATCACAAAAATGGTGTAATCCTTGAACAACTTGAGATGTAAGCGGAGTTCCATTCCTCCGCAGAACACGAGACCTGACACTCCTGAGCAAACTCAACAGGGACCCTGCGATCTGAGTCAGATCCGGCCTCCAGGAAGTCAGGAGCAGAACCCTGAGGTTCCTGCCTCAACTCGAGATGAGGCCCACTTCCATTGCACCAAAAGAGGAGTCCCGAGAGGCCTCTCCCAAATCCACAGTATCCCTGACTTCTCAGAGGCACCCTGAGATGCTCCCTGAGGTCACCGGCACAAGTCAAGGGAACCCAGGGTTTCCTGCCGCAACCCTAGAAAGACATCGAGAGTTCTTTTTCTACCCGTCATGAGGCCCGATTCCCCTACCCTGACTTGAGAGCAATGACGCGCTCCCCCTTGCCCCGCCAATGGAGACCTGACTTCCCTGTTGCCACACGAGAGGCTACCTGAACTCCCCGTCGTACCTCGTGAGAAACCCCACACTGGCGCCGCAGCTCGAGAAAACACACGAGACGCCCCCGTCATCTCGAGATGTGGGCCTTCTTTTCCTGCATGGCCTGGAGAGCAATCCCGAGTCCTCTCTCCAAACTGAAGAGGAGGGTTGACTCCCTTTAGACCACTCAGTGGGCTCCAAGAGATACGCGTCGCTACTCGAGAGGAGAGCCGAGTCCTTTGCTTCCCCTCGAGACGAGGCCTAACTCCCTGGGTGAGTCTGTAATGCAAACCCGAGATCCCTGTCGCCCTTGGAGAGGATCATTGGGTCCTGAACACAAGGCTAGATGAGGTCGCTTTTGCCCTGCAGTAACTCGAGAGCACTCCCCAGCTTTCCCTCGCAACCCGAATGGAATATTGGACCTCCCTGGGCCAACACAAGAGGAAGCCTGAATTCCCAGTAGTAATTCGAGAATTCCACCTCAACTTGAGAAAAACCACGTGGTTTCCCCTTCATTGCAAGATGAGGCCCTTGCCCGCTCCAGCGTCTCAAGAGTAGTCCCACGTTCTGTCTTCAAGTGCGAAATGATATTTGGCACCCTTAATGCTACCCCAAAAGTTCCCCGACATACGGGTCGCACTCGAGGGGAACACCGAGGTTCCTGGCACCACTTCATCTGAGCCCCTTCTCCCCTCCTGATCGCGAAAGGAGGGTCGATTCCCCTGCTTTGTCTGCAAGGGGTTCCCGACCTTCTCCACGCACCTCAGATGAGGCTGTCTCATGAGGAAATTCGAGACGTAGCCTCGATGGTGGTGCCACATGCCGAAAGACCGCGATTTCCCGATCCGCTCTTGATAAGAACGCGATGCCCAGACACCTATTCGAAGATAGTGTGGATGAAGGCACAACACGAAGGGGCACTGACACCCCCGTGCATCGTCCGGAAAAGACCGCAGGTTACTCATACAGCTCAACAAGTTCCTGTCACCCAGTGAACAACTCGAGAGGCAAGCGGAGGTCCATTCCTGCACACAAGACAAGGCCTGACTCACCTCTCCCAACTATGCAGGGGGCTGCGATTGGAATCAGAAATGGAGAGGAACCCTGAGGTTCCTGCCTCCCCTCGAGATGAGGCCCCCTTCCATTTCACCAAACCCAGTGGAGTCCCGAGAGGTCTTTCCCAACTCCACAGTATCCCTGACTTCTCAGAGGCACCCGGAGAATCTCCCTGAGGTCACCGGCACAAGTCGAGGGAACCCAGGTATTCTTGCCAAGACCCGAGAGAGATCTTGAGAGTCCTTCTTCAACGCGTCTAGAGGCCTGATTCCCCTACCATGACTCGAGAGCAATGACGCGCTCCCCCTTGCCACACGCATCGAGACCTAACTTCCCTGGCGCCACACAAGAGGCTCCCTGAGCTCCCCGTCGTACCTCCTGAGAAACCAACACAGGCGCTGCAGCTCGTTAAAACCACTGAGACCCCCCCCCCCCGTCATCGTGAGATGAGGGCCTTCTTTTCCTGCATGTCCTGGAGTGCAATCCCGAGTCCTCTCTCCAAACTCCAGAGGAGGCTTGACTCCCTTTAGTCCACTCAGTGGGCTCCAAGAAATACCCGTCGCGACTCGAGAAGAGAGATAAGTCCTTTGTTTCCCCTCGAGACGACGCCTGACGCTTGGGTGAGTCTGGAATGCAACCCCAAGATCCCAGTCACCCCTTGAGAGGAACATTAGGTCCTAGACACAAGCCTGGATGAGGTTTCTTTTGCCCTGCAGTGACTCGAGCGCAACCCCCAGCTCTCCCTCGCAACTCGAATGGAAGATTGGGCTTCCCTGGGCCAACACAAGACGAAGCCAGAAATCCCCTTCGTAACTCGAGAATCCCGCCGCAACTCGAGAAAAACCACGTGTTTCCAACGTCATCCCAAGATGAGGCCCTTGCTGCTATGGCCTCTCAAGAAAAGAACCACGTTCCGTCTTGAAGTGCGAAACGGTACTTTGCACCCTTGATGCGACACCAAATGTTCCTGGACACGCCGGTCTCACTCGACAGGAACACCTAGGTTCCCGCACCACTTCATCTGAGCACCTTCTCCCCTCCTGTTCGAGACAGGAGGGTCTATTCCCCTGCTTTGTTTGGAAGGGGTTCCCCACATTCCCGGTGCACCTCAGGATGAGGCCGGTCTCACGAGGAAATTCGAGACATAGCATCGGGGGTGGTGTCACATGCCGAAATACCCCGATTTCCCGGCCCACTCTTGAGAAGAACCCGATGCCCGGACACCTCTTCGAAGGCAACCCTGTGGACGAAGGCACAAAACGAAGGGTCACTGACACTCCCGTGCATCATTCGGTAAAAGCCGCAGGTTCCACACACAGCTCGACAAGAGGCCTGTCATCCCATGAACAACTCGAGAGGCAAGCAGAGTTCCATTCCTCCACTCAAGACGAGGCCTGACTCTCCGGTCCCAACTCTGAAGGGACCCTGCGATCGGAGTCCAAAATGGAGAGGAACCCTGAGGTTCCTGACTCCACTCGAGATGAGGCCCTCTTCCATTACACCAAAAACAGTGGAGGCCCGAGAGGCCCCTCCCAAATCCACAGTATCGCGACTTCTCAGAGGCACCCTTAGAAGCTCCCTGAGGTCACCGGCACAAGTCGAGGGAACACAGGGTTTCCTGACGCAACCCGAGAAAGACCTCGAAAATCCTCCTTCACGCGTCTTGAATCCCGATTCCCCTACCATGACTCGAGAGCAATGACGCGTTCCCCCTCGAAACTCGCATGGAGACTTGACTTCCCTGGCGCCACACGAGAGGCTCCCTGAGCTCCCCGTCATACCTCGTGAGAAATCCCACACTGGCTCCCCAGCTCCAGAAAACCCACGAGACGCCTCCGTCATCGCGAGATGAAGGCCTTCTTTTCCTGCATGGCCTGGAGAGCAATCTCGAGGCCTCTCTTCAAACTCCACAGGAGGCCTGACTCCCTTTAGGCCACTCTGTGGGCTCCAAGAGATACCCATTGGGACTCGAGAGGAGAGCGGAATTCTTTGCTTCCCCTATATACCAGGCCTGACTCCTCAGGTGAGTCTGGAATGCAACCCCGAGATCCCTGTCGCCCCTGGAGAGGAACATTAGGTCCTAGACACAAGCATAGATGAGGTCTCATTTGCCCTGAAGTGACTCGAGAGCAATCCCCTGCTGTCCCTCGCACCTCGAATGGAAGAATGGATTCCCTGGGACAACACAAGAGGAAACCTGAATTCCCCATCGTAATTCGAAAATCCCGCCGCAACTCGAGGAAAACCACGTGGTTCCCCCGTCATCGCAAGATGAGGCCCTTGCCAGCTACAGCGTCTCAGGAGAAGCCCCACGTTCCATCTTGAAGTTTAAAACGATAATTGGCAACCTTGATGTTACCACAAAAGTTCCCCGACACCCTGGTCTCACTCGGGGGGAACACCAAGGTTCGGTGCACCGCTTGTTCTGAGCCCCTTATCCCCTCCTGATCGCGATGGGAGGGTCGATTACCCTGCTTTGTCTGGAAGGGGTTCCGGACCTTCCCGGCGCACCTCAGGATGAGGCCGGCCTCACGAGGAAATTCGAGACGTAGCCTTGTGGTTGGTGCCACACGCCGAAAGACCCCGATTTCCCTGTCTGCTCTTGATAAGAACCCAATGCTAGGACACCTCTTCGAAGGCAATCCTGTGGACGAAGGCACAAAACGAAGGGGTCTGACACCCTCCTGCATCATTGGAAAAGCCCGCAAGTTCCACATACAGATCGACAAGTGGCCTGTCACCCCGTGAACAACTCGAGAGGCAAGAGGAGTTAAATTCCTCCACACAAGACGAGGCCTGACTCTCCTGTCCCAACTCTGCATGGACACTGAGATCCGATTCAGAAATGGAGAGGAACCATGAGGTTCCTGCCTCAACTCGAGATAAGGCCCTCTTCTACTGCACCAAACCCAGTGGAGTTCGGAGCGGCCCCTCCCAACTGCACAGTATCCCTGACTTCTCAGAGGCACCCTGAGAAGCTCCCTGAGGTCACGGGCATAAGTCGAGGGAACCCAGGGTTTCCTGCCGTAACCTGAGAAAAATCTCGAGAGTCCTTCTTCACGCGTCTTGAGGCCCGATTCCCCTACCATGACTGGAGAAAAATGACGCGCTCCCCCTCGCCACGTGCATGAAGATCTGACTTCCCCGGCACCACATGAGAGTCTCCCTGAGCTCCCCATCGTACCTCGTGAGAAACCCCACACTGGCGCCGCAGCTCGAGAAAACCCACGAGACGCCCCTGTCATGGTGAAATGAGGGCCTTCTTTCCTGCATGACCTGAAGAGCAATCCCGAATCCTCTCTCCAAACTCCAAAGGAGGCTTGACTCCCTTTAGGTCACTCAGTGGGCTCCAAGAGATATGCGTCGATACTCAGGAGGAGAGCGGTGTCCTTTGCTTCCCCTCGAGATGAGGCCTGACTACGAGGGTGAGTCTGGAATGCAACCCTGGATCCCTGTCGCCCCTGGAGAGGAACCTTAGGTCTTGGACAAAAGCCTAGAGGAGGTCTCTTTGGCCCTGCAGTGACTCAAGCACAACCCCTAGCTTTCCCTTGCAACTCGAATGGAAGATTGGCCTTTCTGAGCCAACACAAGAGGAAGCCTGAATTTCCAGTTGTAATTTGAGAAACCCGCCGCAACTCGAGAAAAATCACGTGGTTCCCTGTATTGCAAGATGAGGCCCTTGCCCCCTACAGCGTCTCAAGAGAAGTCTCACATTCCGTCTTGAAGTGCAAAACAGTACTTGGCACCCTTGATGCGACCCCAAAAGTTCCCCTATATACCGATCTCACTAGAGGGAACACTGAAGTTCCCGGCACCAATTCATCTGAGGCCTTTCTCCTCTCATGATCGCGATAGGAGGGTCGATTCCACTGCTTTGTCTCGAAGGGGTTCCCGACCTTCCCGGCGCACCTCAGGATGAGGCCGGTCTCACGAGGAAATTCGAGACGTAGCCTCGAGGGCCATACTACATGCCGAAAGACCCCGATTCCATGGTCCACTTTTGATCAAAACCAGACTCCTGGACACCTCTTCGAAGGCAAGCCTGTGGATGAAGGCACAACACGTAGGGGCACTGACACCCCGTGCATCTTCCGGAAAAACCCGCAGGTTCTCACACAGCTCCACAAGTGGTCTGTCACCTCGTGAACAACTCGAGAAGCAAGCGGAGTTCCATTCCTCCACACAAGACGATGCCTGACTCTCCTGTCACAACTCTAGGGACCTTGCGCACCGAGTCAGAAATGGAGAGGAAGCCTGAGGTTCCTGCCTCCACTCAAGACGAGGCCTTTTCCATTGCTGCAAAACCAGAGGAGTCCCGAGAGGCCCGTCCCAAATCCACAGTATGCCTGACTTCTCAGAGGCACCCTGAGAAGCTCCCTAAGGTCCCCGGCAGAAGTCGACGGAACCCAGGGTTTCCTGCCCCAACCTGAGAAAGACCTTGAGAGTCCTGCTTTAACGTATCTTGAGGCCCGATTCCCATACCATATCTCGAGAGCAATGACGCGCTCCCCCTTGCCATGCGCATGTAGACCTGACTTCCCTGGCGACACACGAAAGGCTCTCTGAGCTTCCCGTCGCACCTCGTCAGAAACCGCACACTGGCACCACAGCTCGAGAAAACCAACAAGACGCCCCTGTCATCGCGAGATGAGGATCTTCTTTTCCTGCATGACCTGGAGAGCAATCCCGAGTCCTCTCTCCAAACTCCACAGGGGGCTTGACTCCCTTTAGGCCACTCAGTGGGCTCCAAGAGACACCTGTGGCGACTCGAGAGGAGAGCGGTGTCCTTTGCTTCCCCTCGAGTCGAGCTCGGACTCCCAGGATGCATCTGGAATGCAAACCCGAGATCGCTGTCGGCCCTGGAGAGGAATATTAGGTCCTGGACACAAGCCTAGATGAGGTCTCTTTTGCCCTGCAGTGACTCAAGAGCAAACCCCAGCTCTCCCTCGAAACTCGAATGGAAGATTGGACTTCCCTGGGCCAACACAAGAGGAAGCCTGAATTCCCCGTCGTAACTCGAGAATCCCGCCGCACCTTGAGAAAAACCACGTGATTCCCCCGTCATCCCAAGATGAGGCCCTTGCCCTCTACAGCGTGTCAAGTGAAGCCCCAAGTCCGTATTGAAGTGCAAAACGGTACTTGGCACCCTTGAAGCGACCCCAAAAGTTTCCCGACACACCGGTTCCACTCGAGGGGAACACCGAGGTTCCCGGCATGACTTCAGCTGAGCCCTTTCACTCCTCCTGATCGCGACAAGATGGTCGATTCCCCTGCTTTGTCTGGAAGGGGTTCCCGATCTTCATGGCGCACCTCAGGATGACACCAGTCTAACGAAGAAATTCGAGACGTAGCCTCATGGATGGTGCCACGTTCTGAAAGACCCCGATTTCCTGTTTCGCTATTGATAAGAACCCGATGTCCAGACACCTCTTTGAAGGCAACCCTGTGGATGAAGGCACAACACGAAGGGGCACTGACCCCCTCATGCATCTTACGGAAAAAACCGAAGGTTCCACTCACAGCTCGACAAATGGTCTGTTATCCTGTGAACAACTCGAGAGGCAAGTGGAGTTCCATTCGTCCACACAAGACGAGGCCTGACTCTCCTGTCCCAATTCTTCAGGGACCCTGTGGTCGGAGTTTTAAATGGAGAGGAACCCTTAGGTTCCTGCCTCAACTCGAGATGAGAACCTTTGCCATTGCACCAAACCCAGTGGAGGTCCGAGAGCCCCTCCCAAGTCCACAGTATGCCTGACTTCTCAGAGGCACCCTGAGAAGCTCCCTAGGTCACCGGTACAAGTCGAGGGAACCCAGGGTTTCCTGCCACAACCTGAGAAAGACCTTGAGACTCCTTCTTCAATGCGTCTTGAGTCCCGATTTCCCTACCATGACTCGAGAGCATTTATGGGCTCCCCCTCATCACACGCATAGACACCTGACTTTCCTGGCGCCACATGAGAGGCTCCCTGAGATCCCCGTTGTACCTCGTGAGAAAATTCATACTTGCGCCCCAACTCGAGAAAACCCACAAGACGCCCCCGTCATTGCGAGCTGAGGGCCTTCTCTTCCTGTATGGCCTGGAGAGCAATCCCGAGTCCTCTCTCCAACTCCACAGGAGGCTTGACTCCCTGGAGGCCACTCAGTGGGCTCCAAGAGATACGTATCGTGACCCAGGAGGATATCAGAATCCTTTGCTTCCCCTCGAGCCGAGGCCTGACTCACTGGGTGAGTCTGGAATGCGTCCCCGTGATCCCTATCGCCCCTGGAGAGGAACATTAGGTCCTGGACACAAGCCTAGACGAGGTCTATTTTGACCTGCCGTGACTCGAGAGCAATTCCCACCCAGCTCTCTCTGGCAACTCGAAAGGAAGAATGGACTTCCCTGGGCCAACAGAAGAGGAAGCCTGAATTCCCCGTCGTAAGTCAACAATCCCATCGCAACTCGAAAAAAACCACGTGGTTTCCCCTTCATCACAAGATGAGGCCCTTGCCCGCCACAGCGTCTCAAGAGAAGTCCCACGTTTCGTCTTGAAGTTTGAAACAGTATTTGGCAAGCTTCATGAGACCCCAAAAGTTCCCTGACATACCAGTCTCACTCAAGGGGAACACCGAGGTTCCTGGCACCACTTCATCTGAGCCCCTTCTCCCCTCCTGATCGCGACAGTAGGGTCGATTAACCTGCTTTGTCTGGAAGGCTTTCCCGACCTTCCAGGGGCACCTCAGCATGAGGCCCGTCTCATGAGGAAATTCGAGATGTAGCCTCGTGTGTGGTGCCGCATTCCAAAAGACCCCGATTTCCTGGTCCGCTCTTGATAAGAACCCGATGCCCGCACACCACTTCGAAGGCAACCCTGTGGATGAAAGCACATCACGAAGGGGCACTGACACCGCCGTGCATTGTCTGGAAAAAACCGCAGGTTCCACACACAGCTCGACAAGTGGCCTGTCACTCCTTGAACAACTTGAGAGGCAAGCGGAGTTCCATTCCTCCACACAAGACGAGGCCTGACTCTCCTGTCCCAACTCTGCAAGGACCCTGCGATCTGAGTCCGAAATGGAGAGGAACCCTGAGGTTCCTTCCTGATCTCGAGATTAGGCCCTCTTCCATTGCAGCAAACCCAGTGGAGTCCCGAGAGGCCTCTCCCAGCTCCATAGTATCCCTGACTTCTCAGAGGCACCCTGAGAAGCTACCTGAGGTCACAGGCACAAGTCGAGGGAACCCAGGGTTTCCTGCCGCAACCCGAGAAAGACCTCGAGTGTCCTTTTTCATTGTGTTGAGCCCTGATTCCTCTACCATGACTCGAGAGCAATGACGTGCGCCCCCTCGCCACTCGTATGGAGACTTGACTTCCCTGACACCACACGAGAGGCTCCCTGAGCTCCCGGTCGTACCTTGTGAGAAACCCCACACTGGCACCGCAGCTCCAGAAAAACGAGACTCCCCCGACATCGCGAGATGAGGGCCTTCTTTTCCTGCATGGCCTGGAGAGCAATCCCGCGTGCTCTCTCCAAACTCCACAAGAGAGGAGCCAAGATTGCTGAGGAGTAGGACGGGGAGAACTCTTTTCCCCCCCAAACAATTTCATCAAAAGAGCATTTAAACGTCGAGTAAATTCCACAATACAACTTATGAATGCTGCCAGAGGACATCAGGCACCCAGAAAAGCAACCCAACTCTTGGAAAGTAGGTAGGAAAAAGTATAAAAGACAAAAAAAGAGACAAAAGAGGGAGGGAGGGATTTCCGTCCCAGGAAGATAGTCTTAAAAAGAGAAAAGTTTCCAAACACCAGGAAAGCTTTTCACTGCCAAATCTTTGCCAAGCTTTGGAAGCACAAAGGGCAACATAAGGGGGATAAAAATAAATAAACAATTAAAACTCGCAGATTGCAAGCCCTATGGTAACTCCCCCAGCCGTGAAGCAGTGCAGACGCCTGCTCACACCATTAGCAAGCAGGGGCTGGGCAGGGAGGCGCGGCGCGGGCTGCATCGCTTAGAGTAAGAATCTGGCCTGAATACCATGAGTGCTATCTGAACGAAATAACTTGGGCTAGCAAACCAGACTCTGGGATATCTACCACGCAAAAAGCCTGCCCTAACCTAAGACACCGCCAGGCCCGCGCACGGAACAAAGGACTGAACAGAGATAGCCGGCTGCAGACCTTCCCCCTCCGGTGACAGGCAGCCCGAGCCGGAAGGGGGCAATTGCAGCCCCAGAGAGACATTATCTATAAAACTGTAAGCAGGCTTCTTTGCTAACTAAAACTTCTTGGGGATCTGGACGGTCAACATCTGCCTGAGAAAGTGCGCCTGTTTTACACCCAGATAACCGAGTGGCGGGGAGGCGATAAGTCACAACATTGGCGCTCGCCAAACACCTCATCACCTGAGCTGCTCGGACCTGGGAAGAGCACAAAACGCAGGCCGAACTGAGTCTGTGCCTCTGAGGACTACCCGAGTGCCTGAACCTGAGCGGCTTGGACCTGGGAGGTGCATGCAGCCCAGGGCCAGCCTCGGATTGTTCCCAGTGGAACAACCTAGAGCCCGAGCAGTGTGGGCAGGAAGGCTACACGCGCCATGAGTGGGGGCAGACCCAGTGTGGCTGAGGCACTGCGAACGCACGCCAGTGTTATTTGTTTGCAGCATCACTCCCTCCCTCCCTCCCCACAGCGCAACTGAACAAGTGAGACTAAAAAAAAAAAGTGTCCTCTACCGTCCCCTTTGTGTCAGGGCGTAAACCAGACACTGAAGAGACCAGCAAACAAAAGAAGCTATAACAGAGGGAAACGCCTTGGAAGCTACAGGCAATAGATTAAAACCCTGTGGTTACTAGGACTACATAGGAAGGCGCCTATAGATCTTGAGAAATATAACTCGGACCAAGGAACTAGCCAAAAATGAACCGAACCCACGATACTCACAACAAAACCAGAGAAAGTCCTAGATATATTTTTATGATCATTCTTTCTTTTTTTTAATTTTTTTAATTTTAAGTCCTCTATTGTTCATTTAATTTTCACTTTTATAACCTATTACTTTGCAAAAAAAAGACCCTATTTTTTTCTTCTTCAGCAAACTTCATATATATATATTTATATATATATATATAATAATTTTTTGACCTTGTTTTTTGTTTTGTTTTTTTTCTTCTTTTCTTTAACATTGTATTTTTGAAATTCCAAACTGTACTCTAGATTTTTAATTTATGCTTTTTGATATTTGATATCAATTTTGTACCTGTAGTTTCTTTATAATTTTTGCTACATTGCTTGTTTTTGTTTGTTTGTTTTCTCTTTAGTTTTCTTCTTCCTTTTTTTTAACATTGTATTTTTGAAATTCCAAACTGTACTCTAGATTTTTAATTTTTGCTTTTTGGTATTAGTTATCAATTTTGTACCTGTATTTTCTTGATAATTTTTGCGACCATGTTTGTTTTTCTTTGTTCGTTTTTTCTCTCTTTCTTTTCCTTCTTCTTTTCTTTAACATCGTATTTTTGAAATTCCAAACTCTACTCTAGATTTTTAATTTTTGCTTTTATGTATTTGTTACCAATTTTGTACCTTTAAGAACCCAATCTTCAGTACCCATTTTTCACTAGGGAGCGAGATTACTGGCTTGACTGCTCTCTCTCCCTTTGGACTCTCCTTTTTCTCCACCAGGTCGCCTGTGTCTCCTCCCTAACCCCTCTCTACTCTACCCAACTCTGTGAATTTCTGTGTATTCCAGACGGTGGAGAACACTTAGGGAACTGATTACTGGCTGGATCTGTCTCCCTCCTTTTCATTCCCCCCTTTTATCCTTCTGGCCACCTCTGTATCCTTCCTCCTTCTTCTCGTCTCTGTATAACTCTGTGAACATCTCTGAGTGGTCCAGTTGTGGAGTGCACATAAGGAAGTGACTACTGGCCAGCCCACTCTCTCCACTATTGATTCCACCTCATCTCATTTGGGTCACCTCTAACTCCCTCCTCCCTCTTCTCTTCTCCATGTAACGCTGTGAACCTTTCTGAGTGACCCTCACAGTAGAGAAACTTTTCTTCTTTAACGTAGATGTTTTATCAATGGTGCTGTATAGAAGGAGAAGTTTTGAAACTACTGTAAAAGTAAGACAGATAACTGGAAGCAGGAGGCTTAAGTCCAAACCCTGCCTCCAGGGAACTCCTGACTCCAAGGAACATTAATTGACAGGAGCTCATCAAATGCCTCCATACCGACACTGAAATCAAGCACCACACAAGGGCCAACAAGTTCCAGGGCAAGACATACCAAGCAAATTCTCCAGCAACAAAGGAACGCAGCCCTGAGCTTCAAGATACAGGCTGCCCAAAGTCACCCCAAAACCACAAACATCTCATAACTCATTACTGGACACTTCATTGCACTCCAGAGAGAAGAAATACAGCTCCACCCACCAGAACATGGACACAAGCTTCCCTAACCAGGAAACCTTGACAAGACACCTGTACAAACCCACACACAGCGAGGAAATGCCACAGTAAAGAACTCCACAAACTGCCAGAATACAGAAAGGACACCCCAAACTCAGCAATTTAAACAAGATGAGACAGAGGAATACCCAGCAGATAAAGGAACAGGATAAATGCCCACCAAACCAAACAAAAGAGGAAGAGATAGGGAATCTACCTGATAAAGAATTCCGAGTAAGGATAGTGAAATGGATCTAAAATCTTGAAATTAAAATGGAATCACAGATAAATAGCCTGGAGACAAGGATTGAGAAGATGCAAGAAAGGTTTAACAAGGACCTAGAAGAAATAAAAAAAGAGTCAATATATAATGAATAATGCAATAAATGAAACTAAAAACACTCTGGAGGCAACAAATAGTAGAATAACAGAGGCAGAAGATAGGATTAGTGAATTCGAAGATAGAATGGTAGAAATAAATGAATCAGAGAGGATACATGAAAAACGAATTAAAAGAAATGAGCACAATCTCAGAGACCTCCAGGACAATATTAAACGCTACAACATTCGAATCATAGGGGTCCCAGAAGAAGAAGACAAAAAGAAAGACCGTGAGAAAATACTTGAGGAGATAATAGTTGAAAACTTCCCTAAAATGGGGAAGGAAATACTCACTCAAGTCCAAGAAACCCAGAGAGTCCCAAACAGGATAAAGCCAAGGCGAAACCCCCCAAGACACATATTAATCACATTAACAAAAATCAAACACAAAGAACAAATATGAAAAGCAGCAAGGGAAAAACAACAAATAACACACAAGGGAATTGCCATAAGGATAACAGCTGATCTTTCAATAGAAACTCTTCAAGCAAGGAGGGAATGGCAAGACATACTTAAAATGATGTAAGAAAATAACCTACAGCCCAGATTATTGTACCCAGCAAGGATCTCATTCAAGTATGAATGAGAAATCAAAAGCTTTTCAGACAAGCAAAAGCTGAGAGAATTCTGCACCATCAAACCAGCTCTCCAACAAATACTAAACAGGAAACACAAAAACGGTGTATAAATTCAAACCCCAAACAATAAAGTAAATGGCAATGGGATCATACTTATCAGTAATTACCTTAAACGTAAATGGGTTGAATGCTCCAACCAAAAGACAAAGACTGGCTGAATGGATACAAAAACAAGACCCCTACATATGTTGTCTACAAGAGACCCACCTCAAAACAGGAGATACATACAGACTGAAAGTGAAGGGCTGGAAAAAGATTTTCCATGCAAATAGGGACCAAAAGAAAGCAGGAGTAGCGATACTCATATCAGATAAAATAGACTTTAAAACAAAGGCTGTGAAAAGAGACAAAGAAGGTCACTACATAATGATCAAAGGATCAATCCAAGAAGAAGATATAACAATTATAAATATATATGCACCCAACGTGGGAGCACCACAGTATGTAAGACAAATGCTAACAAGTATGAAAGGAGAAATTAACACTAACACAATAATAGTTGGAGATTTTAATACCCCACTCACACCTATGGATAGATCAACTAAACAGAAATTTAACAAGGAAACACAAACTTTAAATGATACAATAGACCAGTTAGACCTAATTGATATCTATAGGACAATTCATCCCAAAACAATGAATTTCAACTTTTTCTAAAGTGCACATGGAACCTTCTCCAGGATAGATCACATCCTGGGCCATAAAGCTAGCATTGGTAAATTCGAAAAAATAGAAATCATTCCAAGCATCTTTTCTGACCACAATGCAGTAAGATTAGATCTCAATTACAGGAGAAAAACTATTAAAAATTCCAACATATGGAGGCTGAACAACACGCTGCTGAATAACCAACAAATCACAGAAGAAATCAAAAAAGAAATCAAAATTTGCATAGAAACGGATGAAAATGAAAACAGAACAACCCAAAACTTGTGGGACACGGTAAAAGCAGTCCTAAGGGGAAAGTTCATAGCAATACAGGCACACCTCAAGAAACAAGAAAAAAGTCAAATAAATAAACTAACTCTACACCTAAAGCAACTAGAAAAGGAAGAAATGAAGAACCCCAGGGTTAGTAGAAGGAAAGAAATCTTAAAAATTAGAGCAGAAATAAATGCAAAAAAACAAAAGAGACCATAGCAAAAATCAACAAAACCAAAAGCTGGTTCTTTGAAACGATAAATAAAATTGACAAACCATTAGCCAGACTCATCAAGAAACAAAGGGAGAAAAATCAAATCAATAAAATTAGAAATGAAAATGGAGAGATCACAACAGAAAACACAGAAATACAAAGGATCATAAGAGACTACTATCAACAATTATATGCCAATAAAATGGACAACGTGGAAGAAATGGACAAATTCTTAGAAAAGTACAATTTTCCAAAACTGGACCAGGGAAGAACTAGAAAATCTTAACAGACCCATCACAAGCACGGAAATTGAAACTGTAACCAAAAATCTTCCAGCCAACAAAAGCCCAGGTCCAGACGGCTTCACAGCTGAATTCTACCAAAAATTTAGAGAAGAGCTAACACCTATCCTGCTCAAACTCTTCCAGAAAATTGCAGAGGAAGGTAAACTTCCAAACTCATTCTATGAGGCCACCATCAGCCTAATACCAAAACCTGCCAAAGATCCCACAAAAAAAGAAAACTACAGGCCAATATCACTGATGACATAGATGCAGAAATCCTTAACAAAATTCTAGCAATCAGAATCCAACAACACATTAAAAAGATCATACACCATGACCAAGTGGGCTTTATCCCAGGGATGCAAGGATTCTTCAATATCCGCAAATCAATCAATGTAATACACCACCTTAACAAATTGAAAAATAAAAACCATATGATTTTCTCAATAGATGCAGAGAAAGCCTTTGACAAAATTCAACATCCATTTATGATAAAAACTCTCCAGAAAGCAGGAATAGAAGGAACATACCTCAACATAATAAAAGCTATATATGACAAACCCACAGCAAACATTATCCTCAATGGTGAAAAATTGAAAGCATTTCCTCTAAAGTCAGGAACTAGACAAGGGTGCCCACTTTCACCATTACTATTCAACATAGCTTTGGAAGTTTTGGCCACAGCAATCAGAGCAGAAAAAGAAACAGAAGGAATCCAAATTGGAAAAGAAGAAGTAAAACTCTCACTGTTTGCAGATGACATGATCCTCTACATAGAAAACCCTAAAGACTCCACCAGAAAATCACTAGAACTAGTCAATGACTATAGTAAAGTTGCAGGATATAAAATCAACACACAGAAATCCCTTGAATTCCTATACACTAATAATGAGAAAACAGAAAGAGAAATTAAGGAAACAATTTCATTCACCATTGCAACGGAAAGAATAAAATACTTAGGAATATACCTACCTAAAGAAACTAAAGACCTATATATAGAAAACTATAAAACACTGGTGAAAGAAATCAAAGAGGACACTAATAGGTGGAGAAATATACCATGTTCATGGATTGGAAGAATCAATATAGTGAAAATGAGTATACTACCCAAGGCAATTTATAGATTCAATGCAATCCCTATCAAGCTACCAACAGTATTCTTCACAGAGCTAGAACAAATAATTTCACAATTTGTATGGAAATACAAAAAACCTCGAATAGCCAAAGCGATCTTGAGAAAGAAGAATGGAACTGGAGGAATCAACCTACCTGATTTCAGGCTCCGCTACAAAGCCACAGTTATCAAGACAGTATGGTACTGGCACAAAGACAGAAATATAGATTAGTGGAACAAAATAGAAAGCCCAGAGATAAATCCACACACATATGGACACCTTATCTTTGACAAAGGAGGCAAAAATATACAATGGATTAAAGACAATCTCTTTAACAAGTGGTGCTGGGAAATCTGGTCAACCACTTGTAAAAGAATGAAACTAGAACACTTTCTAACACAATACACAAAAATAAACTCAAAATGGATTAAAGATCTAAACGTAAGACCAGAAACTATAAAACTCCTAGAGGAGAACATAGGCAAAACACTCTCTGAAATACATCACAGCAGGATCCTCTATGACCCACCTCCCAGAATATTGGAAATAAAAACAAAAATAAACAAATGGGACCTAATTAACCTTAAAAGCTTCTGCACATCAAAGCAAACTATTAGCAAGGTGAAAAGACAGCCTTCGGAATGGGAGAAAATAATAGGAAATGAAGCAACTGACAAACAACTAATCTCAAAAATATACAAGCAACACCTACAGCTCAACTCCAGAAAAATAGATGACCCAATCAAAAAATGGGCCAAAGAACTAAATAGACATTTCTCCAAAGAAGACATACAGATGGCTAACAAACACATGAAAAGATGCTCAAAATCACTCATTATCATAGAAATGCAAATCAAAACCACTATGAGGTACCATTTCACGCCAGTCAGAATGGCTGCAATCCAAAAGTCTACAAATAATAAATGCTGGAGAGGGTGTGGAGAAAAGGGAACCCTCTTACACTGTTGGTGGGAATGCAAACTAGTACAGCCACTATGGAGAACAGTGTGGAGATTCCTTAAACAACTGGAAATAGAACTGCCTTATGATCCAGCAATCCCACTGCTGGGCATACACACTGAGGAAACCAGAAGGGAAAGAGACACGTGTACCCCAATGTTCATCGCAGCACTGTTTCTAATAGCCAGGACATGGAAGCAACCTAGATGTCCATCAGCAGATGAATGGATAAGAAAGCTGTGGTACATATACACAATGGAGTATTACTCCGCCATTAAAAAGAATAGAATGAATCAGTTCTAATGAGGTGGATGAAACTGCAGCCTATTATACAGAGTGAAGTAAGCCAGAAAGAAAAACACCAATACAGTATACTAACGCATATATATGGAACTTTGAAAGACGGTAACAATAACCCTGAGTACGAGACAGCAAAAGAGACACTGATGTATAGAAGAGTCTTATGGACTCTGTGGGAGAGGGAGAAGGTGGGAAGATTTGGGAGAATGGCATTGAAACATGTAAAATATCATGTATGAAAAGAGTTGCCAGTCCAGGTTTGATGCATGACACTGGATGCTTGGGGCTAGTGCACTGGGACGACCCAGAGGGATGCTATGGGGGGGAGGAGGGAGGAGGGTTCAGGATGGGGAGCACATGTATACCTGAGGCGGATTCACTTTGATATTTGGAAAAACTAATACAATTATGTAAATTTTAAAAATAAAATAAAATAAAAAAAAAAAATCCACAGGAGGCTTGACTCCCTTTAGGCCACTCAGTGGTCTCCAAGAAATACCCGTCGGGACTCGAGAGCAGAGCAGAGTCCTTTCCTTCCTCTCGAGATAAGGCCTGACTCCTCGGGTGCGTCTAAAATGCAACCCCGAGATCTCTGTCGCCCCTGGAGAGGAACATTAGGTCCCGGACACAAGCTTAGATGAGGTCTCTTTTGCCCTGAAGTGACTCGAGAGCAATCCCTAGCTCTCTCTCGCAACTCTAATGGAAGATTGGACTTCCCTGGGCCAACACAAGAGGAAGCCTGAATTCCCCATCATAACTCGAGAATCCCGCCGAAACTCGAGAAAAACCACATGGTTACCCCGTCATCGCAAGATGAGGCCCTTGCCCGCTACAGCGTCTAAAGAGAAGTCCCAGGTTTCTTCTTGAAGTGTTTTCACACTTCAAGTGTGAAAACTTGGCACCCTTGATGCGATTCCAAAAGTTCCCCAACACCCTGGTCTCTCTCGAGGGGAACACCGAGGTTCCCGGTACGACTTCATCTGAGCCACTTCTCCCCTCCTGATTGCGACTGGAGGGTCGACTCCCGTGCTTTGTCTGGAAGGGGTTCCCAACCTTCCCGGCGCACCTCAGGATGAGGCCAGTCTAACGAGAATATTTGAGACGTAGCTTCATGGGTTGGTAACACATGCTGAAAGACCCCGATTCCCCGGTCCGCTCTTGATAAGAACCCGATGCCCGGACACCTCTTCAAAGACAACCCTGTGGAAGAAGGCACAACACGAAGGGGCACTGACACCCTCGTGCATCGTCCGGAAAAACCCGCAGATTCCAAACACAGTTCGACAAGTTGCCTGTCACCCCATGAATAACTCGAGAGGCAAGCGGAGTTCCATTCCTCCTTACAAGACGAGGCCTGACTCTCCTGTCCCAACTCTGCAGGGACCCTGCGATCAGAGTCAGAAATGGAGATGAACCTTGAGGTTCCTGCCTCCACTCGAGATGAGGCCCTCTTCTATTGCACCAAACCCAGTGGAGTCCCGAGAGGGCCCTCCCAACTCCAGGGTATCCCTGACTTCTCAGAGGCACACTGAGAAGCTCCCTGAGGCCACAGGCACTAGTCGAGGGAACCCAGGGTTTACTGCCGTGACCCAAGAAACACCTTGAAAGTCCTTCTTTAACGGTTCTTGAGGCCCAATACACCTTCCATGACTCTAGAGCAATGACGCGCTCCCCCTCGCAATGCGCATGTAGACCTGACTTCCCAAGCGCCACATGAGAGGCTCCCTGAGCTCCCCGTAGTACCTCATGAGAAACCCCACACTGGCGCTGCAGCTCGAGAAAACCCACGAGACGCCCCCTTCATCGCGAGATGATGGCCTTCTTTTCCTGCATGGCCTGGAGAGCAATCCCGAGTCCTCTCTCCAAACTCCACAGGAGGCTTGACTCCCTTTAGGCCACTCAGTGGGCTCCAAGAGATACCCGTCGCAACTCGAGAGGAGAGCGGAGTCCTTCGCTTCCCCTCGAGACAAGGACTGACTCCCCGGGTGCATCAGGAAAGCAACCCCGAGATCCCTGTCCCCCCTGGAGACGAACATTATGTCCTGGACACAAGCCTAGATAAGGTCTCTTTTGCCCTGCAGTAACTCAAGCGCAATCCCTAGCTCTCCCTCGCAACTCGAATGGAAGACTGGACTTCCCTGGGCCAACACAAGAGGAAGCCTGAATTTCCTGACCTAACTCGAGAATCCCGCCACAACTCGAGAAAAACGACGTGGTTAACCCGTCACCACAAGATGAGGCCCTTGCCAGCTACAGCGTCTCAAGAGAAGTCTCACGTTCCGTCTTGAAGTTTGAAACGGTACTTAGAACCTTTGATGTGACTCCAAAAGTTCCCCGACATCCCAGTTTTACTCGAGGGGAACATCGAGGTTCCCGGCACCACTTCATCTGAGCCCCTTCTCCCCTCCTGATCGGGACAAGAGTGTCGATTCACTTGCTTTGTCTGAAAGGGTTACCGACCTTCCTGGTGCACCTCAGGTTGAGGTCCGTCTCAAGAAGAAATTCGAGACGTAGGCTTGTGGGTGGTGCCACATGCCGAAAGACCCTGATTTCCTGGTCTGCTCTTGATAAGAATCTGAAGGCTGGATACCTCTTCGAAGGCAACCCTGTGTATGAAGGCAAAAAACGAAGGGGAACTGACACCCCCATGCATCGTCCGGATAAAACCGCAGGTTCCACACACAGCTCGACAAGTGGCCTGTTATCTGGTGAACAACTCGAGAGTCCAGTGGAGTTCCATTCCTCCACACAAGACGAGGCCTGACTCTCCTGTCCTAACTCTGTAGGGACTCTGTGTTCAGAGTCAGAAATGGAGAGCAACCCTGAGGTTCCTGCTTCAAATCGAGATGAGGCCCTCTTCTGACAAGGTCCAGCCTCGGCTGGTCCAGGGTTTTCGAAGGGGAGACAGAGTAGGCGACCTATTGATTTATTTATCGAAGATATAAAGAGTAATAGAATGAGGATAGCTCAGTAGGAAAATTTAGTGGAGAAAAGAAGCTGAGTAGCTTGGTTTATGCGGAAAATCAGTATAACCCGTGACACCAGGTTAGCTCTGACCACGGAGGCTGCAGGCTCCCTCTAGAATAGCGAAAAGTGCCCCACCTTAGACACCTTCTCAAGTGGTCATAGAAGCCCAGGCCAATAAATGGTCGCAGAGGATATCCGCGCTCCAGATGGACACTCATCTGAAAATTGAGGGGAAGAATGACATTAGGAGACTAAGCGTTGGCAATCAAGGCCCGTAGCTTTAGTTTCAACAGGGGTTTTTATACCCTAAGTTACACATAGAGGATAATGGGGATGCAAAGTCAGCAGCCTTTGATCCTTATCAAAAACCAGGGTTTCTTTCCTGCAAATGTATCATATACAAATGGTTTAGGTGATTTACATCATCTTCTAGCCAGAAGACCTATTAACATTTTATGACTCTTGACAAAGACTTATCAACCGTAAGACTTATTTTCTCTAAGAGTAATTATTTTAAGGTTTGGCCCCATCTTTCGAAGATAAAATTGCATTCCTATAGGGCAGATATGTAATGGGTTTACAACAAAGGAAAGAATTTATTACCTTAAGGGTCTAAAGTTAGTAACACCAAGGCCACTACTTATTTCTTCTACATACCATCTATATTAATTAATACACATTCAAGGATACAATTCAGGGGATGTGGAAACTTGGCAACAAGCATTGGTTCATCAATGAAATCTTTTACTAGTTTTATTCTGACAGTTTCTAACTCTCTGAGAGGCTCTAAGCTATTTGAATATCTTAAGCTTCCCGTGCCTCTGGAGGCTTGGAGACTGTAAACAATTGTATGCATTGCTGTAGGAGTCCGGGTAAACTTGTCAGGCGAGTTAGAGAGCCATCTGACGTGTTTGGATTTAAACACTCCTAATTGCCCAGGAACTTTATTAATTGGAGCTGTAAGTTAGCTCTTTGACAGAAAGAGTGAGATGGTGGTGGGGGACAGCCCCCAGTAAAGTCAGATGTGAGAGCACAAAGCAATAAAGTAGGCAGACACTGGTTTTGGGGGGTAGATGCTCAAGAATATCCGGGAGGATTCCCGAGGCTCGATCCCGCCTTTGTGTATGCCCAGCCTCCTTCCTCATGACCTTTGTCACGAGTGGAATGTCTCTCGCCGGCTCCCGGCGTCTCCCCATTTTTTATTTCTTAAAACAGCCAGATGTAGCTCAGTCGCGAGCCTCTGAATACTCTGCTGAAGAATCCTGACAATACAAGGAAGAAAGATTATGAGAAGCAGAATTAAAGCAGCCACCGCAGCATAGCTAAAGACATTAGACAGAATATTCTTTCCTGAGATGTAGTTAGGGAAAGTATGGAAGAAATCATTTGCTGTTCCAGCAGCAGTAAATTCTAATCGGGAGTGCTCCATGGTTGCTATTTGATAGTGAAGTTTCCCTACGTCTCAACCAATGTCAGAGCTGTTCCAGATACCTGAAATATGGTTTTTAATCTTTTCCCATTCAAAATCTGTCTCATTTACTTTCAGGGGTGTTCCACATATCCACCGATAGTCAGCATGACAAGACAATGCCATTTTCACCTTTAAAGCCTGCAATTCAGTCCCAATATGTATTACTGCTTCCTCTAGGGCGTCTACCCTCATTTCTAATTTTCTCTCTATAGCTTCCTGTGTTGCCAATGTTAAAGAAACATTTTTGGACATAGAATCAACATATTGAGCAGTATGTACTTGTTGAGTCAATGATATTTCTGCCACAGTAACAGAAGTGATTGCACTTATCAAAGCTGCTGTTCCCAAGATAATTAAGCCCACAAACCGTCGTGTTTGCATTAAATCCTGTAGTTGTTGTAATACAGCAAGACCATAATTCAATAAGTGGTTACATCATAAGATAAGGTGGATGTTGTAGCATTACAAAGGAGCAAACATTATATTGAGGGTTTAAACAAGATGAACCAGGGAGCAGCTGTAGGCGTCAGCCCGGGGGAGCAGTGTCCCCAGCATCAGGAGGCAGAACGCGAGCAGCAGGCTGTGGGCCAAGGCGCCTATGGTGGGCGGAGGGGCAGGGTTCGTGGTTTAGGGCTAGCCGCCACCGCTTGGGCTCAGGGCAGTCCCCTCTCGCCGGTGGGGCCACGCTGGTCTGGACAGCACTCCGCGGGTGCGCTTCCCTCTCTGGCCCTCACTCGCTGCACAGACTTCTTTGCTCTAGGTCACGGGGTGCAGCGAGGTGGGTGCGAGGCGCTGCTGGTGGCACGGAGGCGAGAGCTGGCTGGGGGAGGGGGAGCGAGCAAGTGCGCGCGCCGCAAACCTGGTCTTTGGGGAATGTGACATGACGAATTTGTCTGAGATCCAAACCGGAGAATCTGCATTCTGTAGAAATAAACAAGCATACCCTCTCCCACAAGTTACCAACACATCTGGCCTTTTTCACTCTCCCGTAAGGAGGCCTTTTTACTTGACCAGGGGCCGAGTCGTAGCCTGTAATTCAGGCATCTAGTGTCTCATCATTGTAGTCTGCCCCTGTGTGTTTACGTTTAAGTGATTAGTTACAATTGGAACATAACTTCACTATTTGTCTAGCTGTTTCCCTATGGATATGTTAATTTAGGTCTAATGTTTAGTTTAGGTCTCTGTATAAATTTAAGTAATAAATGTATAACCTCCTTATCTCATTTTGGTATAGAGGTATACAGATATACCTAAATGCAAAATGCATTTATATATGTATTTATATATGGCAACAAGTATAAAGTTATTGACATATAATATATATAAATCAATATACTTGAATTAATCTTTATAATTAATATATTAATTAATATATATTACAACAATACAACACATACACAGCTAATACCAACCAACACAAACCAATATACTGTAATAATACATGTCACACATTTATAATTATACAGTATATAGAACATTTATCATCACAGCACATCAATCCATACCAATTAATATCAGCCACACACACATTATATTCTGCCATATATATTTAATTATACAGTATATATATATGTGTGTGTATATAGTATACATATTAATTTATATACAAATTAATTAAGTATAGATCTATAAATAAAATTAGGTATACCTTTATTATATTTTATTTATACCCATACCTAATTAGGCAAACTGTAATTAGGCAAATACATTTATATTATGTATTTATAACAATATATAAAGTATTGTTAAATGTACCACCTGTACAGCATCTCCACCCCACATACCACTTTCTCTAATCCCACGAACTCATTTTCAGTATTATGTGTTGGCCAGGAGCTGGGCCAGTCTTTCCCAGCAATGTTAAGAGACGTCTGTTCCTGTGTCTAATAGCCCTGGCATTTTATTCTCTTGAATTAAAAGATCTTTTAAAGGCCTTGGAACTGTAATTTCCTGCACCCAAAAGGCTAGATCACTAGATCCAAATGTTTTGTGGCTCTTAGCTTGAGAAGTCAAGTTTTTCCTTGTCTGATAGTAAGGTAAAAGTAAAAGCTGTGTTACTCTTTGACCTTTATTAATTTGTACAGTTTTGATAGGCAGTGAGATCAAGACTTTAATTTCTCAATATCATCAGAATCTACTACACCATGCACCAGCGAAATTTCTTTTCTTTCTTTTTTTTTTATTTAATTTTTTTTTAAAAGAAAGCGAGCTACGCCCCAGGACAAATCTTACAATGTCCTCAGATAGGGGGCCAGCCACTCCGGTTGGAATTGGAGTAAGCGGCACATCAGGGGTTAATATTGTTATTAAATCTCCTTGCCTTTTCGCTTTTCTCCTAGCCTGGGTGAGACCCCCCTGAGGGAGTTTTCTCCAAGGAGCACGCTCTGAATATTGTGTACTAAAAGCTCCTTTGTTTAAAAAACTTTTTATCTTCCTCAGTCTTAGGCAACACTTTGGGAGGCTTTGGGGGCAAAGTGGGGAACTCCTGGGTCCTGGGAGGCACAATCGAAGGCGGTGGTAGTCTCCTTAAATCAGAAAGTGGTGGATAAGTTTTTTAAAGGTTTGTGCAGAGGGGGAGGGAGCTCGCCAGGGCTCTCGGCCGCAGCGTCCTGTAAGCCCTCTCCTTCCTCGGGAGGTAGACCACTTTCTCCCTCCTTTTTTTTTTTCAATGGCAGAAAATATGATCTGTGCAGTAAATGGAGACTCACCACCATCCACCTCTATAGCCTCCCCCATAGGCTATTTAACAGCCTCGTGACGGAGGTCCAGGACATTTCTAATCATATTCCACAGTCAATAAATATTTGTCTATTCTTAGATGCAGAGAAATCCATTTTTAATTTTTTTTTTAATTTTAGAGAATATTTTTATTTATTTTGTAACCTCTTTACCCTGGCTAAACTTCAGAGGGGACTAGAAAAGAAGCCTCAAGGTGAGGATCGAGTTCATCCTTGGGACTAGAGAAAATCCTTCTCCGGGAAACTCCTAGCGGTGGCCCTTTACCCCGACATGGAGGAGGAGGCATAGGGGTATGGGAGCGTCCCGAAGTTTTCCTCTTCTGTTCCGGAGATCCTTTAACTGTTTGGTAACTAAATCTTACGAACTGTCTGATCGGGGATGTTTCCCTCAACCTCCTAGGAGCGGATGGTCTGATTAGGGATGTTTTCTTAAACTTTTAGGAGCATCTTTAGCTAAAAAAAAAAAAAAAAAAAAAAAAAAAAAAAAAACAATCCTCATCAGAATGGCATCGAGCTGCTGTTTCCTCTAAACCTTTTTCAAATTGAGGGGAGAGCTGATCTTTCTTTTCATCCCTATCTTTTACATGCTCATTGGCAGTCATAGCGGCTAGCCATTCATTTAGCTGTCGATAGCTAGGTATAGCCTCTTCATTTTCACTTTTCTTTATAACAGGTACCTTTTCAGATTTGCTTTTTTGTTTAACAGGTACTTTTCCAACTTTACTTTCCACTTTAACAGGTACCTTTTCAAATTCATGAGCTGGATCTAAAACATCTCTAGTCATATTCCACAGAGGAAAGGTGTAAGTAGGGATTTTTTCCAAACCTTGCTGAGCACAATAAGCTCTTAGCTGTTTTCCTAGTTTTTTCAAGATATCTAGGTTAACAGTGCCTTGTTGTAGAAACCAAGGGCAGTGGTCTTGTACAAATGTAAAAAATGATTGAATGGAAGATGTTTTAACCTTGATTCTTCTTTTACTTAATAACTGTAAAATTACTCCTATAAAGAGCTGTCTTTCATTTGATTCAGTGTTGCCCACGTCAGAAAATTAAGGATAGTAAAAGATTTTGCTTTTAGCTATCTAAAGATTAGGCCCTTTTTGTCAGCCTTTTTAGAAACCGTTTTTTCTCTCTAACTCTTCAACACTTCCCACTCCTCTCGCCCTGTCTATTCTACAGGGGGATCTGCAGCCCCCTAAGTGGGATCCTATCTGTCCCGAAAACTGAACACTGGGGGAATGGGGTTGGGGATTTACCTTCGAAATGCCTGTCTCGGGCGCCACCTGCAGAGGTCCAGCCCCAGCTGATCCAGGGTATTCGAAGGGAAGATGGAGTAGGCGACCTATTTATATATTTATTTATTCATCAAAGATATACAGAGTAATAGAATGAGGATAGCTCAGTAGGAAAATTCAGTGGAGAAAAGCAGCTGAGTAGCTTGGTTTACGCGGAAAATCAATATAACCCATGACACCAGGTTAGCTCTGACCACGGAGGCTGCAAGTGCCCTCTAGAATAGAGGAAGTTGCCCCACCTTAGACACCTTATCGAGTAGGTCTTCGAAGCCCAGGCAAATAAATGGTCGCAGAGGATATCCGCGCTCCAGATGGACACTCATCTGAAAATTGAGGGGAATAATGACATGGGGAGACCAAGCGTTGGCGAGCAAGGCCCGTAACTTTATTTTCAACACAGGTTTTAATACCCTAAGTTACACATAGAGGATAATAGGGGATGCAAAGTCAGCAGTCTTTAATCCTTATCAAAAACCAGGGTTTCTTTTTTGCAGATTTATCGTATTAAAATGGTTTAGATGATTTACATCATCTTCTGGCTAGAAGACCTATTAACATTTTATGACTCTTGACAAAGACTTATCAACCATAAGAGTTATTTTCTCTAAGAGTAATTGTTTAAGGTTTGGCGCCATCTTTCGAAGATAAAATTGCATTCCTATAGGGAGGATGTGTAATGGGTTTACAACAAAGAAAAGAATTTATTACCTTAAGGGTCTAAAGTTACTAACATCAAGGCCAGTACTTATTTTTTCTACATACCAACTATATTAATTCACACACATTCAAGGATACAATTCAGGGGATGTGGAAACTTGGCAAAAAGGATTGGTTCATCAATGAAATCTTTTACTAGTTTTATTCTGACAGTTTCTAACTCTCTGAGAGGCTCTAAACTATTTGAATATCTTAAAATTCCCGTGCGTCTCGAGGCTGGGAGACTGTACACAATCGTATGCATAGCTGTAGGAGACCGGGTAAACTTGTCAGGCGAGTTAGAAAACCATCTGAGGGGTTTGGATTTAAACACTACTAATTGCCCAGGAACATTATTAGTTGGAGCTGTAAGTTAGCTCTTTGACAGAGAGAGTGAGATGGTGGTAGGGGACATCCCCAGTAATGTCAGAGGTGAGAGAACAAAGCCATAAAAAAGGCAGACTTTGGTTTTTGGGGGTAGATGCTCAAGAATATACGGGGGAACTCCCGGAGGCTCGATCCCGCCTTTGCGTATGCCGAGACTCTTTCCTCATGACATTTTTCACGAGTGGAATGTCTCTCGCTGGCTCCCGGCAATCTTCCATTGCACAAAACGCAGTGGAGTCCCGAGAGGCCCCTCCCAACACCACAGTATCAGTGTCTTCTCAGAGGCACCCTGAGCAACTCCCTGAGGTCACCGGCACAAGTCGAGGGAACACAGGGTGTCCTGCCGCAACCCGAGAAAGACCTCAAGAGTCCGTCTTCAACACGTCTTGAGGCCGGATTCCCCTACCATGACTCGAGAGCAATGACACGCTCCCCCTCGCCATGCGCATGGACACCTGACTTCCCTGGCGCCACATGAGAGGCTCCCTGAGTTCCCCGTCATACCTCGTGAGAAACCCCACACTGGCGCCGCAGCTCGGGAAAACCCACGAGACGCCACCGTCATCGCGAGATTGGGGACTTCTTTTCCTGCCTGACCTGGAGAGCAATCCCTGGTCCTTTCTCCAAACTTCACAGGAGGCTTTACTCCCTTTAGGCCACTCAATGGGCTCCAAGAGATACCTGTCGCGACTTGAGAGGAGAGCAGAGTACTTTGTTTCCCCTCGAGATGAGGCCTTACCTCGGGTGAGTCTGGAATGCAACCCCGAGATCCCTGTTGCCCCTGGAGAGGAACATTATGTCCTGGACAAAAGCCTAGATGAGGTCTATTTTGCCCTACAGTGACTCGAGAGTAACACCCATCTCTCCCTCGCAATTCGAATGGAAGATTGGTCTTCACTGGGCCAACACAAGAGGAAGTCTGAATTTCCCGTTGTAACTCGAGAATCCCGCCGCAACTCTTAAAAACCAGGTGGTTCCCCATTCATCGCAATATGAGGCCTTTGCCCGCTACAGAATCTCAAGAGAAGTCCCATGTTTCGTCATCAAGTTCGAAATGCTACTTGGCACGCTTGATGCGACCCCAAAAGTTCCCCCATATACCGGTCTCACTCCAAGGGAACACCGAAGTTCCTGGCACCACTTCATTTGAGCCCCTTCTCCACTCCTGATCACGGCAGGAAGGTCGATCCCCCTGCTTTGTCTAGAAGGGGTTCCCGACCTTCATGGCGCACCTCAGGATGAGGCCAGTCTCACGAAGAAATTCGAGACGTAGCCTCGTGTTGGTGCCACGTGCCGAAAGACCACGATTTCTCGGTCTTGCTCTTGATAAGAACCCGATGCCCGGACACCTCTTCTAAGGCAACCCTGTGGATGAAGGCACTACACGAGGGGGCACTGGCAACCCTGTTCATCGTCCGGAAAATCCCACAGGATCCACATACAGCTCCACAACTGGCCTGTCACCCCTTAAACAATGAGAGAGGAAAGCGGAGTTCCCTTCCTCAGACAAGACGAAGCCTGAGTATCCAATCCCAACTCTGCAGGCACGCTTCGATCTGAGTCAGAAATGGAGAGGAAACCTGAGGTTCCTGCCTCAACCCGAGATGAGGCCCTCTTCCATTAAAACAAACCCAGTGGAGTCCCGAGAGGCCACTCCCATCTCCACAGTATCCCTGACTTCTCATAGGCATTCTGAGAAGCTCCTTGAGGCCACCGGCCAACGTCGAGGGAAATAAGGGTTTCCTGCCACAATCGAAGAAAGACATCGAGAGTCCTTCTTCAATGCGTCTTGAGGTCAGATTCCCCTACCATGGCTCGAGAGCAATAACGCGCTCCCCCTCGCCACGCACATGGAGACCTGACTTCCCTGGCGCCACATGAGAGGCTCCCTGAGCTCCCTGACGTACCTCGTGTGAAACCCCACACTGGGGCCGCAGCTCGAGAAAACCCACAAGACCCCTCCGTCATCGCGAGATGAGGGCCATCTTTTCCTGCATGGCCTGGAGAGCAGTCCCAAGTCCTCTCTCCAAACTTCACAGGAGGCTTGACTCCCTTTAGGCCACAAAGTGGGCTCCAAGAGGTGCCCGTCGCGACTCGAAAGGAGAGCGGAGTCCTTTGCTTCCCTTCGACACAAGGCCTGACTCCCTGGGTGAGTCTGGAATGCAAACCTGAGATCCCTGTGGCCCTTGGAGAGGAACATTAGGTCCTGGACACAAGCCTAGATGAGGTCTCCTTTGCCCTGCAGTGACTCGAGCGCAACCCCCAGCTCTCGCTCGCAACTCGAATGGATGATTGGACTTCCCTGGCCCAACACAAGAGGAAGCCTGAAATCCCCGTCGTAACTCGAGAATCCCGCCGCAACTCGAGAAAAACCACGTGGCTCCCCCGTCATCGCAAGATGAGGCCCTTGGCCGCTACAGCGTATCAAGAGAAGTCCCACGTTCCATCCTGAAGTACAAAACGGTACTTGGCACCCTTGATGCGACCCCCAAAGTTCCCTGACATACCGGTCTCACTCGAGGGAAACACCAAAGTTCACGGCACCACTTCCTGTGAGCCCCTTCACCCCTCCTGATCGCAACAGGAGGGTCGACTCCCATGCTTTGTCTGCAAGGGGTTCCCGACGTTCCCCGCGAACCTCTGGATGAGGCCGGTCTCATGAGGAAATTCGAAAAGTAGCCTCATGGTTGGTGCCACATGCTGAAAGATCCCGAATTCCCGGTCCACTCTAGATAAGAACCTGACGCCCGGACATCTCTTCGAAGGCAACCCTGTGGATGAAGGCACAACACGAAGGGACACTGACATCCCCATGCATCGTCTGGAAAAACCCGCCGATTCCACTCACAGCTCCAAATGTGGACTGTCACCCCGTGAACAACTCGAGAGGCAAGTGAAGTTGCATTCCTTCACACAAGACGAGGCCTTACCCTCCTGGCCCAACTCTTCAGGGACCCTGCGATCGGAGTCAGAAATGGAGAGGAACCCTGAGGTTCCTGCCTCAACTAGAGAAGAGGCCCTCTTCCATTGAACCAAACTCAGTGGTGTCCCGAGAGGCCCCTCCCAACACCACAGTATCCCTGAATTCTCAGAGGCTCCCTGAGAAGCTACCTGAGGTCACTGGCACAAGTCGAGGGAACCCAGAGTTTCCTGAAGTAACCCGAGAAAGACTTGGAGAGTCCTTTTTCAACGTCTCTTGATGCCCGATTCCCCTACCATGACTCCAGAGCAAGGACGCGCTCCCCTTGCCACAAGCAGGAAAACTGACTTCCCTAGTACCACACAAGAGGCTCCCTGAGTACCCCATCGTACCTCGTGAGAAAACACACCGTGGCGCCGCAGTTCGAGAAAAACCACAAGATGCCCCCGTCAAGGAGAGATGGGGGCCTTCTTTTCCTGCCTGACCTGGAGAGCAATCCCTGGTCCTCTCTCCAAACTTCACAGGAGGATTGACTCCCTTTAGGCCACTCACTTTGGTCCAAGAAATACCCGGTGAGACTCGAGAGGAGAGCGGAGTCCTTTGCTTCCCTCGAGACGAGGCCTGACTCCCTGGGTGAGTTTGGAATGCAACCCCGAGATCCCTGTCGCCCCTGGAGTGGAACATTATGTCCTAGACACAAGCCTAGATGAGGTCTATTTTGCCCTACAGTGACTCGAGAGCAACCTCCATCTCTCCCTCACAATTTGAATGGAAGATTGGTCTTCCCACGGTCAACACAAGAGGAAGTCTGAATTTCCCATCGTAATTCGAGAATTCAGCCTCAAGTCTTAAAAACCATGTTGTTCCCCCTTCATTGCAATATGAGGCCCTTGCCAGCTAGAGTCTCAAGAGAAGTCCCACGTTCCATCTTAAAGTTCGAAATGCTACTTGGCACCCTTGATGCGACCCCAAAGTTCCCCAACATACCGGTCTCACTCCAGGGGAACACCGAAATTCCCGGCGTCTCCAGGGAAGTCCCATGTTCCGTCCTTAAGTGTGAAACGGTACTTGACACCCTTGATGAGACCGCAAGAGTTCGCCGACACGCTGGGTGCCTCGAGGGGAACACCGAGGGTCCCGGCACCACTTCATCTGAGCACCTTCTCCCCTCCTGATCGCGACAGGAGAGTCGATTCCCCTGCTTTCTCTGGAAGGGGTTCCCGGCCTTCCTGATGCACCTCAGGATGAGGCCGGTCTCAGGAGGAAATTCGAGACTAGCCATGTGTGAGGTGCCACGTGCCGAATGACCCCGATTTTCCGGTCCGCTCTTGATAAGAACCCGATGCCCGGACACCTCTTCGAAGGCAACCCTGTGAGTGAAGGCACAACACGAAGGGGCACTGACACCCCCGTGCATCATCCGGAAAAACCCGCAGGGTCTACACACAGCTCGACAAGGGGCCTGAGACTCCCGGAACAACTCGAGAGGCAACCAGAATTCCATTCCTCAGACAAGACGAGGCATGACTCTCCTGTCCCAACACTGCAGGGACCGTGCAGTCGGAGTCAGAATCGGAGAGGAAGCCTGAGGTTCCTGCCTCCCCTCGAGATGAGGCCCTCTTCCATTGCGCCGAACCCAGCAGAGTCCCGAGAGGCCCTGCCAACTCCACAGCATCCCTCACCTCTCAGAGTCACCATGGGAAGTTCCCTATAGTCCCCTGCAGAAGTCGAGGGAAACGAGGGTTTCCCGCCGCCACCCGAGAAAGACCTCGGGAGTCCTTCTTCAACGTGTCTTGAGGCCCTAGTCACTTCCCATGACTCGAGAGTGATGACCAGCTCCCCCTCGCCATGCGCATGGAGACATGAGTTCCCCGGCACCGCACGAGAGGCTCCCTGAGGTCCTCGTCGTGCCTCGTGAGAAAACCCCCATGGGCGCCGCAGCCTGAGGAAACCCATGAGACGCCTCCGTCATCGCGAGATGAGGGCCTTCTTTTCCTGCCTGGCCTGGAGAGCAATCCCGAGTCGTCTCTCCAAACTGAAGAGGAGGCTCGACACCCTTGAGTCCACTCATTGGGCTCCAAGAGATCCGTGTCGCGACTTGAGAGGAAAGCGGAGTCCTCTGCTTCCCCTCGAGGCGAGGCCTGACTCCCTGGGGGAGTCTGGAATGGAAACCCGAGATCCCTGTCTTCCCTTGAGAGGAATATTAGGTCCTGGACACACGCCTCGATGAGGTCTGTTTGGCCCTGTAGTGACTCGAGCAGAACCCCCAGCTTTTCCTCGCAACTCCAGGGGAAGATTGGGCTTCCCAGGGCCAACCCAAGAGGAAGCCTGAAATCCCCGTCGTTTTCGAGAATCCAGAATCAACTCGAGAAAAACGACGTGGTTCCAACGTCTTCACAGAATGAGGCCCTTGCCTGCTACAGCGTCCCCAGGGAAGTCACATGTTCCGTCCTGAAGTGGGAAACGG
Source organism: Bubalus kerabau (assembly GCF_029407905.1). Lineage (NCBI taxonomy): Eukaryota > Metazoa > Chordata > Mammalia > Artiodactyla > Bovidae > Bubalus > Bubalus kerabau. The sequence continues at coordinate 3,824,290 of NW_026577886.1, read as the reverse complement.
TACTTGGCTCCCTTGTTGCGACCCCTAAAGTTCCCTGAAATGCTGGGTTCCCTCGAGTGGAACACCTAGAGTCCCGGCCCCACTTCATCTGAGCCCCATCTCCCCACCTGATCACGACAGGAGAGTCGATTCCCCTTCTTTGTGTGGAAGGTGTTCCCGGCCTTCCCGGCGCATCTCAGGATGATGCTGGTCTCACGAGGAAATTCGAGATGAGCCACGTGGGTGCTGCCACATGCCGAACGACCCCGATTTCCTGGTCCGCTCTTGAAATGAACCCGATGCCTGGACACCTCTTTGAAGGCAACCCTGTGGGGGAAGGCACAAAATGAAGGGGCAATGACACCCCTGTGCATCTTCTGGAAACACCCGCAGGTTCCACACACAGCTCGACAAGGGGCCTGAAACCCACTGAACGACTCAAGAGGCAAGCAGAGTTCCATTACTCAGACAAGACGAGGCCTGACTCTCCTGTCCCAACCCTGCAGGGACCCTGCGGTCGGAGTCAGAAATGGAGAGGAAGCCTGAGGTGCCTGCCTCCAATCGAGATGAGGCCCTCTTTCATTTCGTCAAACCTAGTCGAGTCCTGAGAGGCCCCTCTAACTCCTCAGTATCCCTCACCTCTCAGAGGCACCTGGGATGTTCCCTAAGGTCCCCGGTAGAGGTCGAGGGAAATAAGTGTTTCCCGCCCCTACCCAAGAAAGACCTCGAGAGTCCTTCTTAAATGCGTCTTGAGGCCCTAGTCCCTCCCATGACTCCAGAGCAATGACGCGATCTGCCTGGCCACACGCATGGAGGCCTGACTTTTCTGGCGCCACACGAGAGGCTCCCTGAGCTCCCCATCATATCTCGTGAGAAACCCCACACTGACGCCGCAGCTTGAGAAAACCCATGAGATGCTCCCGTCATCAAGAGAGGAGGGCCATCTTTAACTGAATGGTATGCAGATCAAGCGTGAACCTTCTGTCCAAGCTACACAGGACGCTTGACTCCCTTTAGGCCACTCATTGGGCTCCAAGAGTTACACGTCGTGACTCGAGAGGATAGTGGAGTCCTTTGCTTCCACTCGAGACGAGGCGTGACCCACCAGGTGAGACTGGAATGCGACCCCGATATCCCTGTTGCCCCTGGAGAGGAACACTACGTCCTGGACCCAAGCCTAGATGAGGACTCTTTGCCCTGAAGTGACTCGAGAGCAACCCACAGCTCTCTGTGACAAGTTGAATGGAAGATTGGACTTCCTGGGCCAACACAAGAGGAAGCCTGAATTCCCCGTTGTAACTCGAGAATCCCGCCGCATCTCGAGAAAAACCACGTGTTTCCCTCGTCATTGCAATATGAGGTCCTTGCCCGCTAGAGCATCTCCAGAGAATTCCCACGTTCCGTCTTGAAGTGTGAAACTGTACTTGGCACCCTTGATGCGACCTCAAAAGTGCCGTTACATACCGGTCTCACTCGAGGGGACTACCGAGGTTCCCGGCACCACTTCATCTGAGCCCCTTCTCCCCTTCTGATCGTGACCGGTGGATCGATTCCCCTGCTTTGTCTGCAAGGGGTTCCCTACCTTCCCGGCGAACCTCAGGAGGAGGCCGTTCTCCCGAGGAAATTCGAGACATAGCCTCGTGGGTGGTACCACATGCTGAAAGACCCCAATTTTCTGGTACGCTCTTGAAAAGAACCCGATGCCCGCACACCTCTTTGAAGGCAACCCTGTGGATGAAGGCACAACACGAAGGGGCACTGACACCCCCGTGCATCGTCCGGAAAAACCCGCAGGTTCCACACACAGCTCAACAAGTGGCCTGTCACTCCGTGAACAACTCGAAAGGCAAGCGGAGATCCATTCCTCCACAGAAGACGAGGCGTGACTCTCTTGTCCATACTCGGCAGGTACTCTGCGACCCGAGTCAGAAATGGAGAGGACCCCTGAGGTTCTTGCCTCCATTCGAGATGAGGCCCTCTTCGATTGCACCAAACCCAGTTGAGTAACGAAAGGCCCCTCCCAAATCCACAGTGTCCCTGACTTCTCAGAGGCACCCTGAGAAGTTGCCTGAGGTCACCGACACAAGTCGAGGGAACCCAGGGTTCCCTGCCGCAACCCGAGAAAGACCTCGAGAGTCCTTCTTCAATGCGTCTTGAGGCCCAATTCGCCTACTATGACTCGAGAGCAATCACGCACTCCCCTTCACCACATGCACGGAGACCTGACGTCCCTAGCACCACACGAGAGGCTCTCTGAGCTCCCCGTTGTACCTCGTGAGAAATCTGATACTGGCGCCGCAGCTGGAGAAAACCCACGAGACGCCCCCGTCATCGCGAGATGAGGGCCTTTTTTCCTGCATGGCCAGGAAAACAATCCCGAGTCATCTCTCCAAACACCTTAGGAGGCTTCACTCCCTTTACGCCACACAGTGGGCTCCAAGAGATACCCGTCGCGAATCGACAGGAGAGTGGAGTCCTTTTTTTCCCCTCAAGACGAGGCCTGACTCTCCGGGTGAGTCAAGAATGCAACCCTGAGATCCCTGTCGGCCCAGTAGTGGAACACTAGGTCCTGGACACAAGCGTAGATGATGTCTATTTTGCCCTGCAGTGACTGGAGAGCAATCCCCAGTTCTAACTTGCAACTCGAAAGGAATACTGGATTTTCCTGGCGCCACACAAGAGGCTCCCTGAGATCCCCGTGGTACTTCATGAGACACCCCACACTGGCGCCGCAGCTCGAGAAAACCCACGAGACGCCACCGTCATCTCGAGATGAGGGCCTCCTTTTCCTGCATGGCCTGGAGTCCAATCCCGAGTCCTCTCTCCAAACTCCACAGGAGGCTTGACTCCCTTTAGTACTCACATTGGGCTCCAAGAGATACCCATCGCGACTCGAGACGAGAGCGGAATTCTTTGCTTACCCTCGAGGTGAGAACTGACTCCCCGGATGAGTCTGGAATGCAAACCCGAGATCCCTGTCACCCCTGGAGAGCAACGTTAGATCCTGGACACAAGCCTAGATTAGGTCTCTTTTGCCCTGCAGTGACTCTAGCGCAATCCCCAGCTCCCCCTCGCAACCCGAATGGAAGATTGGATTTCAAGGCCAACAAGAGGAAGCCTAAATTCCCGGTCATAACTCGAGAATCCCGCCGCAACTCGAGCAAAACCACGTGGTTCTCCCGTCATCGCAAGATGAGGCCCTTGCCCGCTACAGCGTTTCAAAAGATGTCCCAGGTTCCGTCTTGAAATGCGAAACGGTACTTGGCACCCTTGATGCGACCCCAAAAGCCCCCCAACACGCCGGTCTCACTCAAGGGGAACACCGAGGTTCCCGGCACCACTTCATTTAAGCCCCTTCTCCCCTCCTGATCGTGACCGGTGGGTCGATTCCCCTGCTTTGTCTGCAAGGGGGCCCGACCTTCCCTGCACAACTCAGGATGAGGCCGGTCTCATGGGGAAATTCGATACGTAGCTTTGTGTGTGGTGCCACTTGCTGAAAGACTCCAATTTCCCGGTCCGCTCTTGATAAGAATCCGATGCTCGGACACCTCTTGGAAGGCAGCCTTGAGTATGAAGGTACAACACGAAGGGGCACTAACACACCTGTGCATCATCCGGAAAAACGGGCAGGTTACACACACAGCTCGACAAGTGGCCTGTCACCTCGAGAACAACTCGAGAGGCAAGAGGAGTCCCATCCTCCAGAAAAGACGAGGCCTGACTCTCCTGTACCAACATGCAGGGACCTTGCGATCTGAGTCAGCAATGGAGAGGAACACTGAGGTTCCTGCTTCAACTCGAGATGAGTCCCTCTTACATTCCACCAAATGCAGAGGAGTCTCGAGAGGACCCTCCAAACTGCACAGTATCCCTGACTTCTCAGAGGCACTCTGAGAAGCTCCCTGAGGTCGCAGGCACAAGTCAAGGGAACCCTGGGTTTTATGCAGCAACCCGAGAAAGACCTCGAGAGTCCTTCTTCAACCCGTCTTGAGGCCCGATTACCCTACCATGACTCGAGAGCAATGACGAACTCCCCCTAGCCATCTCATGTGGACCTGACTTCCCTGGAGCCACACGAGAGGCTCCCTGAGCTCCCTCTCGTACCTCGTCAGAAACCCGGCACTAGCGCGGCAGTCTAGAAAACCCACGAGACGCCGCCGTCATCGCGAGATGAGGGCCTTCTTTTCCTGCATGGCCTGGAGAGGAATCCCGAGTCCTCTATCCAAACAGCACAGGAGGCTTGACTCCCTTTAGGGCACACAGTGGGCTCCAAGAGATACCCATCGCGACTCAAAAGGACAGCGGAGTTCTTTGCTTCCCCTCGAGACGAGGCCTGATTCCCTGGGTGAGTCTGGTATGCAACCCCAAGATCCCTGTCGCCCCTAGGGACGAACATTAAGTCCTGGACACAAGCCTAGATGAGGTCTATTTTGCCCTGCAGTGACTCGTGGACAATCCCCAGCTCTCCCTTGAAACTCGAATGGAAGATAGGACTTCCCTGGCCCAACACATGAGGAAGACTGTATTCCCCGTCGAAACTCGAGAATCCCGCCACAACTCGAGAAAAGCCACGTGGTTCCCCCGTCATCGCAAGATGAGGCCCTTGCCCCCTACAGCGTCTCAAGAGAAGTCCCACGTTCCGTCTTGAAGTGCTAAACGGTATTGGCACCCTTGATGCGACCTCAAAAGTTCCTCGACACACCGGTCTGACTCGAGGAGAACACCGAGGTTCCCGGCACCACTACATCTGGGCCCCTTCTCCCCTCCTGATCGTGACAGGAGGGTTGATTCCCCTGTTTTGTCTTGAAGGGGTTCCCGCCTTTCCCGGTGCATCTCAGGATGAGGCCGGTCTCACGAGGATATTCGAGACATAGCCTCGTGGATGGTGACACATGCCGAAAGACCCCGATTTCCCGGTTCACTCTTGATAAGATCCCAATGCCCGGACACCTCTTTGAAGATAACCCTTTTGATGAAGGCACAACACGAAGGGGCACTGACACCCCTGGGTATCGTCCGGAGAAACCCGCAGGTACCACACACAGCTCGAGAAGTGACCTGTCACCCCGTGAACAACTGGAGAGGCAAGCAGAGTTCCATTCCTCCACACAAGACGAGGCCTGACTCTCCTGTTCGAACTCTGCAGCGAAACTGCGATCCGAGTCAGATCTGGCCCAGGGGAAGTCAGGAGAGGAAACATGAGTTTCCTGCCTCCACTCGAGATGAGGCCCTCTTCCATTGCACCGAACCCAGTGGAGTCCCGAGAGGCCCCTCCCAACTGCACAGTATCCCTGACTTCTCAGAGGCACCCTTAGACCTTCCTGAGATCACCGGCACAAGTCGAGGGAACCAAGGGTTTCCTGCCCCAACCCGTAAAAGACCTCGAGAGTCCTTCTTCAACGTGTCTTGAGGTGCGATTCCCCTACCATGACTCGAGAGCAATGACGCGATCCCCCTAGCCACGCGCATAGAAACCTGACTTCCCTGGCGCCACAGGAGAGGCTCCCTGAGCTCCCCATTATACCTCGTGAGCAACACCACACTGGAGCCGCAGCTCGAGAATACACACGAGACGCCCCAGTCCTCACGAGATGAGGGCCTTCTTTTGCTGTATGGCCTGGAGAGCAATCCTGAGTCCTCTCTCCAAACTCCACAGGAGGCTTGACTCATTTTAGGCCACACAGTGAGCTCCAAGATATACCCGTCGCGACTCGAGAGGAGAGCGGTGTCCTTGGCTTCCCCTCGAGACGAGGCCTGATTCCCAGGGTGAGTCGAGAATGCAATGCCGAGATCGCTGTCGCCCCAGCAGAGGAACATTAGGTCCTGGACACAAGCCTAGATGAGGTCTATTTGGCCCTGCAGTGTCTCGAGAGCAATCCCCAGTTCTAACTAGCAATTCGAATGAAAACTGGACTTCCCTGGGCCAGTTGAAGAGGAAGCCTGAATTCCCGGTTGTAACTCGAGAATCCCGCCACAACTCAAGAAAAACCACGTGGTTCCCCCGTCATCGAAAGATGAGGCCCTTGCCCGCTACAGCGTCTCAAGAGAAGTCCCACGTTCCATATTGAAGAGCGAAAAGTTACTTGGAACCCTTGATGCGACCCCAAAAGTTCCCCGACATACCAGTCTCACTTGAGGAGAACACCGAGGTTCCCGGCACTACTTCATCTTAGACTCTTCTCCCCTCTTGATCGCGACAGGAGGTTCGATTCCCCTGCTTTGTCTGGAAGGCGTTCCCGACCTTCCTGGCGCACATCAAGATGAGGCCAGTCTCACGAGGAAATTCGAGACATAGCCTCATGGGTGGTGCGACATGCCAAAAGACCCCGATTCCCTGGTCCGCTCTTGATAAGAACCCGATGGCAGAACCCAACTCGAAGGCAATCCTGTGGATCAAGGCACAACACGAAGGGGCAGTGACACCCCGGTGCATCGTCCAGAAAAACCCGCAAGTTCCACATACAAATCGACAAGTGGCCTGTCACCCCATGAACAACGCGAGAGTCAAGCGGAGTTCCATTCTTCCACACAAGACGAGGCCTGACTCTCCTTTGCCAACTCTGCAGGGACTCTGGGATCCGAGTCAGATCCGGCGCATTCGAAGCCAGGAGAGGAACCCTGAGATTCCTGCCTCAACTTGTCATGAGGCCCTCTTCCATTGCAACAAACCCAGTGGAGTTCAGAGAGGCCCCTCCCAACCCCACAGTGACCCTGACTTCTCAGAGGCACGCTGAGAAGCTTCCTGAGGTCACTGGCACAAGTCGATGGAACCCAGGGTTTCCTGCTGCAACCCAAGAAAGGCCTTGAGAGTCCTTCTTTAACACGTCTTCAGGCCCAATTCCCCTACCATGACTCGAGAACAATGACGGGCTCCCTCTCACCACGTGCATAGAGACCTGACTGCCCTGGAACCACGTGAGAGGCTCACTGAGCTCCCAGTCTTACTTCGTGAGAAACCCCAAACTAGCGCCACAGCTCGAGAAAACCTACGAGACGCCCCAGTCATTGGGAGATGAGGGCCTTCATTTCATGCATTGCCTGGAGAGCAATCCCGTGTCCTCCCTCCAAACACCAGAGGAGGTTTGACTCCCTTTAAGCCACTCAGTGGGCTCCAAGACATACCCGTCCGACTCGAGAGGAGAGCAGAGTTCTTTGCTTCCCCTCGAGATGAGGCCTGACTCCAAGGTGAGTCTGGAATGCAACCCCGAGATTTCTGTCGAGTCTTGAGATGAACATTAGGTCCTGCACACAAGCCTTGGTGGGGTCTCTTTTGCCTTCAGTGACTAGAGCGCACCTCCAGCTCTTCCTCGAATCTCGAATGGAAGATAAGACTTTTGTGGGCCAACACAAGAGGAAGCATGAATTCCCTGTGGTAACTCAAATATCCCACCGCAACTCGAGAAAAACCAAGTGGTTCCGCAGTCATTCCAAGATGAGGCCCTTGCCCGCTGGAGCACCCCAAGAGAAGTCCAACGTTCCATTTTGAAGAGTGAAATGGTACTTGGAACGCTTTATGCAACCCCAAAAGTTACCCGACATACCTGTCTCACTTGAGGGAAACACCGAGGTTCCCAGCAGCACTTCATCTGAGCCACTTCTCCCCTCCTGATCGCCACAGGAGGGTCGATTCCTCTGCTTTGTCTGGAAGAGTTTCATGACCTTCGCGGCACACCTCAGGATGAGGCCGGTTCCATGAGGAAATTCGAGACAACCCACGTGGGTGCTGCCAAATGCTGAACGACCCCGATTTCCCAGTCCGCTCTTCATAAGAACCCGATGCCCGGACACCTCTTCGAAGGCAACCCTGTGGATGAAGGCACAAATCGAAGGATCACTGACACCCCCGTGCATCGTCTGGAAAAACCTGCAGATTCCACACACAGTTTGACAAGGGGCCTGAAACCCGATGAACAACTCGAGAGGCAAGCGGAGTTCCATTCCTCAGAAAAGACGTAGCCTGACTCTCCTGTCCCAACTCTGCAGGGACCCTGCGGTCTGAGTCCGAAACAGAGAGGAAGTCTGAGGTTCCTGCCTCCCCTCGAGATGAGGCCCTCTTCCATTGCGACAAACCCAGCGGAGTCCCGAGAGGCCCCGCCAACTCCACAGTATCCATCAACTCTCAGAGACACCCTGGAAAGTTCCCTAAGGTCCCCGGCAGAAGTCGAGGGAAATGACTTTTCCCGACACAACCCGAGAAAGACCTCGATAGTCCCTCTTCAACGTGTCTCGAGGCCCTAGTCCCCTCCCGTGACTCGAGAGCCATGACGCGCTCCCCCTCGCCACGCGCAGGGAGACCTGACTTCCCTGGCGCCGCACGAGAGGCTCCCTGAGATCCTCGTCGTGCCTCGCGAGAAAACCCCCAAGGGCGCCGCAGCTCGAGGAAACCCCTGAGACGCCCCCGTCCTCACGAGGTGAAGGGCCTTCTTTTCCTACATGGCCTGGAGAACAATCCCGAGCCCTCTCTCCAAAATGAAGAGGAGGCTTGACTCCACTGAGGCCACTAGGGGGCTCCAAGAGATCCGCGTCGCGACTCGGGAGGACAGCGGAGTCCTTGGCTTCCCCTCGAGACGAGGCCTGGCACCCCGGGGGATCCTGGAATGCAACCCCGAGATCCCTGCCTTCCCTGGATAGGAACATTAGGTCCTGGACACACGCCTAGATGAGGTCTCTTTGGCCCTGCAGTGACTCAAGGCAGCCCCCAGCTTTCCCTCACCACTCGAATGGAAGACGGGGCTTCCCAGGGCCAACAGAGGAGGAAGCCTGTAATCCCCATCATCACTCGAGAATCCCACCGCAAATCGAGAAAAAACACGTGGTTCCAACGTCTTCGCAAGATGAGGCCCTTGCCCACTACGGCGTCTCAAGGGAAGTCCCATGATCCGCCCTGAAGTGCGAAACGGTACCTGACACCCTTCGTACGACACCCAAAAGTTCCCCGACACGCCGGGTTCCCTCGAGGGGAACACCGAGAGTCCCGGCACAGCTTCATCTGAGCCCCTTCTCCCCTCCTGATCGCGACAGGAGAGGCGATTCCCCTGCGTGGTCCAGAAGGGGTTCCCGGCCTTCCCGGCGCACCTCAGGATGAGGCCGGTCTCACGGGGAAATTCGAGACGAGCCACGTGGGTGGTGCCACATGCCGAACGCCCCCGATTCCCCGGTCCGCTCTTGAGAAGGACCCGAGGCCCGGACCCCTCTTCGAAGGCAACCCTGTGGGTGAAGGTACCACTCGAAGGGGCACTGACACCGCCGTGAGTCGTCTGGATAAACCCGCGGTTTTCACACACAGCTCGACGAGGTGCGTGAGACACCCTGAGCAATTCGAGAGGCAAGCGGAGTTCCCTTCCTCAGACAAGACGAGGCCTGACTCTCCTGTCCCAACTCTGCAGGGACCCTGTGGTTGGAGTCCGAAAAGGAGAGGAAGCCTAAGTTTCCTGTCTCCCCTCGAGATGAGGCCCTCTTCCATTGCGCCAAGCCCAGCGGAGTCCCGAAAGGCCCCGCCAACTCCACAGCATCCCTCACCTATCAGAGGCACCATGGGAAGTTCCCTCAGGTCACTGGCAGAAGTCGAGGGAAATGAGGCTTTCCCGCCGCAACCCCAGAAAGACCTCGAGTGTCCTTCTTCAACGTGTCTGGAGGCCCTAGTCCTCTCCCATGACTCGAGAGCCATGACGCGCTCCCCCTCGCCACCCGCACAGAGACCTGACTTCCCTGGCACCGCACGAGAGGCTCCCTGAGATCCTCGTCGTGCCTCGTGAAAAACCCCCACGGGCGCCGCAGCTCGAGGAAACCCCTGAGAAGCCCCCATCCTCGCGAGGTGAGGGCCTTCTTTTCCTGCCTGACCCAGACCGCAATCCTGAGTCCTCTCTCCAAACTGAAGAGAAGGCCTGACTCCCTTGAGGCCACTCAGTGGGCTCCAAGAGATCTGCGTCGCGACTTGAGAGGAGAGCGGCATCCTTTGCTTGCCCTCGAGGCTAGGCCTGACTCCCCGGGGGAGTCTGGAACGCCACCCTGAGATCCCTGTCTTCCCTTGAGAGGAACGTTAAGTCCCGGACACAGGCCTAGATGAGGTCTCTTTGGCCCTGCAGTGACTCGAGTGCAACCCCAAGCTTTCCCTCGCAACTCGAATGGAAGATTAGGCTTCCCGGGGCCAACACAAGAGGAAGCCTGAAATCCCCGTCGTAACTCTAGAATCCCGCCGCAACTCGAGAAAATCCACATGGTTCCAACGTCTTCGCAAGATGAGGCCCTTGCCCGCTACGGCGTCTCAAGGGAAGTCCCAGGTTCTGTCCTGAAGTGCGAAATGGTACCTGACTCCTTTCATGCAACCCCCAAAAGTCCCCCACACGCCGGTTTCCCTCGAGGGTAACTCCGAGGGTTCCAGCCCCACTTCATCTGAGCCCCTTCTCCCCTCCTGATGGCGACAGGAGAGTCGATCCCCCTGCGTTGTCTGGAAGGGTCCCCGGCCTTCCCGGCACACGTCAGGATGAAGCCGGCCTCACTAGGAAATTTGAGACTAGCCCCGTGGGTGGTCCCACATGCCGAAAGACCCCGATTTCCCGGTCCGCTCTTAAAAAGAACCCGAGGCCCAGACACCTCTTCGAAGGCAACCCAGTGGGTGAAGGCACAACACGAAGGGGCACTGTCACCGTCGTGCATTTCCGGAAATACCCGCAGGTTCCACACACAGCTCAACAAGGGGCCTGAGACCCCCTGAGCACCTCGAGAGGCAAGCGGAGTTCCCTTCCTCAGACAAGACGATTCCTGACTCTCCTTCCCAACTCTGCAGGTACCCTGCGGTCGGAGTCCGAAACGGAGAGGAAGCCTGAGGTTCCTGCCTTCCCTGGAGATGAGGCCCTCTTCCATTGCGCCAAACCCAGCAGAGTCCTGAGAGGCCCCGCCAACTCCACAGCATCCCTCATCTGTCAGAAGCACACTGGGAAGTTCCCTAAGTTCACCGGTAAACTTTTATTGCACAAGGTCCCCATGAAAAGGCCCACGCAGCAGGACAGCCACAGATTCTGTCTGCCATTAAAGGGCAGTAAGGTGCCCTCTCCTCTTCTTTGCTGCCTCGGCGGCCACCAGGGTGCAATTCGCATACCCTTCCCTTTCCCATCCTAGCAGGTGCTCCAGGGCCCGCTGGCCTACAAAGTGCCAGAAGCAGGGCTGGGCCAGCCGGCCAGAATTCAGGGTTCTGTCCCTTGGACTTCCAGCGGACACTAGGCTGCTTGGGAAAACCGCGCAGACTCTGAGGATTTTCAGCAGAGGGGTGGAGTGGTAAAGGCCTTGACCCCAAAGACGAGGCCTTCCTGCGACCGCCAGGTTGGGGAGCTCTGAGACTGTGCCAACACAGGGCGGAATACATGGTTCCCTGCTCCACGCAGTCCCCGTTCCCTTACCTGTGTTCCGCACCCCTCCGCTGTGGCCAATGGATGCCGATCCTTGGGGATCCAGGAGTTCACGAAATGGGCATTCCCAGCCGAAATGGCGACCCCCAACAGCACATCTGGAAAGCCCTCCCCCACCCCTGCCAGGAGCCGACCCCCGCTGCGAACGGACCCCCACCCCGCCCCGCGCCGCCAGGTTTCGTCCCGGCCCTGCCGGGCTCCCGGCGGGTTCCCAGCCATATTGGCGACCCCCGGGAGCACAACAGGGACCGACCCCCCACCCACAGCGAGCGGAATCTCGACCTGTGCAGCCCAGGTTTACCCCACCCTGGCTGCGCTCCCGGCGCGTTTCCAGCCGCAGTGGCCATCTCCGAGAGCACAACTGGGAAGCCCTCCCCTACCCCCGCCAGGAGCCGACACCCGCCCTGCGCCGCCTGGGGCGCCCCGCCCCTGCCGCGCTCCAGGGGCGCTGCCCACCTTCACCAGCGGCTCTCGGTGAGCCCCGTCCCCACGCCCGGTTCCAGGAGAGGCTCTCGGACCTCGCTGCTGCCGCCAGGTCAAACATGAGGACAATACATACACCCCACAGAGACAATCCAAGCTGTCTATGATTTAGGGATAAAACGAGGACTACAGAAAGGCAAGATGACCTGACCTAGGAGGGCCATGATATTCTATAGAACCAGACAAAGTTGGTTACCAAGGAAACTTTTTCCCTTGGAACCCGGAAAGCTGGTTCTTTGCATATGCAATGACCAACAATTAGCTTGTTACCCAAGCCTGCCTTACTGCCACCTCCATCCCCCCACTCCCCAGAAGACTGGCTCAAAGAAATATTTTAAATCTCAGGCGGAAACCTGGAAGATGTCTTGTCTGTCTGTTTGGATTAAGGTATGTGTCAGTGTGAGCCTTGTGTTTTTTGATAATATTGCTCAAGTTCTGTGTTCTGATTTCAATGGTCTCAAGACAAGGCAGCCCTTCCAAATCAAACTGCTGGAAATACAAGAAAACATTGACCTAAATGAATGTCAGAGTCCCGTGAACTGGGAACTAGTCAATATTAAATATCTAGTATTTTTGGTTTTGCTCCTCCATTATAGACATGTCTAAGAGTCAACAACATTAAGCACAACATGTTCATAGTGCCTAGGTTTCTTTTGAGGTAAAAATTGCTCTATTGTTATATCTGTCACAAGCTTGTCAGCAAGAAACTACCTGGAAACGACAACAACAAAAGTAAAAAATGTAAATGTGATATGAGCTTTTAGACAAACTCTTTACAATAATTATACTCTAAAATATCTGCCTCTCATAGTCTTGATTGAAGGCAGAGGAGAAGGGGATGACAAGGGTACGATGGTTGGATGGCATCACTGACTCGATGGACATGAGTTTGAGCAAGCCCCTGGAGCTGGTGACAGACACGGAAGCCTGGAGTCCTTCAGGCCACGGGGTCCCAAAGAGTCAGACACGACTGAGCAACTGAACTGAACTGAACTAACAAACGTTTCTCCAGGTGTTTTGGTTACCCGAGTTTCTATCCTTGTGATGACAGTGTATTGAATAGCTAGGTCATTTCCAAATAAATGAAAGTTCTGAAACATTCACGACTTGAAAGGACCTCCCTTTTACACAGAAACAAAAGAGATTTTTGACTCTCCATGAATAGTGTCTGGCACCATCCTGACATGTTAAATGTAAGAAAGCAATTGTTTTGTTTTGTTTTGTTCTGTTCTTGGGGGTGGGGGGAGGGGGGCGGGCTATAGCCAATGCCAATATAAAAGTCAGTTCTTGGTTGCTTAAGGGAAATGTATGACTTGTTATATCAAGAAAGTATGTGGAATGCAATGGCACTTGAGGAAGGAAAACGAAGTAGTTCTGTCTTACAGGTGGCAGTTTCAGGATGGGAGAAGCAAAGGAATGGGTACAGAATGGGATAAGGAGGTTGTAGGGAAAGTGGACCCCCAGAAAAGAGTTCTGTGCCTGGCACAAGTTTTCTTGAGATGTCGAACTGCCTTTGCTAATGGAGTTTAAGTTTCTTTACCTCTTAAGTGATCTCTTCTAGGTTGACCTAGAACAGAAATCTTTTGTTAGCTTTGGCTAAGTGGAGAAGTAGTGTTTCACGGTGACATATGTGATCCTTCCTGACTGTTTGCAGCCCTTTTGATATCGATGCCTTGCTTCTGCTGCTGCTGCCGCCGCCGCTGCTGCTAAGTCGTTTCAGTCGTGTCCGACTCTGTGCGACCCCATAGACGGCAGCCCACCAGGCCCCGCAGTCCCTGGGGTTCTCTAGGCAAGAACACTGGAGTGGGTTGCCATTTCCTCCTCCCATGCATGAAAGTGAAAAGTGAACGTGAAGTCGCTCAGTGGTGTCCGACTCTTAACCACCCCATGGACTGCAGCCTACCAGGCTCCTCCATCCATGGGATTTTCCACGCAAGAGTACTGGAGTGGGGTGCCATTGCCTTCTCCCATATCTATGCACAAGCCTTCCTAAATAATTGACTTCTAGCTAGCTTTGGGATGCCAATGACCATCCACCCTTACAAGGCAACAGAGAAGAGAAAAACACTTACCACAGGAGGTCCTGGTAAGGAACAAGGAACTAACAAGCTCCCGCCAACCAGGATTCTGCAGAGGTCAACAAGAGGTCAGTAAGAGATGGAAGACTGCAGTCCAGAGGTCCTAGCAACTTCCATCTTGCAGCAGAGACCCAGCATAGTCAAAACGAATTCAATGTTGCAAAAAATAAGTAAACAAATAAAGGACAGAAGTCCTTTGAACACATGACTGAGATTAGGGGTGAGGCAGTACATGTACGGTGCCCGGAAAATCTTAAAGTATGAGAAAGGAAAGAATTTAAAGACAACTATCAAGCTGTCCGAACTGATAAAAACGAAAGATTACACAGTTTTTTCTGTATATATTAGCAGATAATAATCTGAAAAGGAATTAAAAAAAATTCCCTTTCAATAATGTCAACATGAATACAACACTTTGCCATGGATGTAACGAGGATGACAAGACTGGCACACTGGAAATTATACACCCTGGCTGAAAACTATCCTGAATACATGGACAGATATTCCATAACAATGGAAAGACTTAAGATGGCAGTACCATGGAATGCATCTTCAATCTGAAATGAAGATTTGATATGATTTGATCGCTCAGAGCTTTTGTGTCATCAATTGTTATTAAAGTATAAATGAGATAGAGAAAGCTGCTGACTTAGACTTGAGGCGGGGTGTACACCCTGCTGGTCTCTAGCCATATATTCTACAGGCACTAGCAGTCAGCTAAGGAAAGAAAGGCACTGTCTCAGGGAATGGCACCAGGCCCCTCCCCCACGACATGCCTTGAGGTCACATTGGCAGCAGGTGAGTCATCCTGGGCCAAAAACTGATTGACATGAATCTTGAAGAAAGGCAGTATTCCAGGCAAATATATCATTTCCTTAACATAGATTAGGAGAACAAGGTACGAGGAAAACATACTGTTTTGTTCAAGTCGCTTGTGAGCCTATTGGGGGAACCGACCTGAAGCCAGAGTCCAGCAGATATACATAGGATATTTACATCGCTTAAGACAAACATTTCCTCAGGAACAAATGCATTGCTTAGCTCAAGGTTTGTCTGCGAAATTCTTACACATCAGTAGATGGCTCCGAGCTGGGTTTCTACACACAAGAACATGAATGCAAAGGACAAGCCTGCACAGCCCATCTGCCCCCCTCCCCCACAGCCAGCAGCATTTCCAAGTGACCTCCTAAGGCCTTCCTCAAAATACAGGGGCACCTCTGGGTTTCCTGTTTCAAGCTCTTCGAACACTTTTCTTAAAAAAAAAAAAATCCTGCACACTTCTTGATAGAATGCCACAGTGCAAGGAAAACAGGCCTTCAATACTTAAACCTCCCTGTGCCAAACACTTGGGGCTTGGTTTTGTTTTGTTTTGTTTTTTAATTACACCACCACATAATTTAAACTTTTTACACGTTCTAATTATTCAGTACCAAAACACCAAACTTTTATTGCACAAGGTCCCCATGAAAAGGCCCACGCATCAGGACAGCCACAGATTCTGCCATGAAAGGGCAGCAAGGTGCCCTCCCCCCTTCTTTGCTGCCTGGGCGGCCACCAGGGTTTGAAATCCATGCACCCTACTAACTTTCTAGGGTGCAATTCGCGGACCCTTCCCTTTCTCATCCTAGCAGGTGCTCCAGGGCCCGCTGGCCTACAAAGTGCCAGAAGCAGGGCTGGGCCAGCCGGCCAGAGTTCAGGGTTCTGTCCCTTGGACTTCCAGGGGACACTAGGCTGCTTGGGAAAACCGTGCAGACTGAGATTTTTCAGCAAAGGGGTGGAGCGGTAAAGGCCTTGACACCAAGGGCGAGGCCTTTCTGCAACCGCCAGGTTGGGGAGCTCCGAGAATGTGCCAACAGAGGGCAGAATACGTGGTTCCCTGCTCCAAGCAGTCCCAGTTCTCTGACCTGTGGCCCGCAGCCCTCCGCTGCACCCACTAGATGTGGATCCTTGGGGACACATTAGCATAGGAAATGGGCGTTCCTAGCCGCAGTGGCGACCCCGGAGAGGACAACTGGGACCGAACCCCCACCCACAGCCATCTAAATCTCGACCCGCGCAGCCCAGGTTTACCCCGCCCCGGGTGCGCTCCCGGCGCGTTTCCAGCCGCAGTGGCCACCACCGAGAGCACAACTGGGAAGCCCTCCCCCACCCCCGCCAGGAGCCGAACCCCGCCCCCCGCCACCAGGGTTCACCCCGCCCCTGCCGCACTCCCAGCGCGTTTCCAGCTGCAGTGGGGACCCCCGAGAGCACAACTGTTACCACCCCCCACCCCCTCCCGACCGGAACCCCGACCCGCGCCGCCTGGGATCGCCCCGCCCCTGGCGCGCTCCCGGCGCATTGCCCACTTCCACCAGGGGCTCCCGGTGAGCCCTGTCCCCACGCCCGGTTCCAGGAGAGGCTCTCGGACCTCGCTACTGCCGCCAGGTCAAACACGAGGACAATACATCCACCCCACAGAGACAATCCAAGCTGTCTATGATTTAGGGATAAAACGAGGACTACAGAAAGGAAAGATGTCCTGACCTAGGAGGGCCATGAGAGTCTATAGATCCAAACAAAATTGGGTACCAAGGAAGCTTTTTTCCTTGGAACCCGGAAAGCTGGTTCTTTGCATATGCAATGACCAACAATTAGCTTGTTACCCAAGCCTGCCTCGCTGCCACCCCCATTCCCCCCCCCCCCCCCACTCCCGAGGAAAACGGCTCAAAGAAATATTTTAAATCTCAGGCGGAAAACTGGAAAATGTCTTGTCTGTCTGTCTGGATTAAGGTATATGTCAGTGTGAGCCTTGTGTTTTTTGATAATATTGCTCAAGTTCTGAGTTCTGATTTCAATGGTCTCAAGACAAGGCAGCCCTTCCAAATCAAACTGCTGGAAATACAAGAAAACATTGACCTAAATGAATGTCAGAGTCCCGTGAACTGGGAACTAGTCAATATTAAATATCTAGTATTTTTGGTTTTGCTCCTCCACTATAGACATGTCTAAGAGTCAACAACATTAAGCACAACATGTTCATAGTGCCTAGGTTTCTTCTGAGGTAAAAATTGCTCTATTGTTATATGTGTCACAAGCTTGTCAGCAAGAAAGTACCTGGAAACAGCAACAACCAATGTAAAATATGTAAATGTGATATGAGCTTTTAGATAAACTCTTAACAATAATTATACTCTAAAATATCCGCCTCTCATAGTCTTGATTGAAGGCAGAGGAGAAGGGGATGACAGAGGATAAGATGGTTGGATGGCATCACTGACTCGATGGACATGAGTTTGAGCAAGCCCCTGGAGTTGGTGATGGACACGGAAGCCTGGCGTCCTGCAGGCCACGGGGTCACAAAGAGTCAGACTCGACTGAGCAACTGAACTGAACTGAACTTACAATCGTTCCTCCAGGTGTTTTGGTTACCTGAGTTTCTATCCTGGTGCTAAGCTAAGTGACGACAGTGTATTGAATAGCTAGGTCACTTCCAAATAAATGAAACTTCTTAAACATTCACGACTTGAAAGGACCTCCCTTTTACACAGAAACAAAAGAGATTTTTGACTCTGCATGAATAGTGACTGGCACCATCCGTACATATTAAATGTAAGAAAGCAATTTTTTTGTTTTGTTTTGTTTTGTTCTGTTCTTGCAGGAAGCGGGGTGGGCGCTATTATCACTGATAGGTATGCTCACCAAACTATCAAATGCCAATATAAGAGTCAGTTCTTGGTTGCTGAAGGGAAATGTATGACTTGTTATTACAAGAATGTATGGAATGCAATCACACTTTAAGAAGGAAAACGAAGTAGTTCTGTCTTACAGGTGGCATTTTCAGGACGGGAGAAGCAAAGGAATGGGTACAGAATGGGATAAGGAGGTTGTAGGGAAAGTAGGCCCCCAGAAAAGAGTTTTGTGCCTAGCACAAGTTTTCTTGAGATGTTGAACTGCCTTTGCTAATGGAGTTTAAGTTTCTTTACCTCTTAAGTGATCTCTTCTAGGTTGACCTAGAACAGAAATCTTTCGTTAGCTTTGGCTAAGAGGAGAAGTATTGTTTCACGATGACATATGTGATCCTACCTGACTGTTCTCATCCCCTTTGATATCTATGCACTGCTGCTGCTGCTGCTGCAGCTGCTAAGTGGTTCAGTTGAGGCCGACCCTGTGCCATGCCATAGACGGCAGCCCACCAGGCCCCGCAGTCCCTGGGGTTCTCTAGGCAAGAGCACTGGAGTGGGTTGCCATTTCCTCCTCCTATGCATGAAAGTGAAAAGTGAAAATGAAGTCACTCAGTGGTGTCCGACTCTTAGCCACCCCATGGACTGCAGCCTACCAGGCTCCTCCATCCTTGGGATTTTCCAGGAGTGGGGTGCCATTGCCTTCTCCCATATCTGTGCACAAGCCTGCCTAAATAATTGACTTCTAGCCAACTTTGGGATGCCCATGACCACCCACCCTTACCAGGCAACAGAGAAGAGAAAAACACTTACCACAGGAGGTTCTGATAAGGAACAAGGAACTAACAAGCTCCCACCTACCAGCATTCTGCAGAGGTCAACAAGAGGTCAGCAAGAGATGAGAGACTGCAGTCCAGAGGTCCTAGCTACTTCCATCTAGCAACAAACACCCAGCATAGTCAAAACGATTTCAATGTTAAAGAATAAATAAATAAATAAATAAATAAAAGGACAGAAGTTCTTTGAACACATGTCTGAATTTAGGGGTGAGGCATTACATATGTGTCCCAGGATAATCTTAAAGTGTCAGAAAGTAAAGAAATTAAAGACAACTATCAAGCTGTCCAAACTGATAAAAATGAATGATTACACAGTTTTATCTGTATACATTAGCAGATAATAATCTGAAAAGGAATTTTAAAAAATTCCCTTTCAATAATATCAACATGAATACAACACTTTGCCATGGATGTAACAAGGATGACAAGACTGGCACACTGGAAATTATACACCCTGGCTGAAAACTATCCTGAATACATGGACAGATATTCCATAACGATGGAAAGACTTAAGATGGCAATACCATGGAATGCATCTTCAATCTGAAATGAAGATTTGATATGATTTGATCGCTCAGAGCTTTTGTGTCATCAAGTGTTATTAAAGTATCAAAGAGATAGAGAAAGCTGCTGACTTAGACTCGAGGCGGGGTGGGGGGGGTAGTAAGAGTACCCCCTGCTGGTCTCTAGCCAGATATTCTACAGGCACTAGCAGTCAGCTAAGGAAAGAAAGGAACTGTTTCAGGGAATGGCACCAGGCCCCTCCCCCACGACATGCATTGAGATAATATTGGCAGCAGGTGAGTCATCCCGGGCCAAAACTTGATTGACATGAATCTTGAAGAAAGGCAGTATTGCAGGCAAATATATCATTTCCTTAACATAGATAAGGAGAACAAGCTAGGAGGAAAACATGCTGTTTTGTTCAAATCGCTTCTGAGCCTTTTGGGGGAACCGACCTGAAGCCAGAGTCTAGCGGAAATACATAGGATATTTACATCACTTAAGACAAACATTTTCTTAGGAATAAATGCATTGCTTAGCTCAAGGTTTGTCTGCGAAATTCTTACACATCAGGAGATGGCTCCGAGCTGGGTTTCCACACACAAGAACATCCATGCAAAGGACAAGCCTGCACAGCCCATCTGCCCCCCTCGCGCACAGCCAGCAGCATTTCCAAGTGACCTCCTAAGGCCTTCCCCAAAATACAGGGGCACCTCTGGGTTTCCTGTTTCCCTCACTTCGAACACTTTTCTTAAAAAAAAAAAATCCTGCACACTTCTTGATAGAATGCCACAGTGCAAGGAATACAGTCCTTCAATATTTAAACCTCCATTTGCAAAACACTTGGAGCTTGGTTTTGTTTTGTTTTGTTTTTTAATTACACCACCACATAATTTAAAGCTTTTACACGTTCTAATTATTCAGTTCCAAAACACCAAACTTTTATTGCACAGGGTCCTCATGAAAAGGCCCACGCAGCTGGACAACCACAGATTCTGCCATGAAAGGGCAGCAAGTTGCCCTCCCCAGTTCTTTGCTGCCTGGGCGGCCACCAGGGTTTGAAATCCATGCACCCTACTAAGTTTCTAGGGTGCAATCCATGGACCCTTCCCTTTCCCATCCCAGCAGGTGCTCAAGGGCCCGCTGGCTTACAAAGTGCCAGAAGAGGGCTGGGCCAGCCGGCCAGAGTTCAGGGTTCTGTCCCTTGGACTTCCAGCGGACACTAGGCTGCTTGGAAAAACCGCGCAGACTCTGAGATTTTTCAGCAGAGGGGTGGAGCGGTAAAGGCCTTGACCCCAAAGGCAAGGCCTTTCTGCGACCGCCAGGTTGGGGAGCTCCGAGAATGTGCCAACAGATGGCGGAATACTTGGTTCCCTGCTCCACGCAGTCCCAGTTCCCTTACCTGTGGTCCGCAGCCCTCCGCTGCACCCACGGGATGGCGATCCTTGGGGACCCAGGAGCGGACGAAATGGGCGTTCCCAGCCGCAGTTGCAACCCCCGAGAGCGCAACTGGGAACCCCTCCCCATCCCCCCCGTGAGCCGACCCCGCCCCGCTCCGCCAGGGTTAGCCCCGCCCCTGCCGCGCTCCCTGCGCGTTCCCAGCCGCAGTGGCGACCCCGGGAGCACAACTGGGACCGACCCCCACCCAAAGCCATCTGAATCTCGACCCCCGCAGCCCGGGTTTACCCAGTCCCGGGTGCGCTCCCGGCGAGTTTTCAGCCTCAGTGTCCACCTCTGAGAGCACAACTGGGAAGCCCGCCCCCACCTCCGCCAGAAGCCGACCCCCGCCCCACGCCGCCCGCGTTCGCCCCGCCCCTGCACGGTCCAGGTACCTTCCCAGCTTCTAGCGTTCACGTCCGGGTAGGAGCAGGATGTAGGAGTATGGGAGATGTGTCTGGAGCCTGACAGCCTCAGCTCCGCTCTGGCCTGCCCTTTGGACCTAGGAGCCAGGCCAACTTGCAGAGGGCTTAGGGCCCCATTGTATGCAAACTACCAAGGCCTACCGCAAGGAGAGTTCTGTCCGAGGGAAGGGAAGCGCCCCAGGCTGCGTTCCCAAGCTGTTGCTTGGCAATGCAGACTCAGCGGTAAACGGAGGGAATCAGGCTCTCTGTAGCCGCAGCTTCACACACAGGTGTGTCTCCGTAGGAATCAAGAAAGATCCTGACAGGGTGAGGTTCATTAGAGCTATACTAAAGAGCAAAGGCTTGTCCATGTGGTCTTGCCTTCCCCTGTGCCTTTGGGTCTCCAGGCTCGGCCCCAGCTCCGTGGAAACAACCCCTGAGAAAATATCTTCAAGATCCACTTTTCCCAGTGTCTGGGAACCGGGGTTCGTAGGAGGAGAGAAAAGCAAGCCTCCATCGGGAACGAAAAGGCAGCCCACCTGCCTGTGTTTTGAAGCCTCTATTTGGAAGGAATGGGTTAGCTTCTCCTAAAGGAGACCTCCAGATCTGCTCAGAAGTTGGTAATTCCAGAGGCAGGGTACTGGTTCCTGACTGCCCTTTGCTAGCCTTGCAAAGATATTCCTAGATTCTAGAGTTATTTTCCATGAAGGAGCAGGCTTCGGGAATGTGTCAGACGGGACTGGCTCCTTATTGACCTCAGCTCAGCTATTGCCTTTCCATTCAAACTAGGGCAAGGCCCTACTTTATGAAGTGTAAGGGTCTTCTTCTTTGCAAACTGCCAAGGGCTACAGCAATGAGACCTCTGTCAAGGTGAGGGAAGCCTAAGAGGATGGATTCTCAAGCAGGTGCTTTGCCACAAAGCATCAGCACCCCACGGAGAGAATCAAGCTCCCTGTGCACCAATGTTGGGAGTGTAGCTTCACACACAGAGTTGTCTGTATAGGAGCCAAGAATGTTCCTGAGAGATTAGGTTCACTAAACCTCTCCTACAGAGCATAGACCTGTCAATGCGGTTTTGCCTTCCCCTGTGAGTTGGGTCCTCGAGGTCCACCACACCTCCGGGGAAACTGTCCCTGAGAAAAGATCTCCAGGAACCGCTTCGCCGAGGCTGGGAAATGCTGTTCACAGGAAGTAAGGCAAGCGAATCTCCTGCAGAGTAAAAGAGGCCTTACAGTCCCTGGAGGAGCAGGCTGCCAGAGTGTGTGAAACCTGACTGTTGCCTTACTGGCCTCAGCTCCGCCATTGCCTGTTCATCCGAGCTAGCACCCAGGCCTACTTGGAAAAGCGTTTGGGTGCAGATTTCTACAAAGTGCCAAGGGCTACAGCAGTGAGAATTCTCTCAGTGGTAAGGGAGAGCATTTTATGGATTCTCAAGCTGTTTTCTGAATGACAGCGTCAAAATGAACAGAGAGAATAAGGCTCTCTGTGCCCCTATGTTAGGTACGCAGCTTCACACACAGAGGTGTCTCTATAGGAGCCAAGAATGCTCCTGAGAGATGAGGTTCACTAGAGGTCTGCTACAGAGCATAGACCTGTCCATGTGGTCTTGCCTTCCCCTGTGCCTTTGGGCCACGGGCTCGGCCCCAGCTCCGTGGAAATAAGCCCTGAGAAAATATCTTCAAGATACGCTTTTCCCAGAGGCTGGGAACTGGAGTTCATAGGAGGAGAGAAAAGCAAGCCTCCTTCGGGCACGAAATGCAGCCAACCTGCCTGTGTTTTGAAGCCTCTATTTGGAAGGAATGGGTTAGCTTCTCCTAAAGGAGACCTCCAGATCTGCTCAGAAGTCGGTAATTCCAGAGGCAGGGTGCTGGTTCCTGACTGCCCTTTGCCAGCCTTGCAAAGACATTCCAAGATTCTAGAGTTATATTCCATGAAGGAGCAGGCTTCGGGAATGTGTCAGAGGGGACTGGCTCCTTATTGGCCTCAGCTCAGCTATTGCCTTTCCATTCAAACTAGGACAAGGGCCTACTTTATGAAGGGTAAGGGTCTTCTTCTTTGAAACTGCCAAGGGCTACAGCAATGAGACTTCTGTCAAGGCGAGGGAAGCCTAAGAGGACGGATTCTCAAGCAGGTGCTTTGCTACAAAGCATCAGCACCCCACGGAGAGAACCAAGATCCCTGTTCCCCAATCTTGGGAGTGTAGCTTCACACACAGAGTTGTCTCTATAGGAGCCAAGAATGTTCCTGAGAGATTAGGTTCACTAAGCCTCTCCTACAGAGCATAGACCTGTCCATGTGGTTTTTCCTTCCCCTGTGAGTTGGGTCCCCGAGGTCCACCACACCTCCGGGGAAACTGTCCCTGAGAAAAGATCTCCAGGAACGGCTTCGCTGAGGCTGGGAAATGCTGTTCACAGGAAGTAAGGTAAGCGAATCTCCTGCAGAGAAAAAGAGGCCTTACTGTCCCTGGAGGAGCAGGCTGCCAGAGTGTGTAAAACCTGACTGTTGCCTTGCTGGCCTCAGTTCCACCATTGCCTGTTCCTCCGAACTAGGACCCAGGCCTATTTGGAGAAGCGTTTGGGTGCGGATTTCTACAAAGTGCCAAGGGCTACAGCAGTGAGAATTCTCTCAGCGGTCAGGGAGAGCATTTTATGGATTCTCAAGCTGTTTTCTGAACGACAGGGTCAAAATGAACTGAGAAAATCAGGCTCTCTGTGCCCCTATGTTAGGTACGCAGCTTCACACACAGAAGTGTCTCTATAGGAGCCAAGAATGTTCCTGAGAGATGAGGTTCACTAGAAGTCTGCTACAGAGCATAGACCTGTCCATATGGTTTTGCCTTGCCCTGTGAGTTGGGTCCCTGAGGTCCGCCCCAGCTCAGGGGAAGGAGCCCCTGAGAAAAGATCTCCAGGGACCGCTATTCCCCCAGGCTGGCAAACGCAGTTCACAGGAGGTAACACAAGCGAGCCTCCTGCAAGGCACAACAGGCCTTAGTGTCCCTGGACGATCAGGCTGCAAGAGTGTGTGAGACCTGACTGGTGCCTTACTGGCCTCAGCTCCGCCATTGCATGTTCCTCTGAACTAGGACCCAGGCCTACTAGGAGAAGGGTTTGGGTATGGATTTCTAAATACTGCCAAGGGGTATAGCAATGAGAACTGTGTCACGGGTAAGGAAGAGCATTGTATGGATTTTCAAGCTGTTGTTTGAACGACAGCTTCAAAGCTGCACAGAGAGAATCAGACTCTGTGTCTCCATGTTCGGTACACAGCTTCACAGACAGGGGTGTCTCCATAGGAAACAAGAACGTTCCTGACAGAGTGAGGTTCACTAGAGCTCTCCTAGAGAGCAAAGACTTGTCCATGTGGTTTTTCTTCCCCTGTGCGTTTGGGGCTCCAGGCTCGGCCCCAGCTCCGTGGAAACAACCCCTGAGAAAAGATCTTCAAGATCCGCTTTTCCCAGAGGCTGGGATGTGGGGTTCATAGGAGGCGGGAAAAGCAGGCCTCCTTCAGAGAGCAAGAGGCAGCCAAGCGGCCTGCGTTTGGAAGCCTCTATTTGGAAGAATGGGTTAGCTTCCCCTAAGGGGGACCTCCAGATCTGTTCAGAAGTCGGTAATTCCAGAGGCAGTGTGCAGGGTCCTGACTGCCCTTTGCCAGCCTTGCAAAGACATTCCTAGATTCTACAGTTATCTTCCTGAAGAAGCAGGCTTTGGGAATATGTCAGACT
The DNA here is from genome assembly GCF_029407905.1 of Bubalus kerabau. Classification (NCBI taxonomy): domain Eukaryota; kingdom Metazoa; phylum Chordata; class Mammalia; order Artiodactyla; family Bovidae; genus Bubalus; species Bubalus kerabau. The sequence goes on along the minus strand of NW_026577886.1, from coordinate 3,799,781 downwards.
TGACTGGTGCCTTATTGGCCTCAGCTCAGCTATTGCCTTTCCATTCAAAGTAGGACAAGGCCCTACTTTATGAAGGGTAAGGGTCTTCTTCTTTCCAAACTGCCGAGGGCTACAGCAATGAGACCTCCGTAAATGCGAGGGAAGCATAAGCGGATGGATTATCAGGAAGGTTCTTTGCCACCAAGCATCAGCACCCCACGGAGAGAATCAGGCTCCCTTTGCCCCTATGTGGGGTGTGTAGATTCACACACAGTGGTGTCTCTACAGGAGCCAAGAATGTTCCTGAGAGATGAGGCTCACAAGAGCTCTCCTACAGAGTGCTCACCTGTACATGTGGTTTCGCCTTCCCCTGTGAGTTGGCTCCCCGAGGTCCACCCCAGCTCCGAGAAAACAGCCTCTGAGAAAAGATCTCCAGGAACCGCTTTTCGCCCAGGCTGGGAAAAGCTGTTCACAGGAAGTAAGGCAAGTGAGCCTCCTGCAGAGAAAAAGAAGCCTTACTGTCCCTGGAGGAGCAGGCTGCCAGAGTGTGTGAAAACTGACTGGTGCCATACTGGTCTTAGCTCCGCCATTGCTTGTTCCTCCGAACTGGGACTCAGGCCTACTTGGAGAAGGGTTTAGGTGCAGATTTCTACAAACTGCCAAGGGCTACTGCAATGAGAACTCTCTCAGAGGTAAGGGCGAGAATTGTATGGATTCTCAAGCTGTTTTCTGAACGACAGCATTAAACCTGCACAGAGAGAATCAGGCTCTCTGCCGCCATGTTGGGTACGCAGTTTCACACACAGAGGTGTCCACATAGGAGCCAAGAACGTTCGTCAAAGACTGAGGTTCACTAGAGCTCTCTTAGAGAGCAAAGACTTGTTCATGTGGTTTTGCCTTCCCCTGTATGTGTGGGTCTATGGGCACAACCCCAGCTCCGTGGAAACAACCCCTGAGCAAAGATCTCCAAGATCTGCTTTTCCCCCATGCTGGGAACCAGGGATCATAGGAGGCAGGAAAAGCAAGCCTCCTTCAGGCAAGAAGAGGCAGCCAACTAGCCTGTGTTTGGAAGCCTCTATTTGCAAGGAATGGGTTAGCTTCTCCAGAAGGAGACCTCCAGATCTGCTCAGAAGATAGAAATTCCAGAGGCAGGGTCGAGGTTCCTGACTGCCCTTTGCCAGCCTTGCAAAGACATTCCTAGATTCTAGCAATATTTTCCATGAAGGAGCAGGCATCGGGAATATGTCAGAGTTGACGGGTGCCTTACTGGCCTCAGCTCAGCTATTGCCTTTCCTTTCAAACTAGGATCAGGGCCTACTTGGTGAAGGGTAAGGGTCTACTTCTTTCCCAACTGCCAAGAGACACAGCAATGAGACCTCTGTCAAGGCGAGGGAAGCGTAAGCGGATGGATTCTCAAACAGGTGCTTTGCCACAAAGCATCAGCACCCCACGGAGAGAATCAGGCTCCCTGTGCCCCTATGTTCGGTGTGTAGCTTTACACACAGAGGTGTCTCTGTACGAGCCAAGAGTGTTCATAAGAGATGAGACACACTAACGTCTCCTACAGAGCATAGACCTGTCCATGTGGTTTTTCCTTCCCCTGTGAGATGGGTCCCCGAGGTCCACCCCAGCTCTGGGGATAGAGCCCCTGAGAAAAGATCTCCAGGAACCGCTTTTTGCCCAGGCTGGGAAACGCAGTTCACAGGAGGCAAGGCAAGCGAACCTCCTGCAGGGAAAAATAGGCCTTACTGTCCCTGGAGGAGCAGGCTGCCAGAGTGTGTGACACCTGACTGGTGCCTTACTGACCTCAGCTCCGCCATTGCATGGCCATCCAAACCAGGACCCAGGCCTACTTGGAGAAGGGTTTGGGTGCGGATTTGTAAAAACTGCCAAAGGCTACAGCAATGAGAAGTCTCTCAGAGGTAAGGGAGAGCATTCTATGGATTCTCAAGCTGTTGTTTGAACGACAGCTTCAAAGCTGCAAAGAGAGAATCAGGCCCTTTGTGCCCCCTTGTTGGGTACACAGCTTCACACACAGGGGTGTCTCCATAGGAGTCAAGAACGTTCCTGACACAGTAAGTTTCACTTAGAGGTCTCCTGGAGAGCAAAGACTTGTCCATGTGGTTTTCCTTCCCCTGTGCGATTGGGTCTCTGGTCTCGGCCCCAGCTCCATAGAAACAACCCCTGAGAAAATATCTTCAAGATCCGCTTTTCCCAGAGGCTGGGAACAGGGCTTCATAGGATGCGAGAAAAGCAGGCCTCCTTCGGGCGCGAAAAGGCAGCCAACTGGCCTGTTTGGAAGCCTCTATTTGGAAAGAATGGGTTAGCTTCTCCTAAAGGAGACCTCCAGATCTGCTCAGAAGTCGGTAATTCCAGAGGCAGGGTGCTGGTTCCTGACTGCCCTTTGCCAGCCTTGCAAAGACATTCCCAGATTCTAGAGTTATTTTCCATGAAGGTGAAGGCTACGGGAGTATGTCAGACTTGGCAGGCACCTTATTGGCCTCAGATCAGCTATTACCTTTCCATTCAAACTAGGACAAAGGCCTACTTTATGAAGGGTAAGGGTCTTCTTCTTTCCAAACTGCCAAGGGCTACAGCAATGGGACCTCTGTCAAGGCGAGGGAAGCCTAAGTGGATGGATCATCAAGCAGGTGCTTTGCCACAAAGCATCAGCACCCCACGGGGAGAATCAGGCTCCATTTGCCCCTATGTTGGGTGTGTAGCTTCACATACAGAGGTGTCTCTATAGGAGGCCAGAATGTTCCTGAGAGATGAGGTTCACTAGAGCTCTCCTACAGAGCATAGACCTGTCCATGTGCTTTTGCCTTCCCCTGTGAGTTGGGTCCTCGAGGTCCTCCCCAGCTCCGGGGAAGGAGCCCCTGAGAAAAGATCTCCAGGGACCTCTTTTCCCCCAGGCTGGGAAATGCAGCTCACAGGAGGGAAGTCAAGTGAGCCTCCTGCAGGGAAAAAGAGGGCTTACTGTCCCTGGACGATCAGGCTGCAGAGTGTGTGAGACCTGACTGGTGCCTTACTGGCCTCAGCTCCGCCATTGCATGTTCCTCCGAACTAGGACCCAGGACTACTTGGAGAAGGGTTTGGGTGCGGATTTCTAAAAACTGCCAAGGGCTACAGCAATGAGAACTCTGTCACGGGTAAGGAAGAGCATTGTATGGATTTTCAAGGTGTTTTTTGAACGACATCTTTAAAGCTACACAGAGAGAATCAGGCTCTCTGTGCCCCCATGTTGGGTACGCAGCTTCGCACACAGGGGTGTCTCCATATGAATCAAGAATGTTCGTGACAGAGTGAAGTTCACTAGAGCTCTCCTAGAGAGCAAAGACTTGTACATGTGGTTTTTCTTCCCCTGTTAGTTTGGGTCTCCAGGCTTAGCCCCAGCTCCGTGGAAACAACCCCTGAGAAAAGATCTTCAAGATCCGCTTTTCCCAGAGCCTGGGAAGCTGGGTTCATAGGAGGCAGGAAAAGCAAGCCTCCTTCGGGCACGAAGAGGCAGCCGACCGGCCTGTTTTTGGAAGTCTCAATATGGAAGGAATGAGTTAGATTCTCCTAAAGGAGACCTCCAGATCTGCTCAGAAATCGGTAATTCCAGAGGCAGGGTGCAGGCTCCTGACTGCCCTTTGCCAGCCTTGCAGAGACATTCCTAGATTCCAGCGTTATTTTCCATGAAGGAGCAGGCTTCGGGAATATGTCAGACTTGACTGGCGCCTTATGGCCTCAGCTCAGCTCTTGCCTTTCCTTTCAAACTAGGAAAAGGGCCCACTTTATGAAAGGTAAGGGTCCTCTTCTTTCCAAACTGCCAAGGGCTACAGCAATGAGACCCCTGTCAAGGCGAGGGAAGCGTAAGCTGATGGATTCTCAAGCAGGTGCTTTGCCACAAAGCATCAGCACCCCACGGAAAGAATCTGGCTCCCTTTGCCCCTACGTTGCGTGTGTAGCTACACACAGAGGTGTCTCGATAGGAGCCAAGAATGTTCCTGAGAGAGGAGGTTCACTGTTGGGGGCCAGAGTGAGGCACTCCGCCCATGGCAAAGGTCATGAGGAAGGAGGCTCGACATACGCAAAGGCGGAATCGAGCCTCAGGAGTCCCCCTGGAAATCCTCGAGCATCTACCCCCATCACCAGAGCCTGCCTACCTTACTATTTTGTGCTCTCACCTACACCTCTGACTTTACGGGGGGCTGTCCCCCACCACCTCTTTCGGAGAAGGAGTTAACCTAGAGCTCCAGTTGATAAAAACCCCTGGGTGTGACAAGAGTGTTTTAACCTACAAACTCCTCTGAAGGTTCTCTAGCCTGCCTGACAGGCTTGTCCGGCCACATGTGATTGCTCACAGCCTCCCAACCATGAGAGGCACGAGATGCTTTAAACCTTCTAAAAACAGGTTCCTTAGAAAAGTTAGAAAATTATTAGTATAAGTATAATGGGCTGATTAGAAATCATATTGGTGAAGGGTTTTTCATTTGTTGAGCTGATGTTTACTGCTAAGTCTCCACATCCCCTGCCCTTATACACATTAATGAATATATAGAAGAAATAAGTATTAACCTTTGATATAAATCACGTTAGACCTTAGGCTAAGTAAATTCTTTCCTTAACTAAAACCCACTACACCCTCACCCTATAGGAATGTAACTTTATTTGGGTGGCGTCTGTTTTAAGAATAATCACCCCTGGAGAAATAAGTGTCCTGGTTGACTGACCGCTGTCACAAGGAGAGGGTCGTAAATTGTCAGCAGGCCCCCCGGCCAGAAGATGATGTAACACCCCTAAGACCTCTGTATACTTTTGTATGAAGCACCTGACTTTGATAAAAGTCAGGACTGCTGACCCCACGTGACTTTTGCATAACATCTCAGTGTATAAAAGTAGACCATGGAAAATAAAGAATTGGGATCAGTTTCTCGAAATACTGGTCTCCCCATGTCTCTCTCTCTCTCTCACTCTGGTTGAGTCTCCATCTGGAGCGCGGAACCCACCAAGCTTACTAATTTTGCCTGGGCTTCTAAGATCCGACCGGGGAGGCCTCAGTGTCTCCTCTCCTTCGGGAGAACGGAAGGACGCCTGCGGCCTACGTAAGTGGTGCAAGCTTCTTGTCTTGAAGTTTTATTGGTCCCCCGCGTAAACCAAGCTACTCAGCCTCTTTTCTCCACTGAATTTTCCTACTGAGCTATCCTCATTTTATTACTCTTTATATCCTTAATTAACGTTTAATTAAGCAGTTGTTCCCTGACCCTCGCCTACGCCGTCTCTGCTTCGAATACCCTGGATCAGCTGGGGCTGGACCCCGGCAGTTCACTAGAGATCTCCTACAGAGCATAGACCTGTCCATTTGGTTTTGCCTTCCCCTGTGAGTTGGGTCCCCGAGGTCCGCCCCAACTCCGGGGAAACAGCCCCTGAGAAAAGATCTCCAGGAACTGCTTTCCGCCCAGGCTGGGAAACGCTGTTCACAGGAAGTAAGGCAAGCGAGCCTCCTGAAGGGAAATAGAGGCCTTACTGTCCCTGGAGGAGCAGGCTGCCAGAGTGTGTGACACCTGACTGGTGCCTTACTGGCCTCAGCTCCGCTATTGCATGTTCATCTGAACTTGAACCCAGGCCTACTTGGAGAAGTGTTTGTGTGCCGATTTCCAGAAACTGCGAAGGGTTACAGCAATGATAACTCTCTCAGTGGTAAGGGAGAGCATTGTGTGGATTCTCAATTTGTTGTTTGAACGACAGCGTCAAAGCTGCACAGAGAGAATCAGGTCTCTGTGTCTCTATGTTGGCTATGCAGCTTCCCACACAGAGATGTCCCCATTGGAGCCAAGAACATTCCGCATAGACTGAGGTTCACTAGAGCACTCCTAGAGAGCAAAGACTTATCCATGCGGTTTTCCCTTCCCCTGTGCGTGTGGGTCTCCGGGATCGGCCCCTGCTCCGTGGAAACAGCCTCTGAGAAAAGATCTCCAAGAACCTCTTATCCCCCAGGCTGGGAAGCGGAGTTCGCAGCAGGTGGGATAAGCAAGCTTCCTTCGGCAAGAAGAGACAGCCAACCGGCCTGTGTTTGGAAGCCTCTATTTGCAAGGAATGGGTTAGTTTCTCCTGACCGAGACCTCCGAATGTGCTGAGAAGATAGAAATTCCAGAGGCAGGGTCGAGGTTCCTGACTGCCCTTTGCCAGCCTTGCAAAGACATTCCCAGATTCTAACGTTATTTTCCATGAAGGAGCAGGCATCGGGAATATGTCAGACTTGACTGGCGCCTTACTGGCCTCAGCTCAGCTACTGCCTTTCCATTCAAACAAGGACAAGGGCCTACTTGGTGAAGGGTAAGGGTCTGCTTCTTTCCAAACTGCCAAGGACTACAGCAATGAGACCTCTGTCAAAGTGAGGGAAGCCTATGCGGATGGATTCTTAGCAGGTGCTTTGCCACAAAGCATCAGCACCCACGGAGAGAATCAGACTCCCTTTGCCACTATGTTGGGTGTGTAGCTTCATGCACAGAGGTGTCTCTGTAGAAGCCAAGAATGTTCCTGAGAGATGAGGTTCACTAGAGCTCTCCTACAGAGCATAGACCTGTCCATGTGGTTTTGTCTTCCCCTGTGAGTTGGGCCCCCGAGGTCCGACCCAGCTGCAGGGAAACAGCCCCTGAGAAAAAATCTCCAGGAACAGCTTTGCGCCCAGGCTGGGAAATGCAGTTCACAGGAGGCAAGGCAAGCGAGCCTCCTGCATGGAAAAAGAGGCCTTACTGCTCCTGGACGATCAGGCTGCAAGAGTGTGTGAGACCTCACTTGTGCCTTACTGGCCTCAGATCCGCCGTTGCCTGTTGTTCCGAGCTAGGACCCAGGCCTACTTGGAGAAGGGTTAGGGTGCGGATTTCTACAAACTGTCAAGGACTACAGCAATGAGAATTCTCTTAGCAGTAAGGGAGAGCATTGTATGGATTCTCAAGCTGTTGTTTGAATGACAGCTTCAAAGCTACACAGAGAGAATCAGGCTCTCTGTTCCCCTATTTTGGCTGTGCAGCTTCACACACAGAATTTGACTCTGTTGGAGCCAGAAATATTCCTGAAAGACTTAGGCTCACCAAAGCTGTCCTCCAGAGCAAAGACATTGGATGTGGTTTTGCCTTCCCTTGCCAGTAGGGGTCCCCTAGCTTGGCCCCAGCTCCGGGGATACAGCCTCTGAAAAAAATCTTCCAAGAAGCGATTTTTCCTCCAGGCTGTTAAGCGGAATTCGCAGTTTGCAAGTTAAGGAAGCCTGCTTCGTGGAAGAGCAAGCAGCCAACTGGCCCTGTGTTAGGAAGCCTGTATTTGAAAGGAATGGGTTAGCTTCTACAGCGGGAGAACCTCAGATCTGCTCAGGGGACTGAAATACTAGAGTCAGGGTCGAGGTTCTCCCTTGTCCTTTGCGCACCTTGCAAAGACATTCCTAGCTTCTAGCGTTAGTGTCCCTGTAGTAGCAGGCTGCAGGAGCGTGTGATAAATGACTGCCGCGTTCCTGTCCTCAGCTCCGCTATTGACTTTCTATTCGAACTAGAACCCAGGCCTACTTTGAGAGGGGTTAGGGTCCAGTGTTTCCAAACTGCCAAGGGCTACGGCAATGCGAGCTCTGTCAGAGGTAAGAAAAGAGCAATTGGTTGGATTCTTCAGCTGCTGCGTGGCTGCACAGCTTCCGCGCCGCATGGAGAGCATGAGGCTCCTTGTGGCCCTATTTTGGGTACGCAGCAACATGCACACAGAATGTCTGTGTTCACTTATGTACAGGCTTATCTACACTAGAGCTCTCCTACAGAGCAAAGACCACTCAGTGGGCTCCAAGAGATACCTGTCTCGGCTCGAGAAGAGAGTGGAGTCCTTTGCTTCCCCTCGAGATGAGGCCTGACTCCCTGGGTGAGTATGGAATGCAACCCCAAATCCCTGTCGCCTACGGAGAGGAACATTAAGTCCTGGATACAAGCCTAGATGAGGTCTAGTTTGCCCTTCAGTGAATGGAGCCCAATCCACAGCTCTCCCTGGCAACTCGAATGGAAGATTAGACTTCCTGGGCCAACACAAGAGGAAGCCTGAATTCCCCGTCGTAAGTCGAGAATCCCACCGAAACTCGAGAAAATCCACGTGCTTCCCTCGTCATCGCAAGATGAGGCCCTTTGTCCGCTACAGCATCTCAAGAGAAGTCCCACGTTCCATCCTGAAGTGCGAAACGGTACTTGGCACCCTTGATGCGACCCCAAAAGTTCCGCGACATACCAGACTCACTCAAGGGGAACACCGAGGTTCCCGGCACCACTTCATCTGACCCCTTCTCCTCTCCTGATTGCGACAGGAGGGTCGACTCCCCTTCTCTGTCTGCAAGGGGTTCCCGACCTTCCGGGCGCACCTCAGGATGAGGCCGGTCTCATGAGGAAGTTCGAGACGTAGCCTCGTGGGTGGTGCCACATGCCGAAAGACCCCAATTTCACGGTCCACTCTTGAAAAGAACCCGATGCCAGCACACCTCTTTGAAGGAAAACCTGTGGATGAAGGCACAACACGAAGGGGCACTGACACCCGCGTGCATCGTCCAGAAAAACCCGCAGGTCCCACAGACATTTCGACAAGTGGCCTGTCACCCTGTAAACAACTCGAAAGGCAAACGAAGGTCCATTCCTCAACAGAAGACTAGGTGTGACTCTCTTGTCCCTACTCTGCAGGGACCATGGGATCCGAGTCAGAAACGGAGAGGAAGCCTGAGGTTCCTGCGTCCACTCGAGATGAGGCCCTCTTCCATTGCACCACACCCAGTGGAGTCCCGAGAGGCCCCTACCAACTCCACAGTATCCCTGAGTTCTCAGAGGCACAATGAGAAGCTCCCTGAGGTCACAGGCACAAGTCGAGGGAACCCTGGGTTTTCTGCCATGACTTGAGAAAGACCTCGAGAGTGCTTCAAAATGTGTTGAGTCGCGATTCCCCTACCATGACTCGAGAGCCATGACACGCGCCCCCTCTTCACGCGCATGGAGACCTGACTAACCTGGCACTGCACGAGAGGCTCCCTGAGATCCTCATCGTACCTCGTGAGGAAACCCACACTGCCGAGGCAGCTCGAGGAAACACATGAGACACCCCGGTCATCGCGAGATGAGGGCCTTATATTCTTGCATGGCCTGGAGACCAATCACGTGTCCTCTCTCCAAACTGAAGAGCAGGCTGGACTCCGTTGAGGCCGCTCAGGGGGCTCCAACAGATCCTTGTCGCGACTCGAGAGGAGAGCGGAGTCCTTGGCTTCCCCTCGAGACGAGGTCTGACTCCCCGGGGGAGCCTGGAATGCAACCCCGAGATGCCTGCTTTCCCTGGAGAGGAATAGTAGGTCCTGGACACACGCCTAGGTGAGGTCTCTTCGGCCCTGCAGTGACTCGAGCGCAACCCCCAGATTTCCCTTGCAACTCGAGGGGAAGATTGGGCTTCCCAGGGCCAACCCAAGAGGAAGGCTGAGATCCCCATTGTAACTCGAGAATCCCGCCGCAACTCGAGAAAAACCACGTGGTTCCCAACTCTTGGCAAGATGAGACCCTTGCCCGCGACGGCGTCTCAAGGGAAGTCCCCTCTTCCGCCCTGAAGGGCGGAAAGGATCCTGCCAGCCTTCATGCGACCCTCAAAAGTTCCCCGACACGCCGGGTTACCTCGAGGTGAACACCGAGGGTCCCGCAACCGCTTCCTCTGAGCCCCTTCTCCCCTCCTGATTGCGACAGGAGAGTCGATTCCCCTGCGTGGTCTGAAAGGGGTTCCAGGCCTTCCCGGGGCACTTAAGGATGAGGCCGGTCTCACGAGGAAATTCGAGACGAGCCACGTGGGTGGGGCCACATGCCGAACGACCCCGATTCCCCGGTCCGCTCTTGAGAAGGACCGGCGGCCCGGACCCCTCTTCGAAGGCAACCCTGTGGGTGAAGGCACAACACCAACGGGCACTGCCACCCCCGTGCATCGTCCGCAAAGACCCGCGGGTTCCACACACAGCTCGACGAGGTGCCTGAGACCCCCTGAGCAACTCGAGAGGCCAGCGGGGTTCCCTTCCTCAGACAAGACGAGGCCTGACTCTCCAGTCCCAACTCTGCAGGGACCCTGCGGTCGGAGTCCGAAACGGAGAGGAAGCCTGAGGTGCCTGCCTCCCCTCGAGGTGAGGCCCTCTTCCGTTGCGCCAGACCCAGCGGAGCCCCGAGGGGCCCCCCCCACCTCCATAGGATCCCTCGCCTCTCAGAGGAACCCTGTGAAGTTCCCTAAGGTCCCCGGCAGAAGGCGAGGGAAACGAGGGTTTCCCGCCGCCCCCCGAGAAAGACCTCGAGAGTCCTTCTTCAACGCGTCTCGAGGCCCTAATCCCCTCCCTTGACTCGAGAGCCATGACGCGCTCCCCCTCGCCACGCGCATGCAGACCTGACTTCCCTGGCGCCGCACGAGAGGCTCCCTGAGCTCCCCGTCATACCTCGTGAGAAACCCCACACTGGCGCCGCAGCTCGAGAAAACCCACAAGATCCCTCCGTCATCGCGAGATGAGGGCCATCTTTTCCTGCATGGCCTGGAGAGCAGTCCCAAGTCCTCTCTCCAAACTTCACAGGAGGCTTGACTCCCTTTAGGCCACAAAGTGGGCTCCAAGAGGTGCCCGTCGCGGCTCGAAAGGACAGCGGAGTCCTTTGCTTCCCTTCGACATGAGGCCTGACTCCCTGGGTGAGTCTGGAATGCAAACCTGAGATCCCTGTGGCCCTTGGAGAGGAACATTAGGTCCTGGACACAAGCCTAGATGAGGTCTCCTTTGCCCTGCAGTGACTCGAGCGCAACCCCCAGCTCTCCCTCGCAACTCGAATGGATGATTGGACTTCCCTGGCCCAACACAAGAGGAAGCCTGAAATCCCCGTCGTAACTCGAGAATCCCGCCGCAACTCGAGAAAAACCACGTGGCTCCCCCGTCATCGCAAGATGAGGCCCTTGGCCGCTACAGCGTATCAAGGGAAGTCCCACGTTCCATCCTGAAGTACAAAACGGTACTTGGCACCCTTGATGCGACCCCCAAAGTTCCCTGACATACCGGTCTCACTCGAGGGAAACACCAAAGTTCACGGCACCACTTCCTGTGAGCCCCTTCACCCCTCCTGATCGCGACAGAGGGTCGATTCCCATGTTTTGTCTGCAAGGGGTTCCCGACGTTCCCCGCGAACCTCCGGATGAGGCCGGTCTCATGAGGAAATTCGAAAAGTAGCCTCATGGTTGGTGCCATATGCTGAAAGATCCCGAATTCCCGGTCCACTCTAGATAAGAACCTGACGCCCGGACATCTCTTCGAAGGCAACCCTGTGGATGAAGGCACAACACGAAGGGACACTGACATCCCCATGCATCGTCTGGAAAAACCTGCAGATTCCACTCACAGCTCCAAATGTGGACTGTCACCTCGTGAACAACTCGAGAGGCAAGTGAAGTTGCATTCCTTCACACAAGACGAGGCCTTACTCTCCTGTCCCAACTCTTCAGGGACCCTGCAATTGGAGTCAGAAATGGAGAGGAACCCTGAGGTTCCTGCCTCAACTAGAGAAGAGGCCCTCTTCCATTGAACCAAACTCAGTGGTGTCCCGAGAGGCCCCTCCCAACACCACAGTATCCCTGAATTCTCAGAGGCTCCCTGAGAAGCTACCTGAGGTCACTGGCACAAGTCGAGGGAACCCAGAGTTTCCTGAAGTAACCCGAGAAAGACTTGGAGAGTCCTTTTTCAACGTCTCTTGATGCCCGATTCCCCTACCATGACTCCAGAGCAAGGACGCGCTCCCCTCGCCACAAGCAGGAAAACTGACTTCCCTAGTACCACACAAGAGGCTCCCTGAGTACCCCATCGTACCTCGTGAGAAAACCCACACTGGCGCCGCAGTTCGAGAAAAACCACAAGATGCCCCCGTCAAGGAGAGATGGGGGCCTTCTTTTCCTGCCTGACCTGGAGAGCAATCCCTGGTCCTCTCTCCAAACTTCACAGGAGTATTGACTCCCTTTAGGCCACTCAGTTGGTTCCAAGAAATACCCGGTGCGACTCGAGAGGAGAGCGGAATCCTTTGCTTCCCTCGAGACGAGGCCTGACTCCCCGGGTGAGTTTGGAATGCAACCCCGAGATCCATGTCACCCCTGGAGTGGAACATTATGTCCTAGACACAAGCCTAGATGAGGTCTATTTTGCCCTACAGTGACTCGAGAGCAACCTCCATCTCTCCCTCACAATTTGAATGGAAGATTGGTCTTCCCACGGTCAACACAAGAGGAAGTCTGAATTTCCCATCGTAATTCGAGAATTCAGCCTCAAGTCTTAAAAACCATGTGGTTCCCCCTTCATCCCAATATGAGGCCCTTGCCAGCTAGAGTCTCAAGAGAAGTCCCACGTTCCATCTTAAAAGTTCGAAATGCTACTTGGCACCCTTGATGCGACCCCAAAGTTCCCCAACATACCGGTCTCACTCCAGGGGAACACCGAAGTTCCCGGTGTCTCCAGGGAAGTCCCATGTTCCACCCTGAAGGGCGAAACGGTACTTGACACCCTTGATTCGACCGCAAAAGTTCCCCGACACGCTGGGTTCCCTCGAGGGGAACACCGAGGGTCCCGGCACCACTTCATCTGAGCCCCTTCTCCCCTCCTGATCGCGACAGGAGAGTCGATTCCCCTGCTTTGTCTGGAAGGGGTTCCCGGCCTTCCTGGCGCACCTCAGGATGAGGCCGGTCTCAGGAGGAAACTCGAGACTAGCCACGTGTGAGGTGCCACATGCCGAACGACTCCGATTTTCCGGTCCGCTCTTGATAAGAACCCGATGCCTGGACACCTCTTCGAAGGCAACCCTGTGGGTGAAGGCACAACACGAAGGGGCACTGACACCCCCGTGCATCATCCGGAAAAACCCGCAGGGTCTACACACAGCTCAACAAGGGGCCTGAGACTCCCGGAACAACTCGAGAGGCAACCAGAATTCCATTCCTCAGACAAGACGAGGCATGACTCTCCTGTCACAACACTGCAGGGACCGTGCAGTCGGAGTCCGAAACCGAGAGGAAGCCTGAGGTTCCTGCCTCCCCTCGAGATGAGGCCCTCTTCCATTGCGCCGAACCCAGCAGAGTCCCGAGAGGCCCTGCCAACTACACAGCATCCCTCACCTCTCAGAGGCACCGTGGGAAGTTCCCTAAGGTCCCCTGCAGAAGTCGAGGGAAACGAGGGTTTCCCGCCGCAACCCGAGAAAGACCTCGAGAGTCCTTCTTCAACGCCTCTTGAGGACCTAGCCGTTTCCCATGACTCGAGAGTGATGACCAGCTCCCCCTCGCCATGCGCATGGAGACCTGACTTCCCTGGCGCCGCACGAGAGGCTCCCTGAGGTCCTTGTCGTGCCTCGGGAGAAAACCCCCATGGGCACAGCAGCCTGAGGAAACCCATGAGACGCCCCCGTCATCGCGAGATGAGGGCCTTCTTTTCCTGCCTGGCCTGGAGAGCAATCCCGAGTCGTCTCTCCAAACTGAAGAGGAGGCTCGACACCCTTGAGTCCACTCATTGGGCTCCAAGAGATCCGTGTCGCGACTTGAGAGGAAAGCGGAGTCCTCTGCTTCCCCTCGAGGCGAGGCCTGACTCCCTGGGGGAGTCTGGAATGGAAACCCGAGATCCCTGTCTTCCCTTGAGAGGAATATTAGGTCCTGGACACACGCCTCGATGAGGTCTCTTTGGCCCTGTAGTGACTCGAGCAGAACCCCCAGCTTTTCCTCGCAACTCCAGGGGAAGATTGGGCTTCCCAGGGCCAACCCAAGAGGAAGCCTGAAATCCCCGTCGTTTTCGAGAATCCAGAATCAACTCGAGAAAAACGACGTGGTTCCAACGTCTTCACAGAATGAGGCCCTTGCCTGCTACAGCGTCCCCAGGGAAGTCACATGTTCCGTCCTGAAGTGGGAAACGGTACTTGGCTCCCTTGTTGCGACCCCTAAAGTTCCCTGAAATGCTGGGTTCCCTCGAGTGGAACACCTAGAGTCCCGGCCCCACTTCATCTGAGCCCCATCTTCCCACCTGATCACGACAGGAGAGTCGATTCCCCTTCTTTGTGTGGAAGGTGTTCCCGGCCTTCCCGGCGCATCTCAGGATGATGCTGGTCTCACGAGGAAATTCGAGATGAGCCACGTGGGTGCTGCCACATGCCGAACGACCCCGATTTCCTGGTCCGCTCTTGAAATGAACCCGATGCCTGGACACCTCTTTGAAGGCAACCCTGTGGGGGAAGGCACAAAATGAAGGGGCAATGACACCCCTGTGCATCTTCTGGAAACACCCGCAGGTTCCACACACAGCTCGACAAGGGGCCTGAAACCCACTGAACGACTCAAGAGGCAAGCAGAGTTCCATTACTCAGACAAGACGAGGCCTGACTCTCCTGTCCCAACCCTGCAGGGACCCTGCGGTCGGAGTCAGAAATGGAGAGGAAGCCTGAGGTGCCTGCCTCCAATCGAGATGAGGCCCTCTTTCATTTCGTCAAACCTAGTCGAGTCCTGAGAGGCCCCTCTAACTCCTCAGTATCCCTCACCTCTCAGAGGCACCTGGGATGTTCCCTAAGGTCCCCGGTAGAGGTCGAGGGAAATAAGTGTTTCCCGCCCCTACCCAAGAAAGACCTCGAGAGTCCTTCTTAAATGCGTCTTGAGGCCCTAGTCCCTCCCATGACTCCAGAGCAATGACGCGATCTGCCTGGCCACACGCATGGAGGCCTGACTTTTCTGGCGCCACACGAGAGGCTCCCTGAGCTCCCCATCATATCTCGTGAGAAACCCCACACTGACGCCGCAGCTCGAGAAAACCCATGAGATGCTCCCGTCATCAAGAGAGGAGGGCCATCTTTAACTGAATGGTATGCAGATCAAGCGTGAACCTTCTGTCCAAGCTACACAGGACGCTTGACTCCCTTTAGGCCACTCATTGGGCTCCAAGAGTTACACGTCGTGACTCGAGAGGATAGTGGAGTCCTTTGCTTCCACTCGAGACGAGGCGTGACCCACCAGGTGAGACTGGAATGCGACCCCGATATCCCTGTTGCCCCTGGAGAGGAACACTACGTCCTGGACCCAAGCCTAGATGAGGACTCTTTGCCCTGAAGTGACTCGAGAGCAACCCACAGCTCTCTGTGACAAGTTGAATGGAAGATTGGACTTCCTGGGCCAACACAAGAGGAAGCCTGAATTCCCCGTTGTAACTCGAGAATCCCGCCGCATCTCGAGAAAAACCACGTGTTTCCCTCGTCATTGCAATATGAGGCCCTTGCCCGCTAGAGCATCTCCAGAGAATTCCCACGTTCCGTCTTGAAGTGTGAAACTGTACTTGGCACCCTTGATGCGACCTCAAAAGTGCCGTTACATACCGGTCTCACTCGAGGGGACCACCGAGGTTCCCGGCACCACTTCATCTGAGCCCCTTCTCCCCTTCTGATCGTGACCGGTGGATCGATTCCCCTGCTTTGTCTGCAAGGGGTTCCCTACCTTCCCGGCGAACCTCAGGAGGAGGCCGTTCTCCCGAGGAAATTCGAGACATAGCCTCGTGGGTGGTACCACATGCTGAAAGACGCCAATTTTCTGGTACGCTCTTGAAAAGAACCCGATGCCCGCACACCTCTTTGAAGGCAACCCTGTGGATGAAGGCACAACACGAAGGGGCACTGACACCCCCGTGCATCGTCCGGAAAAACCCGCAGGTTCCACACACAGCTCAACAAGTGGCCTGTCACTCCGTGAACAACTCGAAATGCAAGCGGAGATCCATTCCTCCACAGAAGACGAGGCGTGACTCTCTTGTCCATACTCGGCAGGTACTCTGCGACCCGAGTCAGAAATGGAGAGGACCCCTGAGGTTCTTGCCTCCATTCGAGATGAGGCCCTCTTCGATTGCACCAAACCCAGTTGAGTAACGAAAGGCCCCTCCCAAATCCACAGTGTCCCTGACTTCTCAGAGGCACCCTGAGAAGTTGCCTGAGGTCACCGACACAAGTCGAGGGAACCCAGGGTTCCCTGCCGCAACCCAAGAAAGACCTCGAGAGTCCTTCTTCAATGCGTCTTGAGGCCCAATTCGCCTACTATGACTCGAGAGCAATCACGCACTCCCCTTCACCACATGCACGGAGACCTGACGTCCCTAGCACCACACGAGAGGCTCTCTGAGTTCCCCGTCGTACCTCGTGAGAAATCTGATACTGGCGCCGCAGCTGGAGAAAACCCACGAGACGCCCCCGTCATCGCGAGATGAGGGCCTTTTTTCCTGCATGGCCAGGAAAACAATCCCGAGTCATCTCTCCAAACTCCATAGGAAGCTTCACTCCCTTTACGTCACGCAGTGGGCTCCAAGAGATACCCGTCGCGAATCGACAGGAGAGTGGAGTCCTTTTTTTCCCCTCAAGACGAGGCCTGTCTCTCCGGGTGAGTCGAGAATGCAACCCTGAGATCCCTGTCGGCCCAGTAGTGGAACACTAGGTCCTGGACACAAGCGTAGATGATGTCTATTTTGCCCTGCAGTGACTGGAGAGCAATCCCCAGTTCTAACTTGCAACTCGAAAGGAATACTGGATTTTCCTGGCGCCACACAAGAGGCTCCCTGAGATCCCCGTGGTACTTCATGAGACACCCCACACTGGCGCCGCAGCTCGAGAAAACCCACGAGACGCCACCGTCATCTCGAGATGAGGGCCTCCTTTTCCTGCATGGCCTGGAGTCCAATCCCGAGTCCTCTCTCCAAACTCCACAGGAGGCTTGACTCCCTTTAGTACTCACATTGGGCTCCAAGAGATACCCATCGCGACTCGAGACGAGAGCGGAATTCTTTGCTTACCCTCGAGGTGAGAACTGACTCCCCGGATGAGTCTGGAATGCAAACCCGAGATCCCTGTCGCCCCTGGAGAGCAACGTTAGATCCTGGACACAAGCCTAGATTAGGTCTCTTTTGCCCTGCAGTGACTCTAGTGCAATCCCCAGCTCCCCCTCGCAACCCGAATGGAAGATTGGATTGCAAGGCCAACAAGAGGAAGCCTAAATTCCCGGTCATAACTCGAGAATCCCGCCGCAACTCGAGCAAAACCACGTGGTTCTCCCGTCATCGCAAGATGAGGCCCTTGCCCGCTACAGCGTTTCAAAAGATGTCCCAGGTTCCGTCTTGAAATGCGAAACGGTACTTGGCACCCTTGATGCGACCCCAAAAGTCCCCCAACACGCCGGTCTCACTCAAGGGGAACACCGAGGTTCCCGGCACCACTTCATTTAAGCCCCTTCTCCCCTCCTGATGGTGACCGGTGGGTCGATTCCCCTGCTTTGTCTGCAAGGGGGCCCGACCTTCCCTGCACAACTCAGGATGAGGCCGGTCTCATGGGTAAATTCGATACGTAGCTTTGTGTGTGGTGCCACTTGCTGAAAGACTCCAATTTCCCGGTCCGCTCTTGATAAGAATCCGATGCTCGGACACCTCTTGGAAGGCAGCCTTGAGTATGAAGGTACAACACGAAGGGGCACTAACACACCTGTGCATCATCCGGAAAAAAAGGCAGGTTACACACACAGCTCGACAAGTGGCCTGTC
This sequence comes from Bubalus kerabau, assembly GCF_029407905.1. Lineage (NCBI taxonomy): Eukaryota > Metazoa > Chordata > Mammalia > Artiodactyla > Bovidae > Bubalus > Bubalus kerabau. The sequence goes on along the minus strand of NW_026577886.1, from coordinate 3,782,231 downwards.
ACCTCGAGAACAACTCGAGAGGCAAGAGGAGTCCCATCCTCCAGAAAAGACGAGGCCTGACTCTCCTGTACCAACATGCAGGGACCTTGCGATCTGAGTCAGAAATGGAGAGGAACACTGAGGTTCCTGCTTCAACTCGAGATGAGTCCCTCTTACATTCCACCAAATGCAGAGGAGTCTCGAGAGGACCCTCCAAACTGCACAGTATCCCTGACTTCTCAGAGGCACTCTGAGAAGCTCCCTGAGGTCGCAGGCACAAGTCAAGGGAACCCTGGGTTTTATGCAGCAACCCGAGAAAGACCTCGAGAGTCCTTCTTCAACCCGTCTTGAGGCCCGATTACCCTACCATGACTCGAGAGCAATGACGAACTCCCCCTAGCCATCTCATGTGGACCTGACTTCCCTGGAGCCACACGAGAGGCTCCCTGAGCTCCCTCTCGTACCTCGTCAGAAACCCGGCACTAGCGCGGCAGTCTAGAAAACCCACGAGACGCCGCCGTCATCGCGAGATGAGGGCCTTCTTTTCCTGCATGGCCTGGAGAGGAATCCCGAGTCCTCTATCCAAACACCACAGGAGGCTTGACTCCCTTTAGGGCACACAGTGGGCTCCAAGAGATACCCATCGCGACTCAAAAGGACAGCGGAGTTCTTTGCTTCCCCTCGAGACGAGGCCTGATTCCCTGGGTGAGTCTGGTATGCAACCCCAAGATCCCTGTCGCCCCTAGGGACGAACATTAAGTCCTGGACACAAGCCTAGATGAGGTCTATTTTGCCCTGCAGTGACTCGTGGACAATCCCCAGCTCTCCCTTGAAACTCGAATGGAAGATAGGACTTCCCTGGCCCAACACATGAGGAAGACTGTATTCCCCGTCGAAACTCGAGAATCCCGCCACAACTCGAGAAAAGCCACGTGGTTCCCCCGTCATCGCAAGATGAGGCCCTTGCCCCCTACAGCGTCTCAAGAGAAGTCCCACGTTCCGTCTTGAAGTGCTAAACGGTATTGGCACCCTTGATGCGACCTCAAAAGTTCCTCGACACACCGGTCTGACTCGAGGAGAACACCGAGGTTCCCGGCACCACTACATCTGGGCCCCTTCTCCCCTCCTGATCGTGACAGGAGGGTTGATTCCCCTGTTTTGTCTTGAAGGGGTTCCCGCCTTTCCCGGTGCATCTCAGGATGAGGCCGGTCTCACGAGGATATTCGAGACATAGCCTCGTGGATGGTGACACATGCCGAAAGACCCCGATTTCCCGGTTCACTCTTGATAAGATCCCAATGCCCGGACACCTCTTTGAAGATAACCCTTTTGATGAAGGCACAACACGAAGGGGCACTGACACCCCTGGGTATCGTCCGGAGAAACCTGCAGGTACCACACACAGCTCGAGAAGTGACCTGTCACCCCGTGAACAACTGGAGAGGCAAGCAGAGTTCCATTCCTCCACACAAGACGAGGCCTGACTCTCCTGTTCGAACTCTGCAGCGAAACTGCGATCCGAGTCAGATCTGGCCCAGGGGAAGTCAGGAGAGGAAACATGAGTTTCCTGCCTCCACTCGAGATGAGGCCCTCTTCCATTGCACCGAACCCAGTGGAGTCCCGAGAGGCCCCTCCCAACTGCACAGTATCCCTGACTTCTCAGAGGCACCCTTAGACCTTCCTGAGATCACCGGCACAAGTCGAGGGAACCAAGGGTTTCCTGCCCCAACCCGTAAAAGACCTCGAGAGTCCTTCTTCAACGCGTCTTGAGGTGCGATTCCCCTACCATGACTCGAGAGCAATGACGCGATCCCCCTAGCCACGCGCATAGAAACCTGACTTCCCTGGCGCCACAGGAGAGGCTCCCTGAGCTCCCCATTATACCTCGTGAGCAACACCACACTGGAGCCGCAGCTCGAGAATACACACGAGACGCCCCAGTCCTCACGAGATGAGGGCCTTCTTTTGCTGTATGGCCTGGAGAGCAATCCTGAGTCCTCTCTCCAAACTCCACAGGAGGCTTGACTCATTTTAGGCCACACAGTGAGCTCCAAGATATACCCGTCGCGACTCGAGAGGAGAGCGGTGTCCTTGGCTTCCCCTCGAGACGAGGCCTGATTCCCAGGGTGAGTCGAGAATGCAATGCCGAGATCGCTGTCGCCCCAGCAGAGGAACATTAGGTCCTGGACACAAGCCTAGATGAGGTCTATTTGGCCCTGCAGTGTCTCGAGAGCAATCCCCAGTTCTAACTAGCAATTCGAATGAAAACTGGACTTCCCTGGGCCAGTTGAAGAGGAAGCCTGAATTCCCGGTTGTAACTCGAGAATCCCGCCACAACTCAAGAAAAACCACGTGGTTCCCCCGTCATCGAAAGATGAGGCCCTTGCCCGCTACAGCGTCTCAAGAGAAGTCCCACGTTCCATATTGAAGAGCGAAAAGTTACTTGGAACCCTTGATGCGACCCCAAAAGTTCCCCGACATACCAGTCTCACTTGAGGAGAACACCGAGGTTCCCGGCACTACTTCATCTTAGACTCTTCTCCCCTCTTGATCGCGACAGGAGGTTCGATTCCCCTGCTTTGTCTGGAAGGCGTTCCCGACCTTCCTGGCGCACATCAAGATGAGGCCAGTCTCACGAGGAAATTCGAGACATAGCCTCATGGGTGGTGCGACATGCCAAAAGACCCCGATTCCCTGGTCCGCTCTTGATAAGAACCCGATGGCAGAACCCAACTCGAAGGCAATCCTGTGGATCAAGGCACAACACGAAGGGGCAGTGACACCCCGGTGCATCGTCCAGAAAAACCCGCAAGTTCCACATACAAATCGACAAGTGGCCTGTCACCCCATGAACAACGCGAGAGTCAAGCGGAGTTCCATTCCTCCACACAAGACGAGGCCTGACTCTCCTTTGCCAACTCTGCAGGGACTCTGGGATCCGAGTCAGATCCGGCGCATTCGAAGCCAGGAGAGGAACCCTGAGATTCCTGCCTCAACTTGTCATGAGGCCCTCTTCCATTGCAACAAACCCAGTGGAGTTCAGAGAGGCCCCTCCCAACTCCACAGTGACCCTGACTTCTCAGAGGCACGCTGAGAAGCTTCCTGAGGTCACTGGCACAAGTCGATGGAACCCAGGGTTTCCTGCTGCAACCCAAGAAAGGCCTTGAGAGTCCTTCTTTAACACGTCTTCAGGCCCAATTCCCCTACCATGACTCGAGAACAATGACGGGCTCCCTCTCACCACGTGCATAGAGACCTGACTGCCCTGGAACCACGTGAGAGGCTCACTGAGCTCCCAGTCTTACTTCGTGAGAAACCCCAAACTAGCGCCACAGCTCGAGAAAACCTACGAGACGCCCCAGTCATTGGGAGATGAGGGCCTTCATTTCATGCATTGCCTGGAGAGCAATCCCGTGTCCTCCCTCCAAACACCAGAGGAGGTTTGACTCCCTTTAAGCCACTCAGTGGGCTCCAAGACATACCCGTCCGACTCGAGAGGAGAGCAGAGTTCTTTGCTTCCCCTCGAGATGAGGCCTGACTCCAAGGTGAGTCTGGAATGCAACCCCGAGATTTCTGTCGAGTCTTGAGATGAACATTAGGTCCTGCACACAAGCCTTGGTGGGGTCTCTTTTGCCTTCAGTGACTAGAGCGCACCTCCAGCTCTTCCTCGAATCTCGAATGGAAGATAAGACTTTTGTGGGCCAACACAAGAGGAAGCATGAATTCCCTGTGGTAACTCAAATATCCCACCGCAACTCGAGAAAAACCAAGTGGTTCCGTAGTCATTCCAAGATGAGGCCCTTGCCCGCTGGAGCACCCCAAGAGAAGTCCAACGTTCCATTTTGAAGAGTGAAATGGTACTTGGAACGCTTTATGCAACCCCAAAAGTTACCCGACATACCTGTCTCACTTGAGGGAAACACCGAGGTTCCCAGCAGCACTTCATCTGAGCCACTTCTCCCCTCCTGATCGCCACAGGAGGGTCGATTCCTCTGCTTTGTCTGGAAGAGTTTCATGACCTTCGCGGCACACCTCAGGATGAGGCCGGTTCCATGAGGAAATTCGAGACAACCCACGTGGGTGCTGCCAAATGCTGAACGACCCCGATTTCCCAGTCCGCTCTTCATAAGAACCCGATGCCCGGACACCTCTTCGAAGGCAACCCTGTGGATGAAGGCACAAATCGAAGGATCACTGACACCCCCGTGCATCGTCTGGAAAAACCTGCAGATTCCACACACAGTTTGACAAGGGGCCTGAAACCCGATGAACAACTCGAGAGGCAAGCGGAGTTCCATTCCTCAGAAAAGACGTAGCCTGACTCTCCTGTCCCAACTCTGCAGGGACCCTGCGGTCTGAGTCCGAAACAGAGAGGAAGTCTGAGGTTCCTGCCTCCCCTCGAGATGAGGCCCTCTTCCATTGCGACAAACCCAGCGGAGTCCCGAGAGGCCCCGCCAACTCCACAGTATCCATCAACTCTCAGAGACACCCTGGAAAGTTCCCTAAGGTCCCCGGCAGAAGTCGAGGGAAATGACTTTTCCCGACACAACCCGAGAAAGACCTCGATAGTCCCTCTTCAACGTGTCTCGAGGCCCTAGTCCCCTCCCGTGACTCGAGAGCCATGACGCGCTCCCCCTCGCCACGCGCAGGGAGACCTGACTTCCCTGGCGCCGCACGAGAGGCTCCCTGAGATCCTCGTCGTGCCTCGCGAGAAAACCCCCAAGGGCGCCGCAGCTCGAGGAAACCCCTGAGACGCCCCCGTCCTCACGAGGTGAAGGGCCTTCTTTTCCTACATGGCCTGGAGAACAATCCCGAGCCCTCTCTCCAAAATGAAGAGGAGGCTTGACTCCACTGAGGCCACTAGGGGGCTCCAAGAGATCCGCGTCGCGACTCGGGAGGACAGCGGAGTCCTTGGCTTCCCCTCGAGACGAGGCCTGGCACCCCGGGGGATCCTGGAATGCAACCCCGAGATCCCTGCCTTCCCTGGATAGGAACATTAGGTCCTGGACACACGCCTAGATGAGGTCTCTTTGGCCCTGCAGTGACTCAAGGCAGCCCCCAGCTTTCCCTCGCCACTCGAATGGAAGACGGGGCTTCCCAGGGCCAACAGAGGAGGAAGCCTGTAATCCCCATCATCACTCGAGAATCCCACCGCAAATCGAGAAAAAACACGTGGTTCCAACGTCTTCGCAAGATGAGGCCCTTGCCCACTACGGCGTCTCAAGGGAAGTCCCATGATCCGCCCTGAAGTGCGAAACGGTACCTGACACCCTTCGTACGACACCCAAAAGTTCCCCGACACGCCGGGTTCCCTCGAGGGGAACACCGAGAGTCCCGGCACAGCTTCATCTGAGCCCCTTCTCCCCTCCTGATCGCGACAGGAGAGGCGATTCCCCTGCGTGGTCCAGAAGGGGTTCCCGGCCTTCCCGGCGCACCTCAGGATGAGGCCGGTCTCACGGGGAAATTCGAGACGAGCCACGTGGGTGGTGCCACATGCCGAACGCCCCCGATTCCCCGGTCCGCTCTTGAGAAGGACCCGAGGCCCGGACCCCTCTTCGAAGGCAACCCTGTGGGTGAAGGTACCACTCGAAGGGGCACTGACACCGCCGTGAGTCGTCTGGATAAACCCGCGGTTTCCACACACAGCTCGACGAGGTGCGTGAGACACCCTGAGCAATTCGAGAGGCAAGCGGAGTTCCCTTCCTCAGACAAGACGAGGCCTGACTCTCCTGTCCCAACTCTGCAGGGACCCTGTGGTTGGAGTCCGAAAAGGAGAGGAAGCCTAAGTTTCCTGTCTCCCCTCGAGATGAGGCCCTCTTCCATTGCGCCAAGCCCAGCGGAGTCCCGAAAGGCCCCGCCAACTCCACAGCATCCCTCACCTATCAGAGGCACCATGGGAAGTTCCCTCAGGTCACTGGCAGAAGTCGAGGGAAATGAGGCTTTCCCGCCGCAACCCCAGAAAGACCTCGAGTGTCCTTCTTCAACGTGTCTGGAGGCCCTAGTCCTCTCCCATGACTCGAGAGCCATGACGCGCTCCCCCTCGCCACCCGCACAGAGACCTGACTTCCCTGGCACCGCACGAGAGGCTCCCTGAGATCCTCGTCTTGCCTCGTGAAAAACCCCCACGGGCGCCGCAGCTCGAGGAAACCCCTGAGAAGCCCCCATCCTCGCGAGGTGAGGGCCTTCTTTTCCTGCCTGACCCAGACCGCAATCCTGAGTCCTCTCTCCAAACTGAAGAGAAGGCCTGACTCCCTTGAGGCCACTCAGTGGGCTCCAAGAGATCTGCGTCGCGACTTGAGAGGAGAGCGGCATCCTTTGCTTGCCCTCGAGGCTAGGCCTGACTCCCCGGGGGAGTCTGGAACGCCACCCTGAGATCCCTGTCTTCCCTTGAGAGGAACGTTAAGTCCCGGACACAGGCCTAGATGAGGTCTCTTTGGCCCTGCAGTGACTCGAGTGCAACCCCAAGCTTTCCCTCGCAACTCGAATGGAAGATTAGGCTTCCCGGGGCCAACACAAGAGGAAGCCTGAAATCCCCGTCGTAACTCTAGAATCCCGCCGCAACTCGAGAAAATCCACATGGTTCCAACGTCTTCGCAAGATGAGGCCCTTGCCCGCTACGGCGTCTCAAGGGAAGTCCCAGGTTCTGTCCTGAAGTGCGAAATGGTACCTGACTCCTTTCATGCAACCCCCAAAAGTCCCCCACACGCCGGTTTCCCTCGAGGGTAACTCCGAGGGTTCCAGCCCCACTTCATCTGAGCCCCTTCTCCCCTCCTGATGGCGACAGGAGAGTCGATCCCCCTGCGTTGTCTGGAAGGGTCCCCGGCCTTCCCGGCACACGTCAGGATGAAGCCGGCCTCACTAGGAAATTTGAGACTAGCCCCGTGGGTGGTCCCACATGCCGAAAGACCCCGATTTCCCGGTCCGCTCTTAAAAAGAACCCGAGGCCCAGACACCTCTTCGAAGGCAACCCAGTGGGTGAAGGCACAACACGAAGGGGCACTGTCACCGTCGTGCATTTCCGGAAATACCCGCAGGTTCCACACACAGCTCAACAAGGGGCCTGAGACCCCCTGAGCACCTCGAGAGGCAAGCGGAGTTCCCTTCCTCAGACAAGACGATTCCTGACTCTCCTTCCCAACTCTGCAGGTACCCTGCGGTCGGAGTCCGAAACGGAGAGGAAGCCTGAGGTTCCTGCCTTCCCTGGAGATGAGGCCCTCTTCCATTGCGCCAAACCCAGCAGAGTCCTGAGAGGCCCCGCCAACTCCACAGCATCCCTCATCTGTCAGAAGCACACTGGGAAGTTCCCTAAGTTCACCGGTAAACTTTTATTGCACAAGGTCCCCATGAAAAGGCCCACGCAGCAGGACAGCCACAGATTCTGTCTGCCATTAAAGGGCAGTAAGGTGCCCTCTCCTCTTCTTTGCTGCCTCGGCGGCCACCAGGGTGCAATTCGCATACCCTTCCCTTTCCCATCCTAGCAGGTGCTCCAGGGCCCGCTGGCCTACAAAGTGCCAGAAGCAGGGCTGGGCCAGCCGGCCAGAATTCAGGGTTCTGTCCCTTGGACTTCCAGCGGACACTAGGCTGCTTGGGAAAACCGCGCAGACTCTGAGGATTTTCAGCAGAGGGGTGGAGCGGTAAAGGCCTTGACCCCAAAGACGAGGCCTTCCTGCGACCGCCAGGTTGGGGAGCTCTGAGACTGTGCCAACACAGGGCGGAATACATGGTTCCCTGCTCCACGCAGTCCCCGTTCCCTTACCTGTGTTCCGCACCCCTCCGCTGTGGCCAATGGATGCCGATCCTTGGGGATCCAGGAGTTCACGAAATGGGCATTCCCAGCCGAAATGGCGACCCCCAACAGCACATCTGGAAAGCCCTCCCCCACCCCTGCCAGGAGCCGACCCCCGCTGCGAACGGACCCCCACCCCGCCCCGCGCCGCCAGGTTTCGTCCCGGCCCTGCCGGGCTCCCGGCGGGTTCCCAGCCATATTGGCGACCCCCGGGAGCACAACAGGGACCGACCCCCCACCCACAGCGAGCGGAATCTCGACCTGTGCAGCCCAGGTTTACCCCACCCTGGCTGCGCTCCCGGCGCGTTTCCAGCCGCAGTGGCCATCTCCGAGAGCACAACTGGGAAGCCCTCCCCTACCCCCGCCAGGAGCCGACACCCGCCCTGCGCCGCCTGGGGCGCCCCACCCCTGCCGCGCTCCAGGGGCGCTGCCCACCTTCACCAGCGGCTCTCGGTGAGCCCCGTCCCCACGCCCGGTTCCAGGAGAGGCTCTCGGACCTCGCTGCTGCCGCCAGGTCAAACATGAGGACAATACATACACCCCACAGAGACAATCCAAGCTGTCTATGATTTAGGGATAAAACGAGGACTACAGAAAGGCAAGATGACCTGACCTAGGAGGGCCATGATATTCTATAGAACCAGACAAAGTTGGTTACCAAGGAAACTTTTTCCCTTGGAACCCGGAAAGCTGGTTCTTTGCATATGCAATGACCAACAATTAGCTTGTTACCCAAGCCTGCCTTACTGCCACCTCCATCCACCCACTCCCCAGAAGACTGGCTCAAAGAAATATTTTAAATCTCAGGCGGAAACCTGGAAGATGTCTTGTCTGTCTGTTTGGATTAAGGTATGTGTCAGTGTGAGCCTTGTGTTTTTTGATAATATTGCTCAAGTTCTGTGTTCTGATTTCAATGGTCTCAAGACAAGGCAGCCCTTCCAAATCAAACTGCTGGAAATACAAGAAAACATTGACCTAAATGAATGTCAGAGTCCCGTGAACTGGGAACTAGTCAATATTAAATATCTAGTATTTTTGGTTTTGCTCCTCCATTATAGACATGTCTAAGAGTCAACAACATTAAGCACAACATGTTCATAGTGCCTAGGTTTCTTTTGAGGTAAAAATTGCTCTATTGTTATATCTGTCACAAGCTTGTCAGCAAGAAACTACCTGGAAACGACAACAACAAAAGTAAAAAATGTAAATGTGATATGAGCTTTTAGACAAACTCTTTACAATAATTATACTCTAAAATATCTGCCTCTCATAGTCTTGATTGAAGGCAGAGGAGAAGGGGATGACAAGGGTACGATGGTTGGATGGCATCACTGACTCGATGGACATGAGTTTGAGCAAGCCCCTGGAGCTGGTGACAGACACGGAAGCCTGGAGTCCTTCAGGCCACGGGGTCCCAAAGAGTCAGACACGACTGAGCAACTGAACTGAACTGAACTAACAAACGTTTCTCCAGGTGTTTTGGTTACCCGAGTTTCTATCCTTGTGATGACAGTGTATTGAATAGCTAGGTCATTTCCAAATAAATGAAAGTTCTGAAACATTCACGACTTGAAAGGACCTCCCTTTTACACAGAAACAAAAGAGATTTTTGACTCTCCATGAATAGTGTCTGGCACCATCCTGACATGTTAAATGTAAGAAAGCAATTGTTTTGTTTTGTTTTGTTCTGTTCTTGGGGGTGGGGGGAGGGGGGCGGGCTATAGCCAATGCCAATATAAAAGTCAGTTCTTGGTTGCTTAAGGGAAATGTATGACTTGTTATATCAAGAAAGTATGTGGAATGCAATGGCACTTGAGGAAGGAAAACGAAGTAGTTCTGTCTTACAGGTGGCAGTTTCAGGATGGGAGAAGCAAAGGAATGGGTACAGAATGGGATAAGGAGGTTGTAGGGAAAGTGGACCCCCAGAAAAGAGTTCTGTGCCTAGCACAAGTTTTCTTGAGATGTCGAACTGCCTTTGCTAATGGAGTTTAAGTTTCTTTACCTCTTAAGTGATCTCTTCTAGGTTGACCTAGAACAGAAATCTTTGGTTAGCTTTGGCTAAGTGGAGAAGTAGTGTTTCACGGTGACATATGTGATCCTTCCTGACTGTTTGCAGCCCTTTTGATATCGATGCCTTGCTTCTGCTGCTGCTGCCGCCGCCGCTGCTGCTAAGTCGTTTCAGTCGTGTCCGACTCTGTGCGACCCCATAGACGGCAGCCCACCAGGCCCCGCAGTCCCTGGGGTTCTCTAGGCAAGAACACTGGAGTGGGTTGCCATTTCCTCCTCCCATGCATGAAAGTGAAAAGTGAACGTGAAGTCGCTCAGTGGTGTCCGACTCTTAACCACCCCATGGACTGCAGCCTACCTGGCTCCTCCATCCATGGGATTTTCCACGCAAGAGTACTGGAGTGGGGTGCCATTGCCTTCTCCCATATCTATGCACAAGCCTTCCTAAATAATTGACTTCTAGCTAGCTTTGGGATGCCAATGACCATCCACCCTTACAAGGCAACAGAGAAGAGAAAAACACTTACCACAGGAGGTCCTGGTAAGGAACAAGGAACTAACAAGCTCCCGCCAACCAGGATTCTGCAGAGGTCAACAAGAGGTCAGTAAGAGATGGAAGACTGCAGTCCAGAGGTCCTAGCAACTTCCATCTTGCAGCAGAGACCCAGCATAGTCAAAACGAATTCAATGTTGCAAAAAATAAGTAAACAAAAAAAGGACAGAAGTCCTTTGAACACATGACTGAGATTAGGGGTGAGGCAGTACATGTACGGTGCCCGGAAAATCTTAAAGTATGAGAAAGGAAAGAATTTAAAGACAACTATCAAGCTGTCCGAACTGATAAAAACGAAAGATTACACAGTTTTTTCTGTATATATTAGCAGATAATAATCTGAAAAGGAATTTAAAAAAATTCCCTTTCAATAATGTCAACATGAATACAACACTTTGCCATGGATGTAACGAGGATGACAAGACTGGCACACTGGAAATTATACACCCTGGCTGAAAACTATCCTGAATACATGGACAGATATTCCATAACAATGGAAAGACTTAAGATGGCAATACCATGGAATGCATCTTCAATCTGAAATGAAGATTTGATATGATTTGATCACTCAGAGCTTTTGTGTCATCAATTGTTATTAAAGTATAAATGAGATAGAGAAAGCTGCTGACTTAGACTTGAGGCGGGGTGTACACCCTGCTGGTCTCTAGCCAGATATTCTACAGGCACTAGCAGTCAGCTAAGGAAAGAAAGGCACTGTCTCAGGGAATGGCACCAGGCCCCTCCCCCACGACATGCCTTGAGGTCACATTGGCAGCAGGTGAGTCATCCTGGGCCAAAAACTGATTGACATGAATCTTGAAGAAAGGCAGTATTCCAGGCAAATATATCATTTCCTTAACATAGATTAGGAGAACAAGGTACGAGGAAAACATACTGTTTTGTTCAAGTCGCTTGTGAGCCTATTGGGGGAACCGACCTGAAGCCAGAGTCCAGCAGATATACATAGGATATTTACATCGCTTAAGACAAACATTTCCTCAGGAACAAATGCATTGCTTAGCTCAAGGTTTGTCTGCGAAATTCTTACACATCAGTAGATGGCTCCGAGCTGGGTTTCTACACACAAGAACATGAATGCAAAGGACAAGCCTGCACAGCCCATCTGCCCCCCTCCCCCACAGCCAGCAGCATTTCCAAGTGACCTCCTAAGGCCTTCCTCAAAATACAGGGGCACCTCTGGGTTTCCTGTTTCAAGCTCTTCGAACACTTTTCTTAAAAAAAAAAAAATCCTGCACACTTCTTGATAGAATGCCACAGTGCAAGGAAAACAGGCCTTCAATACTTAAACCTCCCTGTGCCAAACACTTGGGGCTTGGTTTTGTTTTGTTTTGTTTTTTAATTACACCACCACATAATTTAAACTTTTTACACGTTCTAATTATTCAGTACCAAAACACCAAACTTTTATTGCACAAGGTCCCCATGAAAAGGCCCACGCATCAGGACAGCCACAGATTCTGCCATGAAAGGGCAGCAAGGTGCCCTCCCCCCTTCTTTGCTGCCTGGGCGGCCACCAGGGTTTGAAATCCATGCACCCTACTAACTTTCTAGGGTGCAATTCGCGGACCCTTCCCTTTCTCATCCTAGCAGGTGCTCCAGGGCCCGCTGGCCTACAAAGTGCCAGAAGCAGGGCTGGGCCAGCCGGCCAGAGTTCAGGGTTCTGTCCCTTGGACTTCCAGGGGACACTAGGCTGCTTGGGAAAACCGTGCAGACTGAGATTTTTCAGCAAAGGGGTGGAGCGGTAAAGGCCTTGACACCAAGGGCGAGGCCTTTCTGCAACCGCCAGGTTGGGGAGCTCCGAGAATGTGCCAACAGAGGGCAGAATACGTGGTTCCCTGCTCCAAGCAGTCCCAGTTCTCTGACCTGTGGCCCGCAGCCCTCCGCTGCACCCACTAGATGTGGATCCTTGGGGACACATTAGCATAGGAAATGGGCGTTCCTAGCCGCAGTGGCGACCCCGGAGAGGACAACTGGGACCGAACCCCCACCCACAGCCATCTAAATCTCGACCCGCGCAGCCCAGGTTTACCCCGCCCCGGGTGCGCTCCCGGCGCGTTTCCAGCCGCAGTGGCCACCACCGAGAGCACAACTGGGAAGCCCTCCCCCACCCCCGCCAGGAGCCGAACCCCGCCCCCTGCCACCAGGGTTCACCCTGCCCCTGCCGCACTCCCAGCGCGTTTCCAGCTGCAGTGGGGACCCCCGAGAGCACAACTGTTACCACCCCCCACCCCCTCCCGACCGGAACCCCGACCCGCGCCGCCTGGGATCGCCCCGCCCCTGGCGCGCTCCCGGCGCATTGCCCACTTCCACCAGGGGCTCCCGGTGAGCCCTGTCCCCACGCCCGGTTCCAGGAGAGGCTCTCGGACCTCGCTACTGCCGCCAGGTCAAACACGAGGACAATACATCCACCCCACAGAGACAATCCAAGCTGTCTATGATTTAGGGTTCAAACGAGGACTACAGAAAGGAAAGATGTCCTGACCTAGGAGGGCCATGAGAGTCTATAGATCCAAACAAAATTGGGTACCAAGGAAGCTTTTTTCCTTGGAACCCGGAAAGCTGGTTCTTTGCATATGCAATGACCAACAATTAGCTTGTTACCCAAGCCTGCCTCGCTGCCACCCCCATTCCCCCCCCCCCCCACTCCCGAGGAAAACGGCTCAAAGAAATATTTTAAATCTCAGGCGGAAAACTGGAAAATGTCTTGTCTGTCTGTCTGGATTAAGGTATATGTCAGTGTGAGCCTTGTGTTTTTTGATAATATTGCTCAAGTTCTGAGTTCTGATTTCAATGGTCTCAAGACAAGGCAGCCCTTCCAAATCAAACTGCTGGAAATACAAGAAAACATTGACCTAAATGAATGTCAGAGTCCCGTGAACTGGGAACTAGTCAATATTAAATATCTAGTATTTTTGGTTTTGCTCCTCCACTATAGACATGTCTAAGAGTCAACAACATTAAGCACAACATGTTCATAGTGCCTAGGTTTCTTCTGAGGTAAAAATTGCTCTATTGTTATATGTGTCACAAGCTTGTCAGCAAGAAAGTACCTGGAAACAGCAACAACCAATGTAAAATATGTAAATGTGATATGAGCTTTTAGATAAACTCTTAACAATAATTATACTCTAAAATATCCGCCTCTCATAGTCTTGATTGAAGGCAGAGGAGAAGGGGATGACAGAGGATAAGATGGTTGGATGGCATCACTGACTCGATGGACATGAGTTTGAGCAAGCCCCTGGAGTTGGTGATGGACACGGAAGCCTGGCGTCCTGCAGGCCACGGGGTCACAAAGAGTCAGACTCGACTGAGCAACTGAACTGAACTGAACTTACAATCGTTCCTCCAGGTGTTTTGGTTACCTGAGTTTCTATCCTGGTGCTAAACTAAGTGACGACAGTGTATTGAATAGTTAGGTCACTTCCAAATAAATGAAACTTCTTAAACATTCACGACTTGAAAGGACCTCCCTTTTACACAGAAACAAAAGAGATTTTTGACTCTGCATGAATAGTGACTGGCACCATCCGAACATATTAAATGTAAGAAAGCAATTTTTTTGTTTTGTTTTGTTTTGTTCTGTTCTTGCAGGAAGCGGGGTGGGCGCTATTATCACTGATAGGTATGCTCACCAATCTATCAAATGCCAATATAAGAGTCAGTTCTTGGTTGCTGAAGGGAAATGTATGACTTGTTATTACAAGAATGTATGGAATGCAATCACACTTTAAGAAGGAAAACGAAGTAGTTCTGTCTTACAGGTGGCATTTTCAGGACGGGAGAAGCAAAGGAATGGGTACAGAATGGGATAAGGAGGTTGTAGGGAAAGTAGGCCCCCAGAAAAGAGTTTTGTGCCTAGCACAAGTTTTCTTGAGACGTTGAACTGCCTTTGCTAATGGAGTTTAAGTTTCTTTACCTCTTAAGTGATCTCTTCTAGGTTGACCTAGAACAGAAATCTTTCGTTAGCTTTGGCTAAGAGGAGAAGTATTGTTTCACGATGACATATGTGATCCTACCTGACTGTTCTCATCCCCTTTGATATCTATGCACTGCTGCTGCTGCTGCTGCAGCTGCTAAGTGGTTCAGTTGAGGCCGACCCTGTGCCATGCCATAGACGGCAGCCCACCAGGCCCCGCAGTCCCTGGGGTTCTCTAGGCAAGAACACTGGAGTGGGTTGCCATTTCCTCCTCCTATGCATGAAAGTGAAAAGTGAAAATGAAGTCACTCAGTGGTGTCCGACTCTTAGCCACCCCATGGACTGCAGCCTACCAGGCTCCTCCATCCTTGGGATTTTCCAGGAGTGGGGTGCCATTGCCTTCTCCCATATCTGTGCACAAGCCTGCCTAAATAATTGACTTCTAGCCAACTTTGGGATGCCCATGACCACCCACCCTTACCAGGCAACAGAGAAGAGAAAAACACTTACCACAGGAGGTTCTGATAAGGAACAAGGAACTAACAAGCTCCCACCTACCAGCATTCTGCAGAGGTCAACAAGAGGTCAGCAAGAGATGAGAGACTGCAGTCCAGAGGTCCTAGCTACTTCCATCTAGCAACAAACACCCAGCATAGTCAAAACGATTTCAATGTTAAAGAATAAATAAATAAATAAATAAATAAAAGGACAGAAGTTCTTTGAACACATGTCTGAATTTAGGGGTGAGGCATTACATATGTGTCCCAGGATAATCTTAAAGTGTCAGAAAGTAAAGAAATTAAAGACAACTATCAAGCTGTCCAAACTGATAAAAATGAATGATTACACAGTTTTATCTGTATACATTAGCAGATAATAATCTGAAAAGGAATTTTAAAAAATTCCCTTTCAATAATATCAACATGAGTACAACACTTTGCCATGGATGTAACAAGGATGACAAGACTGGCACACTGGAAATTATACACCCTGGCTGAAAACTATCCTGAATACATGGACAGATATTCCATAACGATGGAAAGACTTAAGATGGCAATACCATGGAATGCATCTTCAATCTGAAATGAAGATTTGATATGATTTGATTGCTCAGAGCTTTTGTGTCATCAAGTGTTATTAAAGTATTAAAGAGATAGAGAAAGCTGCTGACTTAGACTCGAGGCGGGGTGGGGGGGGTAGTAAGAGTACCCCCTGCTGGTCTTTAGCCAGATATTCTACAGGCACTAGCAGTCAGCTAAGGAAAGAAAGGAACTGTTTCAGGGAATGGCACCAGGCCCCTCCCCCACGACATGCATTGAGATAATATTGGCAGCAGGTGAGTCATCCCGGGCCAAAACTTGATTGACATGAATCTTGAAGAAAGGCAGTATTGCAGGCAAATATATCATTTCCTTAACATAGATAAGGAGAACAAGCTAGGAGGAAAACATGCTGTTTTGTTCAAATCGCTTCTGAGCCTTTTGGGGGAACCGACCTGAAGCCAGAGTCTAGCGGAAATACATAGGATATTTACATCACTTAAGACAAACATTTTCTTAGGAAAAAATGCATTGCTTAGCTCAAGGTTTGTCTGCGAAATTCTTACACATCAGGAGATGGCTCCGAGCTGGGTTTCCACACACAAGAACATCCATGCAAAGGACAAGCCTGCACAGCCCATCTGCCCCCCTCGCGCACAGCCAGCAGCATTTCCAAGTGACCTCCTAAGGCCTTCCCCAAAATACAGGGGCACCTCTGGGTTTCCTGTTTCCCTCACTTCGAACACTTTTCTTAAAAAAAAAAATCCTGCACACTTCTTGATAGAATGCCACAGTGCAAGGAATACAGTCCTTCAATATTTAAACCTCCATTTGCAAAACACTTGGAGCTTGGTTTTGTTTTGTTTTGTTTTTTAATTACACCACCACATAATTTAAAGCTTTTACACGTTCTAATTATTCAGTTCCAAAACACCAAACTTTTATTGCACAGGGTCCTCATGAAAAGGCCCACGCAGCTGGACAACCACAGATTCTGCCATGAAAGGGCAGCAAGTTGCCCTCCCCAGTTCTTTGCTGCCTGGGCGGCCACCAGGGTTTGAAATCCATGCACCCTACTAAGTTTCTAGGGTGCAATCCATGGACCCTTCCCTTTCCCATCCCAGCAGGTGCTCAAGGGCCCGCTGGCTTACAAAGTGCCAGAAGAGGGCTGGGCCAGCCGGCCAGAGTTCAGGGTTCTGTCCCTTGGACTTCCAGCGGACACTAGGCTGCTTGGAAAAACCGCGCAGACTCTGAGATTTTTCAGCAGAGGGGTGGAGCGGTAAAGGCCTTGACCCCAAAGGCAAGGCCTTTCTGCGACCGCCAGGTTGGGGAGCTCCGAGAATGTGCCAACAGATGGCGGAATACTTGGTTCCCTGCTCCACGCAGTCCCAGTTCCCTTACCTGTGGTCCGCAGCCCTCCGCTGCACCCACGGGATGGCGATCCTTGGGGACCCAGGAGCGGACGAAATGGGCGTTCCCAGCCGCAGTTGCAACCCCCGAGAGCGCAACTGGGAACCCCTCCCCATCCCCCCCCGTGAGCCGACCCCGCCCCGCTCCGCCAGGGTTAGCCCCGCCCCTGCCGCGCTCCCTGCGCGTTCCCAGCCGCAGTGGCGACCCCGGGAGCACAACTGGGACCGACCCCCACCCAAAGCCATCTGAATCTCGACCCCCGCAGCCCGGGTTTACCCAGTCCCGGGTGCGCTCCCGGCGAGTTTTCAGCCTCAGTGTCCACCTCTGAGAGCACAACTGGGAAGCCCGCCCCCACCTCCGCCAGAAGCCGACCCCCGCCCCACGCCGCCCGCGTTCGCCCCGCCCCTGCACGGTCCAGGTACCTTCCCAGCTTCTAGCGTTCACGTCCGGGTAGGAGCAGGATGTAGGAGTATGGGAGATGTGTCTGGAGCCTGACAGCCTCAGCTCCGCTCTGGCCTGCCCTTTGGACCTAGGAGCCAGGCCAACTTGCAGAGGGCTTAGGGCCCCATTGTATGCAAACTACCAAGGCCTACCGCAAGGAGAGTTCTGTCCGAGGGAAGGGAAGCGCCCCAGGCTGCGTTCCCAAGCTGTTGCTTGGCAATGCAGACTCAGCGGTAAACGGAGGGAATCAGGCTCTCTGTAGCCGCAGCTTCAGACACAGGTGTGTCTCCGTAGGAATCAAGAAAGATCCTGACAGGGTGAGGTTCATTAGAGCTATAATAAAGAGCAAAGGCTTGTCCATGTGGTCTTGCCTTCCCCTGTGCCTTTGGGTCTCCAGGCTCGGCCCCAGCTCCGTGGAAACAACCCCTGAGAAAATATCTTCAAGATCCACTTTTCCCAGTGTCTGGGAACCGGGGTTCATAGGAGGAGAGAAAAGCAAGCCTCCATCGGGAACGAAAAGGCAGCCCACCTGCCTGTGTTTTGAAGCCTCTATTTGGAAGGAATGGGTTAGCTTCTCCTAAAGGAGACCTCCAGATCTGCTCAGAAGTTGGTAATTCCAGAGGCAGGGTACTGGTTCCTGACTGCCCTTTGCTAGCCTTGCAAAGATATTCCTAGATTCTAGAGTTATATTCCATGAAGGAGCAGGCTTCGGGAATGTGTCAGACGGGACTGGCTCCTTATTGACCTCAGCTCAGCTATTGCCTTTCCATTCAAACTAGGGCAAGGCCCTACTTTATGAAGTGTAAGGGTCTTCTTCTTTGCAAACTGCCAAGGGCTACAGCAATGAGACCTCTGTCAAGGTGAGGGAAGCCTAAGAGGATGGATTCTCAAGCAGGTGCTTTGCCACAAAGCATCAGCACCCCACGGATAGAATCAAGCTCCCTGTGCACCAATGTTGGGAGTGTAGCTTCACACACAGAGTTGTCTGTATAGGAGCCAAGAATGTTCCTGAGAGATTAGGTTCACTAAACCTCTCCTACAGAGCATAGACCTGTCAATGCGGTTTTGCCTTCCCCTGTGAGTTGGGTCCTCGAGGTCCACCACACCTCCGGGGAAACTGTCCCTGAGAAAAGATCTCCAGGAACCGCTTCGCCGAGGCTGGGAAATGCTGTTCACAGGAAGTAAGGCAAGCGAATCTCCTGCAGAGTAAAAGAGGCCTTACAGTCCCTGGAGGAGCAGGCTGCCAGAGTGTGTGAAACCTGACTGTTGCCTTACTGGCCTCAGCTCCGCCATTGCCTGTTCATCCGAGCTAGCACCCAGGCCTACTTGGAAAAGCGTTTGGGTGCAGATTTCTACAAAGTGCCAAGGGCTACAGCAGTGAGAATTCTCTCAGTGGTAAGGGAGAGCATTTTATGGATTCTCAAGCTGTTTTCTGAATGACAGCGTCAAAATGAACAGAGAGAATAAGGCTCTCTGTGCCCCTATGTTAGGTACGCAGCTTCACACACAGAGGTGTCTCTATAGGAGCCAAGAATGCTCCTGAGAGTTGAGGTTCACTAGAGGTCTGCTACAGAGCATAGACCTGTCCATGTGGTCTTGCCTTCCCCTGTGCCTTTGGGCCACGGGCTCGGCCCCAGCTCCGTGGAAATAAGCCCTGAGAAAATATCTTCAAGATACGCTTTTCCCAGAGGCTGGGAACTGGAGTTCATAGGAGGAGAGAAAAGCAAGCCTCCTTCGGGCACGAAATGCAGCCAACCTGCCTGTGTTTTGAAGCCTCTATTTGGAAGGAATGGGTTAGCTTCTCCTAAAGGAGACCTCCAGATCTGCTCAGAAGTCGGTAATTCCAGAGGCAGGGTGCTGGTTCCTGACTGCCCTTTGCCAGCCTTGCAAAGACATTCCAAGATTCTAGAGTTATATTCCATGAAGGAGCAGGCTTCGGGAATGTGTCAGAGGGGACTGGCTCCTTATTGGCCTCAGCTCAGCTATTGCCTTTCCATTCAAACTAGGACAAGGGCCTAGTTTATGAAGTGTAAGGGTCTTCTTCTTTGAAACTGCCAAGGGCTACAGCAATGAGACTTCTGTCAAGGCGAGGGAAGCCTAAGAGGACGGATTCTCAAGCAGGTGCTTTGCTACAAAGCATCAGCACCCCACGGAGAGAACCAAGATCCCTGTTCCCCAATCTTGGGAGTGTAGCTTCACACACAGAGTTGTCTCTATAGGAGCCAAGAATGTTCCTGAGAGATTAGGTTCACTAAGCCTCTCCTACAGAGCATAGACCTGTCCATGTGGTTTTTCCTTCCCCTGTGAGTTGGGTCCCCGAGGTCCACCACACCTCCGGGGAAACTGTCCCTGAGAAAAGATCTCCAGGAACGGCTTCGCTGAGGCTGGGAAATGCTGTTCACAGGAAGTAAGGCAAGCGAATCTCCTGCAGAGAAAAAGAGGCCTTACTGTCCCTGGAGGAGCAGGCTGCCAGAGTGTGTAAAACCTGACTGTTGCCTTGCTGGCCTCAGTTCCACCATTGCCTGTTCCTCCGAACTAGGACCCAGGCCTATTTGGAGAAGCGTTTGGGTGCGGATTTCTACAAAGTGCCAAGGGCTACAGCAGTGAGAATTCTCTCAGCGGTCAGGGAGAGCATTTTATGGATTCTCAAGCTGTTTTCTGAACGACAGGGTCAAAATGAACTGAGAAAATCAGGCTCTCTGTGCCCCTATGTTAGGTACGCAGCTTCACACACAGAAGTGTCTCTATAGGAGCCAAGAATGTTCCTGAGAGATGAGGTTCACTAGAAGTCTGCTACAGAGCATAGACCTGTCCATATGGTTTTGCCTTGCCCTGTGAGTTGGGTCCCTGAGGTCCGCCCCAGCTCAGGGGAAGGAGCCCCTGAGAAAAGATCTCCAGGGACCGCTATTCCCCCAGGCTGGCAAACGCAGTTCACAGGAGGTAACACAAGCGAGCCTCCTGCAAGGCACAACAGGCCTTAGTGTCCCTGGACGATCAGGCTGCAAGAGTGTGTGAGACCTGACTGGTGCCTTACTGGCCTCAGCTCCGCCATTGCATGTTCCTCTGAACTAGGACCCAGGCCTACTAGGAGAAGGGTTTGGGTATGGATTTCTAAATACTGCCAAGGGGTATAGCAATGAGAACTGTGTCACGGGTAAGGAAGAGCATTGTATGGATTTTCAAGCTGTTGTTTGAACGACAGCTTCAAAGCTGCACAGAGAGAATCAGACTCTGTGTCTCCATGTTCGGTACACAGCTTCACAGACAGGGGTGTCTCCATAGGAAACAAGAACGTTCCTGACAGAGTGAGGTTCACTAGAGCTCTCCTAGAGAGCAAAGACTTGTCCATGTGGTTTTTCTTCCCCTGTGCGTTTGGGGCTCCAGGCTCGGCCCCAGCTCCGTGGAAACAACCCCTGAGAAAAGATCTTCAAGATCCGCTTTTCCCAGAGGCTGGGATGTGGGGTTCATAGGAGGCGGGAAAAGCAGGCCTCCTTCAGAGAGCAAGAGGCAGCCAAGCGGCCTGCGTTTGGAAGCCTCTATTTGGAAGAATGGGTTAGCTTCCCCTAAGGGGGACCTCCAGATCTGTTCAGAAGTCGGTAATTCCAGAGGCAGTGTGCAGGGTCCTGACTGCCCTTTGCCAGCCTTGCAAAGACATTCCTAGATTCTACAGTTATCTTCCTGAAGAAGCAGGCTTTGGGAATATGTCAGACTTGACTGGTGCCTTATTGGCCTCAGCTCAGCTATTGCCTTTCCATTCAAAGTAGGACAAGGCCCTACTTTATGAAGGGTAAGGGTCTTCTTCTTTCCAAACTGCCGAGGGCTACAGCAATGAGACCTCCGTAAATGCGAGGGAAGCATAAGCGGATGGATTATCAGGAAGGTTCTTTGCCACCAAGCATCAGCACCCCACGGAGAGAATCAGGCTCCCTTTGCCCCTATGTGGGGTGTGTAGATTCACACACAGTGGTGTCTCTACAGGAGCCAAGAATGTTCCTGAGAGATGAGGCTCACAAGAGCTCTCCTACAGAGTGCTCACCTGTACATGTGGTTTCGCCTTCCCCTGTGAGTTGGGTGCCCGAGGTCCACCCCAGCTCCGAGAAAACAGCCTCTGAGAAAAGATCTCCAGGAACCGCTTTTCGCCCAGGCTGGGAAAAGCTGTTCACAGGAAGTAAGGCAAGTGAGCCTCCTGCAGAGAAAAAGAAGCCTTACTGTCCCTGGAGGAGCAGGCTGCCAGAGTGTGTGAAAACTGACTGGTGCCATACTGGTCTTAGCTCCGCCATTGCTTGTTCCTCCGAACTGGGACTCAGGCCTACTTGGAGAAGGGTTTAGGTGCAGATTTCTACAAACTGCCAAGGGCTACTGCAATGAGAACTCTCTCAGAGGTAAGGGCGAGAATTGTATGGATTCTCAAGCTGTTTTCTGAACGACAGCATTAAACCTGCACAGAGAGAATAAGGCTCTCTGCCGCCATGTTGGGTACGCAGTTTCACACACAGAGGTGTCCACATAGGAGCCAAGAACGTTCGTCAAAGACTGAGGTTCACTAGAGCTCTCTTAGAGAGCAAAGACTTGTTCATGTGGTTTTGCCTTCCCCTGTATGTGTGGGTCTATGGGCACAACCCCAGCTCCATGGAAACAACCCCTGAGCAAAGATCTCCAAGATCTGCTTTTCCCCCATGCTGGGAACCAGGGATCATAGGAGGCAGGAAAAGCAAGCCTCCTTCAGGCAAGAAGAGGCAGCCAACTAGCCTGTGTTTGGAAGCCTCTATTTGCAAGGAATGGGTTAGCTTCTCCAGAAGGAGACCTCCAGATCTGCTCAGAGGATAGAAATTCCAGAGGCAGGGTCGAGGTTCCTGACTGCCCTTTGCCAGCCTTGCAAAGACATTCCTTGATTCTAGCAATATTTTCCATGAAGGAGCAGGCATCGGGAATATGTCAGAGTTGACGGGTGCCTTACTGGCCTCAGCTCAGCTATTGCCTTTCCTTTCAAACTAGGATCAGGGCCTACTTGGTGAAGGGTAAGGGTCTACTTCTTTCCCAACTGCCAAGAGACACAGCAATGAGACCTCTGTCAAGGCGAGGGAAGCGTAAGCGGATGGATTCTCAAACAGGTGCTTTGCCACAAAGCATCAGCACCCCACGGAGAGAATCAGGCTCCCTGTGCCCCTATGTTCGGTGTGTAGCTTTACACACAGAGGTGTCTCTGTACGAGCCAAGAGTGTTCATAAGAGATGAGACACACTAACGTCTCCTACAGAGCATAGACCTGTCCATGTGGTTTTTCCTTCCCCTGTGAGATGGGTCCCCGAGGTCCACCCCAGCTCTGGGGATAGAGCCCCTGAGAAAAGATCTCCAGGAACCGCTTTTTGCCCAGGCTGGGAAACGCAGTTCACAGGAGGCAAGGCAAGCGAGCCTCCTGCAGGGAAAAATAGGCCTTACTGTCCCTGGAGGAGCAGGCTGCCAGAGTGTGTGACACCTGACTGGTGCCTTACTGACCTCAGCTCCGCCATTGCATGGCCATCCAAACCAGGACCCAGGCCTACTTGGAGAAGGGTTTGGGTGCGGATTTGTAAAAACTGCCAAAGGCTACAGCAATGAGAAGTCTCTCAGAGGTAAGGGAGAGCATTCCATGGATTCTCAAGCTGTTGTTTGAACGACAGCTTCAAAGCTGCAAAGAGAGAATCAGGCCCTTTGTGCCCCCTTGTTGGGTACACAGCTTCACACACAGGGGTGTCTCCATAGGAGTCAAGAACGTTCCTGACACAGTAAGTTTCACTTAGAGGTCTCCTGGAGAGCAAAGACTTGTCCATGTGGTTTTCCTTCCCCTGTGTGATTGGGTCTCTGGTCTCGGCCCCAGCTCCATAGAAACAACCCCTGAGAAAATATCTTCAAGATCCGCTTTTCCCAGAGGCTGGGAACAGGGCTTCATAGGATGCGAGAAAAGCAGGCCTCCTTCGGGCGCGAAAAGGCAGCCAACTGGCCTGTTTGGAAGCCTCTATTTGGAAAGAATGGGTTAGCTTCTCCTAAAGGAGACCTCCAGATCTGCTCAGAAGTCGGTAATTCCAGAGGCAGGGTGCTGGTTCCTGACTGCCCTTTGCCAGCCTTGCAAAGACATTCCCAGATTCTAGAGTTATTTTCCATGAAGGTGAAGGCTACGGGAGTATGTCAGACTTGGCAGGCACCTTATTGGCCTCAGATCAGCTATTACCTTTCCATTCAAACTAGGACAAAGGCCTACTTTATGAAGGGTAAGGGTCTTCTTCTTTCCAAACTGCCAAGGGCTACAGCAATGGGACCTCTGTCAAGGCGAGGGAAGCCTAAGTGGATGGATCATCAAGCAGGTGCTTTGCCACAAAGCATCAGCACCCCACGGGGAGAATCAGGCTCCATTTGCCCCTATGTTGGGTGTGTAGCTTCACATACAGAGGTGTCTCTATAGGAGGCCAGAATGTTCCTGAGAGATGAGGTTCACTAGAGCTCTCCTACAGAGCATAGACCTGTCCATGTGCTTTTGCCTTCCCCTGTGAGTTGGGTCCTCGAGGTCCTCCCCAGCTCCGGGGAAGGAGCCCCTGAGAAAAGATCTCCAGGGACCTCTTTTCCCCCAGGCTGGGAAATGCAGCTCACAGGAGGGAAGTCAAGTGAGCCTCCTGCAGGGAAAAAGAGGGCTTACTGTCCCTGGACGATCAGGCTGCAGAGTGTGTGAGACCTGACTGGTGCCTTACTGGCCTCAGCTCCGCCATTGCATGTTCCTCCGAACTAGGACCCAGGACTACTTGGAGAAGGGTTTGGGTGCGGATTTCTAAAAACTGCCAAGGGCTACAGCAATGAGAACTCTGTCACGGGTAAGGAAGAGCATTGTATGGATTTTCAAGGTGTTTTTTGAACGACATCTTTAAAGCTACACAGAGAGAATCAGGCTCTCTGTGCCCCCATGTTGGGTACGCAGCTTCGCACACAGGGGTGTCTCCATATGAATCAAGAATGTTCGTGACAGAGTGAAGTTCACTAGAGCTCTCCTAGAGAGCAAAGACTTGTACATGTGGTTTTTCTTCCCCTGTTAGTTTGGGTCTCCAGGCTTAGCCCCAGCTCCGTGGAAACAACCCCTGAGAAAAGATCTTCAAGATCCGCTTTTCCCAGAGCCTGGGAAGCTGGGTTCATAGGAGGCAGGAAAAGCAAGCCTCCTTCGGGCACGAAGAGGCAGCCGACCGGCCTGTTTTTGGAAGTCTCAATATGGAAGGAATGAGTTAGATTCTCCTAAAGGAGACCTCCAGATCTGCTCAGAAATCGGTAATTCCAGAGGCAGGGTGCAGGCTCCTGACTGCCCTTTGCCAGCCTTGCAGAGACATTCCTAGATTCCAGCGTTATTTTCCATGAAGGAGCAGGCTTCGGGAATATGTCAGACTTGACTGGCGCCTTATGGCCTCAGCTCAGCTCTTGCCTTTCCTTTCAAACTAGGAAAAGGGCCCACTTTATGAAAGGTAAGGGTCCTCTTCTTTCCAAACTGCCAAGGGCTACAGCAATGAGACCCCTGTCAAGGCGAGGGAAGCGTAAGCTGATGGATTCTCAAGCAGGTGCTTTGCCACAAAGCATCAGCACCCCACGGAAAGAATCTGGCTCCCTTTGCCCCTACGTTGCGTGTGTAGCTACACACAGAGGTGTCTCGATAGGAGACAAGAATGTTCCTGAGAGAGGAGGTTCACTGTTGGGGGCCAGAGTGAGGCACTCCGCCCATGGCAAAGGTCATGAGGAAGGAGGCTCGACATACGCAAAGGCGGGATCGAGCCTCAGGAGTCCCCCTGGAAATCCTCGAGCATCTACCCCCATCACCAGAGCCTGCCTACCTTACTATTTTGTGCTCTCACCTACACCTCTGACTTTACGGGGGGCTGTCCCCCACCACCTCTTTCGGAGAAGGAGTTAACCTAGAGCTCCAGTTGATAAAAACCCCTGGGTGTGACAAGAGTGTTTTAACCTACAAACTCCTCTGAAGGTTCTCTAGCCTGCCTGACAGGCTTGTCCGGCCACATGTGATTGCTCACAGCCTCCCAACCATGAGAGGCACGAGATGCTTTAAACCTTCTAAAAACAGGTTCCTTAGAAAAGTTAGAAAATTATTAGTATAAGTATAATGGGCTGATTAGAAATCATATTGGTGAAGGGTTTTTCATTTGTTGAGCTGATGTTTACTGCTAAGTCTCCACATCCCCTGCCCTTATACACATTAATGAATATATAGAAGAAATAAGTATTAACCTTTGATATAAATCACGTTAGACCTTAGGCTAAGTAAATTCTTTCCTTAACTAAAACCCACTACACCCTCACCCTATAGGAATGTAACTTTATTTGGGTGGCGTCTGTTTTAAGAATAATCACCCCTGGAGAAATAAGTGTCCTGGTTGACTGACCGCTGTCACAAGGAGAGGGTCGTAAATTGTCAGCAGGCCCCCCGGCCAGAAGATGATGTAACACCCCTAAGACCTCTGTATACTTTTGTATGAAGCACCTGACTTTGATAAAAGTCAGGACTGCTGACCCCACGTGACTTTTGCATAACATCTCAGTGTATAAAAGTAGACCATGGAAAATAAAGAATTGGGATCAGTTTCTCGAAATACTGGTCTCCCCATGTCTCTCTCTCTCTCTCACTCTGGTTGAGTCTCCATCTGGAGCGCGGAACCCACCAAGCTTACTAATTTTGCCTGGGCTTCTAAGATCCGACCGGGGAGGCCTCAGTGTCTCCTCTCCTTCGGGAGAACGGAAGGACGCCTGCGGCCTACGTAAGTGGTGCAAGCTTCTTGTCTTGAAGTTTTATTGGTCCCCCGCGTAAACCAAGCTACTCAGCCTCTTTTCTCCACTGAATTTTCCTACTGAGCTATCCTCATTTTATTACTCTTTATATCCTTAATTAACGTTTAATTAAGCAGTTGTTCCCTGACCCTCGCCTACGCCATCTCTGCTTCGAATACCCTGGATCAGCTGGGGCTGGACCCCGGCAGTTCACTAGAGATCTCCTACAGAGCATAGACCTGTCCATTTGGTTTTGCCTTCCCCTGTGAGTTGGGTCCCCGAGGTCCGCCCCAACTCCGGGGAAACAGCCCCTGAGAAAAGATCTCCAGGAACTGCTTTCCGCCCAGGCTGGGAAACGCTGTTCACAGGAAGTAAGGCAAGCGAGCCTCCTGAAGGGAAATAGAGGCCTTACTGTCCCTGGAGGAGCAGGCTGCCAGAGTGTGTGACACCTGACTGGTGCCTTACTGGCCTCAGCTCCGCTATTGCATGTTCATCTGAACTTGAACCCAGGCCTACTTGGAGAAGTGTTTGTGTGCCGATTTCCAGAAACTGCGAAGGGCTACAGCAATGATAACTCTCTCAGTGGTAAGGGAGAGCATTGTGTGGATTCTCAATTTGTTGTTTGAACGACAGCGTCAAAGCTGCACAGAGAGAATCAGGTCTCTGTGTCTCTATGTTGGCTATGCAGCTTCCCACACAGAGATGTCCCCGTTGGAGCCAAGAACATTCCGCATAGACTGAGGTTCACTAGAGCACTCCTAGAGAGCAAAGACTTATCCATGCGGTTTTCCCTTCCCCTGTGCGTGTGGGTCTCCGGGATCGGCCCCTGCTCCGTGGAAACAGCCTCTGAGAAAAGATCTCCAAGAACCTCTTATCCCCCAGGCTGGGAAGCGGAGTTCGCAGCAGGTGGGATAAGCAAGCTTCCTTCGGCAAGAAGAGACAGCCAACCGGCCTGTGTTTGGAAGCCTCTATTTGCAAGGAATGGGTTAGTTTCTCCTGACCGAGACCTCCGGATGTGCTGAGAAGATAGAAATTCCAGAGGCAGGGTCGAGGTTCCTGACTGCCCTTTGCCAGCCTTGCAAAGACATTCCCAGATTCTAACGTTATTTTCCATGAAGGAGCAGGCATCGGGAATATGTCAGACTTGACTGGCGCCTTACTGGCCTCAGCTCAGCTACTGCCTTTCCATTCAAACAAGGACAAGGGCCTACTTGGTGAAGGGTAAGGGTCTGCTTCTTTCCAAACTGCCAAGGACTACAGCAATGAGACCTCTGTCAAAGTGAGGGAAGCCTATGCGGATGGATTCTTAGCAGGTGCTTTGCCACAAAGCATCAGCACCCACGGAGAGAATCAGACTCCCTTTGCCACTATGTTGGGTGTGTAGCTTCATGCACAGAGGTGTCTCTGTAGAAGCCAAGAATGTTCCTGAGAGATGAGGTTCACTAGAGCTCTCCTACAGAGCATAGACCTGTCCATGTGGTTTTGTCTTCCCCTGTGAGTTGGGCCCCCGAGGTCCGACCCAGCTCCAGGGAAACAGCCCCTGAGAAAAAATCTCCAGGAACAGCTTTGCGCCCAGGCTGGGAAATGCAGTTCACAGGAGGCAAGGCAAGCGAGCCTCCTGCATGGAAAAAGAGGCCTTACTGCTCCTGGACGATCAGGCTGCAAGAGTGTGTGAGACCTCACTTGTGCCTTACTGGCCTCAGCTCCGCCGTTGCCTGTTGTTCCGAGCTAGGACCCAGGCCTACTTGGAGAAGGGTTAGGGTGCGGATTTCTACAAACTGTCAAGGACTACAGCAATGAGAATTCTCTTAGCAGTAAGGGAGAGCATTGTATGGATTCTCAAGCTGTTGTTTGAATGACAGCTTCAAAGCTACACAGAGAGAATCAGGCTCTCTGTTCCCCTATTTTGGCTGTGCAGCTTCACACACAGAATTTGACTCTGTTGGAGCCAGAAATATTCCTGAAAGACTTAGGCTCACCAAAGCTGTCCTCCAGAGCAAAGACATTGGATGTGGTTTTGCCTTCCCTTGCCAGTAGGGGTCCCCTAGCTTGGCCCCAGCTCCGGGGATACAGCCTCTGAAAAAAATCTTCCAAGAAGCGATTTTTCCTCCAGGCTGTTAAGCGGAATTCGCAGTTTGCAAGTTAAGGAAGCCTGCTTCGTGGAAGAGCAAGCAGCCAACTGGCCCTGTGTTAGGAAGCCTGTATTTGAAAGGAATGGGTTAGCTTCTACAGCGGGAGAACCTCAGATCTGCTCAGGGGACTGAAATACTAGAGTCAGGGTCGAGGTTCTCCCTTGTCCTTTGCGCACCTTGCAAAGACATTCCTAGCTTCTAGCGTTAGTGTCCCTGTAGTAGCAGGCTGCAGGAGCGTGTGATAAATGACTGCCGCGTTCCTGTCCTCAGCTCCGCTATTGACTTTCTATTCGAACTAGAACCCAGGCCTACTTTGAGAGGGGTTAGGGTCCAGTGTTTCCAAACTGCCAAGGGCTACGGCAATGCGAGCTCTGTCAGAGGTAAGAAAAGAGCAATTGGTTGGATTCTTCAGCTGCTGCGTGGCTGCACAGCTTCCGCGCCGCATGGAGAGCATGAGGCTCCTTGTGGCCCTATTTTGGGTACGCAGCAACATGCACACAGAATGTCTGTGTTCACTTATGTACAGGCTTATCTACACTAGAGCTCTCCTACAGAGCAAAGACCACTCAGTGGGCTCCAAGAGATACCTGTCTCGGCTCGAGAAGAGAGTGGAGTCCTTTGCTTCCCCTCGAGATGAGGCCTGACTCCCTGGGTGAGTATGGAATGCAACCCCAAATCCCTGTCGCCTACGGAGAGGAACATTAAGTCCTGGATACAAGCCTAGATGAGGTCTAGTTTGCCCTTCAGTGAATGGAGCCCAATCCACAGCTCTCCCTGGCAACTCGAATGGAAGATTAGACTTCCTGGGCCAACACAAGAGGAAGCCTGAATTCCCCGTCGTAAGTCGAGAATCCCACCGAAACTCGAGAAAATCCACGTGCTTCCCTCGTCATCGCAAGATGAGGCCCTTTGTCTGCTACAGCATCTCAAGAGAAGTCCCACGTTCCATCCTGAAGTGCGAAACGGTACTTGGCACCCTTGATGCGACCCCAAAAGTTCCGCGACATACCAGACTCACTCAAGGGGAACACCGAGGTTCCCGGCACCACTTCATCTGACCCCTTCTCCTCTCCTGATTGCGACAGGAGGGTCGACTCCCCTTCTCTGTCTGCAAGGGGTTCCCGACCTTCCGGGCGCACCTCAGGATGAGGCCGGTCTCATGAGGAAGTTCGAGACGTAGCCTCGTGGGTGGTGCCACATGCCGAAAGACCCCAATTTCACGGTCCACTCTTGAAAAGAACCCGATGCCAGCACACCTCTTTGAAGGAAAACCTGTGGATGAAGGCACAACACGAAGGGGCACTGACACCCGCGTGCATCGTCCAGAAAAACCCGCAGGTCCCACAGACATTTCGACAAGTGGCCTGTCACCCTGTAAACAACTCGAAAGGCAAACGAAGGTCCATTCCTCAACAGAAGACTAGGTGTGACTCTCTTGTCCCTACTCTGCAGGGACCATGGGATCCGAGTCAGAAACGGAGAGGAAGCCTGAGGTTCCTGCGTCCACTCGAGATGAGGCCCTCTTCCATTGCACCACACCCAGTGGAGTCCCGAGAGGCCCCTACCAACTCCACAGTATCCCTGAGTTCTCAGAGGCACAATGAGAAGCTCCCTGAGGTCACAGGCACAAGTCGAGGGAACCCTGGGTTTTCTGCCATGACTTGAGAAAGACCTCGAGAGTGCTTCAAAATGTGTTGAGTCGCGATTCCCCTACCATGACTCGAGAGCCATGACACGCGCCCCCTCTTCACGCGCATGGAGACCTGACTAACCTGGCACTGCACGAGAGGCTCCCTGAGATCCTCATCGTACCTCGTGAGGAAACCCACACTGCCGAGGCAGCTCGAGGAAACACATGAGACACCCCGGTCATCGCGAGATGAGGGCCTTATATTCCTGCATGGCCTGGAGACCAATCACGTGTCCTCTCTCCAAACTGAAGAGCAGGCTGGACTCCGTTGAGGCCGCTCAGGGGGCTCCAACAGATCCTTGTCGCGACTCGAGAGGAGAGCGGAGTCCTTGGCTTCCCCTCGAGACGAGGTCTGACTCCCCGGGGGAGCCTGGAATGCAACCCCGAGATGCCTGCTTTCCCTGGAGAGGAATAGTAGGTCCTGGACACACGCCTAGGTGAGGTCTCTTCGGCCCTGCAGTGACTCGAGCGCAACCCCCAGATTTCCCTTGCAACTCGAGGGGAAGATTGGGCTTCCCAGGGCCAACCCAAGAGGAAGGCTGAGATCCCCATTGTAACTCGAGAATCCCGCCGCAACTCGAGAAAAACCACGTGGTTCCCAACTCTTGGCAAGATGAGACCCTTGCCCGCGACGGCGTCTAAAGGGAAGTCCCCTCTTCCGCCCTGAAGGGCGGAAAGGATCCTGCCAGCCTTCATGCGACCCTCAAAAGTTCCCCGACACGCCGGGTTACCTCGAGGTGAACACCGAGGGTCCCGCAACCGCTTCCTCTGAGCCCCTTCTCCCCTCCTGATTGCGACAGGAGAGTCGATTCCCCTGCGTGGTCTGAAAGGGGTTCCAGGCCTTCCCGGGGCACTTAAGGATGAGGCCGGTCTCACGAGGAAATTCGAGACGAGCCACGTGGGTGGGTCCACATGCCGAACGCCCCCGATTCCCCGGTCCGCTCTTGAGAAGGACCGGCGGCCCGGACCCCTCTTCGAAGGCAACCCTGTGGGTGAAGGCACAACACCAACGGGCACTGCCACCCCCGTGCATCGTCCGCAAAGACCCGCGGGTTCCACACACAGCTCGACGAGGTGCCTGAGACCCCCTGAGCAACTCGAGAGGCCAGCGGGGTTCCCTTCCTCAGACAAGACGAGGCCTGACTCTCCAGTCCCAACTCTGCAGGGACCCTGCGGTCGGAGTCCGAAACGGAGAGGAAGCCTGAGGTTCCTGCCTCCCCTCGAGGTGAGGCCCTCTTCCGTTGCGCCAGACCCAGCGGAGCCCCGAGGGGCCCCCCCCACCTCCATAGGATCCCTCGCCTCTCAGAGGAACCCTGTGAAGTTCCCTAAGGTCCCCGGCAGAAGGCGAGGGAAACGAGGGTTTCCCGCCGCCCCCCGAGAAAGACCTCGAGAGTCCTTCTTCAACGCGTCTCGAGGCCCTAATCCCCTCCCTTGACTCGAGAGCCATGACGCGCTCCCCCTCGCCACGCGCATGCAGACCTGACTTCCCTGGCGCCGCACGAGAGGCTCCCTGAGCTCCCCGTCATACCTCGTGAGAAACCCCACACTGGCGCCGCAGCTCGAGAAAACCCACAAGATCCCTCCGTCATCGCGAGATGAGGGCCATCTTTTCCTGCATGGCCTGGAGAGCAGTCCCAAGTCCTCTCTCCAAACTTCACAGGAGGCTTGACTCCCTTTAGGCCACAAAGTGGGCTCCAAGAGGTGCCCGTCTCGACTCAAAAGGAGAGCGGAGTCCTTTGCTTCCCTTCGACATGAGGCCTGACTCCCTGGGTGAGTCTGGAATGCAAACCTGAGATCCCTGTGGCCCTTGGAGAGGAACATTAGGTCCTGGACACAAGCCTAGATGAGGTCTATTTTGCCCTGCAGTGACTCGAGAGCAATCCCCAGCTCTCCCTTTAAACTCGAATGGAAGATAGGACTTCCCTGGCCCAACACATGAGGAAGACTATTCCCCGTCGAAACTCGAGAATCCCACCACAACTCGAGAAACGCCACGTGGTTCCCCCGTCATCGCAAGATGAGGACCTTGCCCCCTACAGCGTCTCAAGAGAAGTCCCACGTTCCGTCTTGAAGTGCGAAACGGTATTGGCACCCTTGATGCGCCCTCAAAAGTTCCTCGACACACCAGTCTGACTCGAGGAGAACACCGAGGTTCCCGGCACCACTACATCTGGGCCCCTTCTCCCCTCCTGATCGCGACAGGAGGGTCGATTCCCCTGTTTTGTCTTGAAGGGGTTCCCACCTTTCCCGGTGCATCTCAGGATGAGGCCGGTCTCACGAGGATATTCGAGACATAGCCACGTGGATGGTGACACATGCCGAAAGACCCCGATTTCCCGGTCCGCTCTTGATAAGATCCTGATGCCCGGACACCTCTTTGAAGATAACCCTTTTGATGAAGGCACAACACTTAGGGGCACTGACACCCCTGGGTATCGTCCGGAGAAACCCGCAGGTACCACACACAGCTCGAGAAGTGACCTGTCACCCCGTGAACAACTGGAGAGGCAAGCAGAGTTCCATTCCTCCACACAAGACAAGGTCTGACTCTCCTGTTCGAACTCTGCAGCGAAACTGCGATCCGAGTCAGATCTGGCCCAGGGGAAGTCAGGAGAGGAAACATGAGTTTCCTGCCTCCACTCGAGATGAGGCCCTCTTCCATTGCACCGAACCCAGTGGAGTCCCAAGAGGCCCCTCCCAACTGCACAGTATCCCTGACTTCTTAGAGGCACCCTTAGACCTTCCTGAGATCACCGGCACAAGTCGAGGGAACCAAGGGTTTCCTGCCCCAACCCGTAAAAGACCTCGAGAGTCCTTCTTCAACGCGTCTTGAGGTGCGATTCCCCTACCATGACTCGAGAGCAATGACACGCTCCCCCTAGCCACGCGCATAGAAACCTGACTTCCCTGGCGCCACAGGAGAGGCTCCCTGAGCTCCCCATTATACCTCGTGAGCAACACCACACTGGAGCCGCAGCTCGAGAATACCGACGAGACGCCCCAGTCCTCACGAGATGAGGGCCTTCTTTTGCTGTATGGCCTGGAGAGCAATCCTGAGTCCTCTCTCCAAACTCCACAGGAGGCTTGACTCATTTTAGGCCACACAGTGAGCTCCAAGATATACCCGTCGCGACTTGACAGGAGAGCGGTGTCCTTGGCTTCCCCTCGAGACGAGGCCTGACTCCCCGGGTGAGTCGAGAATGCAATGCTGAGATCGCTTTCGCCCCAGCAGAGGAACATTAGGTCCTGGACACAAGCCTAGATGAGGTCTATTTGGCCCTGCAGTGTCTCGAGAGCAATCCCCAGTTCTAAATCACAATTCGAATGAAAACTGGACTTCCCTGGGCCAGTTGAAGAGGAAGCCTGAATTCCCGGTTGTAACTCGAGAATCCCGCCCCAACTCAAGAAAAACCACGTGGTTCCCCCGTCATCGAAAGATGAGGCCCTTGCCCGCTACAGCGTCTCAAGAGAAGTCCCACGTTCCGTATTGAAGAGCGAAAAGTTACTTGGAACCCTTGATGCGACCCCAAAAGTTCCCCGACATACCAGTCTCACTTGAGGAGAACACCGAGGTTCCCGGCACCACTTCATCTGAGACTCTTCTCCCCTCTTGATCGCGACAGGAGGTTCGATTCCCCTGCTTTGTCTGGAAGGCGTTCCCGACCTTCCTGGCGCACATCAAGATGAGGCCAGTCTCACGAGGAAATTCGAGACATAGCCTCGTGGGTGGTGCGGCATGCCAAAAGACCCCGATTCCCTGGTCCGCTCTTGATAAGAACCCGATGGCAGAACCCAACTCGAAGGCAATCCTGTGGAACAAGGCACAACACGAAGGGGCAGTGACACCCCAGTGCATCGTCCAGAAAAACCCGCAAGTTCCACATACAAATCGACAAGTGGCCTGTCACCCCATGAACAACGCGAGAGTCAAGCGGAGTTCCATTCCTCCACACAAGACGAGGCCTGACTCTCCTGTCCCAGCTCTGCAGGGACTCTGCGATCCGAGTCAGATCCGGCGCATTCGAAGCCAGGAGAGGAACCCTGTGGTTCCTGCCTCAACTTGTCATGAGGCCCTCTTCCATTGCACCAAACCCAGTGGAGTTCCGAGAGGCCCCTCCCAACTCCACAGTGACCCTGACTTTTCAGAGGCACGCTCAGAAGCTTCCTGAGGTCACTGGCACAAGTCGATGGAACCCAGGGTTTCCTGCTTCAACCCAAGAAAGACCTCGAGAGTCCTTCTTTAACACGTTTTCAGGCCCAATTCCCCTACCATGACTCGAGAACAATGACTGGCTCCCTCTCACCACGTGCATAGAGACCTGACTGCCCTGGCACCACATGAGAGGCTCACTGAGCTCCCAGTCTTACTTCGTGAGAAACCCCACACTAGCGCCACAGCTCGAGAAAACCTACGAGACGCACCAGTCATCGGGAGATGAGGGCCTTCATTTCCTGCATTGCCTGGAGAGCAATCCCGTGTCCTCCCTCCAAACACCAGAGGAGGTTTGACTCCCTTTAAGCCACTCAGTGGGCTCCAAGACATACCCGTCTGACTCGAGAGGAGAGCAGAGTCCTTTGCTTCCCCTCGAGACGAGGCCTGACTCCAGGGTGAGTCTGGAATGCAACCCCGAGATTCCTTTCGCCCCTTGACATGAACATTAGGTCCTGCACAAAAGCCTTGTTGGGGTCTCTTTTGCCTTCAGTGACTAGAGCGCACCTCCAGCTCTTCCTCGAATCTCGAATGGAAGATAAGACTTTTGTGGGCCAACACAAGAGGAAGCATGAATTCCCTGTGGTAACTCAAATATCCCACCGCAACTAGAGAAAAACCAAGTGGTTCCCAGTCATTCCAAGATGAGGCCCTTGCCTGCTGGAGCACCCCAAGAGAAGTCCCACGTTCCAATTTGAAGAGCGAAACGGTACTTGGAACGCGTTATGCGACCCCAAAAGTTACCCGACATACCTGTCTCACTTGAGGGAAACACCGAGGTTCCCAGCAGCACTTCATCTGAGCCACTTCTCCCCTCCTGATCGCCACAGGAGGGTCGATTCCTCTGCTTTGTCTGGAAGGGTTTCATGACTTTCGTGGCACACCTCAGGATGAGGCCGGTTTCATGAGGATATTCGAGACTAGCCACGTGGGTGGAGCCAAATGCTGAACGACCCCGATTTCCCAGTCCGCTCTTCATAAGAACACGATGCCCGGACACCTCTTCGAAGGCAACCCTGTGGATGAAGACACAAAACGAAGGGTCACTGACACCCCCATGCATCGTCTGGAAAAACCTGCAAATTCCACACACAGTTTGACAAGGGGCCTGAAACCCCATGAACAACTCGAGAGGCAAGCAGAGTTCCATTGCTCAGAAAAGACATAGCCTGACTCTCCTGTCCCAACTCTGCAGGGACACTACGATCAGAGTCAGAATTGGAGAGGAAGCCTGAGGTTCCTGCCTCCACTCGAGATGAGGCCCTCTTCCATTGCGACAAACCCAGTGGAGTCACGAGAGGCCCCGCCAAATCCACAGCGTCCCTCACCTCTCAGAGGCACCCTGGGAAGTTTCCTCAGGTCCCCGGCAGAAGTCGGAGGAAACGAGGGTTTCCCGCTTCAACCCGAGAAAGACATCGAGAGTCCTTCTTCAACGCATCTTGAGGCCCTAGTCCCCTCCCATGACTCGAGAACAATGACGCGCTCCTTCTCGCCACGTGCATGGAGACATGACTTCCCTGGCGCCGCACGAGAGGCTCCCTGAGATCCTCGTTGTGCCTCGGGAGAAAACCCCCACGGGTGCCGCAGCTCGAGGAAACCCCTGAGATGCCCTCGTCCTCGCGAGGTGAGGGCCTTCTTTTCATGCCTGGCCTGGAGAGTAATCACGAGTCCTCTCTCAAAAGTGAAGACGAGGCTGGACTCCCTTGAGGCCACTCAGGGGGCACCAAGATATCCACGTCGCGACTCGGGAGGAGAGCAGAGTCCTTTGCTTCCCCTCGAGGCGAGGTCTGACTCCTCGGGAGAGCATAGGATGCAACCCCGAGATCCTTGTCTCTCCTGGAGAGGAATATTAGGTCCCGGACACACGCCTAGGTGAGGTCTCTTCGGCCCTGCAGTGACTCGAGCGCAACCCCCAGCTTTCCCTCGCAACCCGAGGGGAAGTTTGGGCTTCCCAGGGCCAACCCAAGGGGAAGGCTGAGATCCCCATCGTAACTCGAGAATCCCGCCGCAACTCGAGAAAAACCACGTGGTTACCACCTCTTGGCAAGATGAGGCCCTTGCCCGCCACGGCGTCTCAAGGGAAGTCCCCTGTTCCGCCCTGAAGGGCGAAACGGTCCCTGACAGCCTTCCTGCGACCCCCAAAAGTCACCCGACACGCCGGGTTCCCCCGAGGGGAACACCGAGGGTCCCGGCACCGCTTCCTCTGAGCCCCTTCTCCCCTCCTGATCGCGACAGGAGGGGAGATTCCCCTGCGTGGTCTGGAAAGTGTTCCCGGCCTTCCCGTCGCAACTCAGGATGAGGCCGGTCTCACGAGGAAATTCGAGACGAGCCACGTGGGTGGGGCCACATGCCGAACGCCCCCGGTTCCCCGGTCCGCCCTTGAGAAGGATCCGAGGCCCGGACCCGTCTTCGAAGGCAACCCTGTGGGTGAAGGCACAACACGAAGGGGCACTGCCACCCCCGTGCATCGTCCGCAAAGTCCCGCGGGTTCCACACACAGCTCGACGAGGGGCCTGAGACCCCCTGAGCAACTCGAGAGGCCAGCGGGGTTCCCTTCCTCAGACAAGACGAGGCCTGACTCTCCTGTCCCAACTCTGCAGGGACCCTGCGGTCGGAGTCCGAAACGGAGAGGAAGCCTGAGGTTCCTGCCTCCCCTCGAGGTGAGGCCCTCTTCCGTTGCGCCAGACCCAGCGGAGTCCCGAGGGGCCCCGCCACCTCCACAGGATCCCTCACCTCTCAGAGGCACCCTGGCAAGTTCCTTAAGGTCCCCGGAAGAAGGCGAGGGAAACGAGGGTTTCCCGCCGCCCCCCGAAAAAGACCTCGAGAGTCCTTCTTCAACGCGTCTCGAGGCCCTAGTCCCCTCCCGTGAGTCGAGAGCCAGGACGCGCTCCCCCTCGCCACGCGCATGGAGACCTGACTTCCCTGGCGCCGCACGAGAGGCTCCCTGAGATCCTCGTCGTGCCTCGGGAGAAAACCCCCACGGGGGCTGCAGCTCTAGGAAACCCCTGAGACGCCCCCGTCCTCGCGAGCTGAGGGCCTTCTTTTCCTGCATGGCCTGGAGAGCAATCCCGGGTCCTCTCTCCAAACGGAAGAGGAGGCTGGACTCCCTTGAGGCCGCTCAGGGGGCTCCAAAGGACCCGCGTCGCGACTCGAGAGGAGAGCGGAGTCCTTGGCTTCCCCTCGAGACGAGGCCTGACTCCCCGGGGGAGCCTGGAATGCAACCCCGAGATCCCTGCCTTCCCTGGAGAGGAATATTAGGTCCCGGACACACGCCTAGGTGAGGTCTCTTCGACCCTGCAGTGACTCGAGCGCAACCCCCAGCTTTCCCTCGCAACCCGAGGGGAAGATTGGGCTTCCCAGGGCCAACCCAAGGGGAAGGCTGAGATCCCCGTCGTAACTCGAGAATCCCGCCGCAACTCGAGAAAAACCACGTGGTTCCCACCTCTTGGCAAGATGAGGCCCTTGCCCGCCACGGCGTCTCAAGGGAAGTCCCCTGTTCCGCCCTGAAGGGTGAAACGGTCCCTGACAGCCTTCCTGCGACCCCCAAAAGTCCCCCGACACGCCGGGTTCCCTCGAGGGGAACACCGAGGGTCCCAGCACCGCTTCCTCTGAGCCCCTTCTCCCCTCCTGATCGCGACAGGAGAAGCGATTCCCCTGCGTTGTCTGGAAGGGGTTCCCGGCCTTCCCAGCGCACCTCAGGATGAGGCCGGTCTCACGAGGAAATTCGAGACGAGCCACGTGTGTGGTGCCACATGCCGAACGCCCACGATTCCCCGGTCCGCTCTTGAGAAGGACCCGAGGCCCGGACCCCTCTTCGAAGGCAACCTGTGGGTGAAGGCACAACACGAAGGGGCACTGCCACCCCTGTGCATCGTCCGCAAAGACCCGCGGATTCCACACACAGCTCGACGAGGGGCCTGAGACCCCCTGAACAACTCGAGAGGCAAGCGGGGTTCTCTTCCTCAGACAAGACGAGGCCTGACTCTCCTGTCCCAACTCTGCAGGGACCCTGCGGTCGGAGTCCGAAACGGAGAGGCAGCCTGGGGTTCCTGCCTCCCCTCGAGGTGAGGCCCTCTTCCGTTTTGTCAGACCCAGCGGAGTCCCGAGAGACCCCGCCAACTCCACAGGATCCCTCGCCTCTCAGAGGCACCCTGGGAAGTTCCCTAAGGTCCCCGGCAGAAGGCGAGGGAAACGAGGGTTTCCCGCCGCCCCCCAAAAAAGACCTCGGGAGTCCTTCTTCAACGCGTCTCGAGGCCCTAGTCCCCTCCCATGACTCGAGAGCCATGACTCGATCCCCATCGCCACCGCATGGAGACCTGACATCCCTGGCGCCACACGAGAGGCTCCCTGAGATCCTCGTAGTGCCTCGGGAGAAAACCCCAATGGGCACCGCAGCTCGAGGAAACCCCTGAGACGCCCCCGTCCTCACGAGCTGAGGGCCTTCTTTTCCTGCATGGCCTGCAGAGCAATCCCGTGTCCTGTTTCCAAACTGAAAAGGAGGCTGGACTCCCTTGAGTCCGCTCAGGGGGCTCCCAGAGACCCGCGTCGCGACTCGAGAGGAGAGCGGAGTCTTTGGCTTCCCCTCGAGACGAGGCCTGACTCCCCGGGGGAGCCTGGAATGCAACCCCGAGATCCTTGCCTTCCCTGGAGAGGAATATTAGGTCCCGGACACACGCCTAGGTGAGGTCTCTTGGGCCCTGCAGTGACTCGAGCGCAACCACCAGCTTTCCCTCTCACTCGAGGGGAAGATTGGGCTTCCCAGGGCCAACCCAAGGGGAAGCCTGAGATCCCCGTCGTAACTCGAGAATCCCGCCGCAACTCGAGGAAAACCACGTGGTTCCTACGTCTTTGCAAGATGAGCCTCTTGCCCGCTATGGCGTCTCAAGGGAAGTCCCAGTTTCTGTCCTGAAGTGCGAAACAGTACCTGACACCTTTCATGCGACCCCCAGAATTTCCCCGACACACCGAGTTCCCTCGAGGTAAACACCGAGGGTCCCGACACCACTTCATCTGAGCCCCTTCTCCCCTCCTGATGGCGACAGGAGTGTCGATTCCCCTGCGTGGTCTGGAAGGGATTCCCGGCCTTCCCGGCGCATCTCAGGATGAGGCCGTCCGCAAAAGGAAATTCGAGATGAGCCACGGGGGTGGTGCCACATGCCGATCGACCTCGATTTCCCGGTCCACTCTTGAGAAGAACCCGTTGCACGGACACCTCTTCGAAGGCAACCCTGTGGGTGATGGCACAACACGAAGGGGCACTGACACTCCCGTGCATCGTCCAGAAACACCCATGGGTTCCACACACAGCTCGAAGAGGGGCCTGAGACCCCCTGAGCAACTCGAGAGGCAAGCGGAGTTCCCTTCCTCAGACAAGACGAGGCCTAACTCTCCGCTCCCAACTCTGCAGGGACCCTGAGGTCGGAGGGTCGGAGTCAGAAACAGAGAGGAAGCCTGAGGTTACTGCCTCCCCTCGAGATAAGGCCCTCTTCCATTGCGACAACCCCAGCGGAGTCCCGAGAGGCCCCTCCCATCTCCACTATATCCCTGACTTCTCATAGGCATTCTGAGAAGCTCCTTGAGGCCACCGGCAAAAGTCAAGGGAAATAAGAGTTTCCTGCCACAACCGAAGAAAGACCTCGAGAGTCCTTCTTCAATGCGTCTTGAGGTCAGATTCCCCTACCATAGCTCGAGAGCAATAATGCGCTCCCCCTCGCCATGCACATGGAGACCTGACTTCCCTGGCACCACACGAGAGGCTCCCTGAGCTCCCCTGTCGTACCTCGTGTGAAACCCCACACTGGCGCCGCAGCTCGAGAAAACCCACAAGACCCCTCCGTCATCGCGAGATGAGGGCCATCTTTTCCTGCATGGCCTGGAGAGCAGTCCCAAGTCCTCTCTCCAAACTTCACAGGAGGCTTGACTCCCTTTAGGCCACAAAGTGGGCTCCAAGAGGTGCCCGTCGCGGCTCGAAAGGACAGCGGAGTCCTTTGCTTCCCTTCGACATGAGGCCTGACTCCCTGGGTGAGTCTGGAATGCAAACCTGAGATCCCTGTGGCCCTTGGAGAGGAACATTAGGTCCTGGACACAAGCCTAGATGAGGTCTCCTTTGCCCTGCAGTGACTCGAGCGCAACCCCCAGCTCTCCCTCGC
Source organism: Bubalus kerabau (assembly GCF_029407905.1). Classification (NCBI taxonomy): domain Eukaryota; kingdom Metazoa; phylum Chordata; class Mammalia; order Artiodactyla; family Bovidae; genus Bubalus; species Bubalus kerabau. Next base: position 3,742,104 of record NW_026577886.1, on the reverse strand, counting down.
AACTCGAATGGATGATTGGACTTCCCTGGCCCAACACAAGAGGAAGCCTGAAATCCCCGTCGTAACTCGAGAATCCCGCCGCAACTCGAGAAAAACCACGTGGCTCCCCCGTCATCGCAAGATGAGGCCCTTGGCCGCTACAGCGTATCAAGGGAAGTCCCACGTTCCATCCTGAAGTACAAAACGGTACTTGGCACCCTTGATGCGACCCCCAAAGTTCCCTGACATACCGGTCTCACTCGAGGGAAACACCAAAGTTCACGGCACCACTTCCTGTGAGCCCCTTCACCCCTCCTGCTCGCGATAGAAGGGTCGATTCCCATGTTTTGTCTGCAAGGGGTTCCCGACGTTCCCCGCGAACCTTCGGATGAGGCCGGTCTCATGAGGAAATTCGAAAAGTAGCCTCATGGTTGGTGCCATATGCTGAAAGATCCCGAATTCCCGGTCCACTCTAGATAAGAACCTGACGCCCGGACATCTCTTCGAAGGCAACCCTGTGGATGAAGGCACAACACGAAGAGACACTGACATCCCCATGCATCGTCTGGAAAAACCCGCAGATTCCACTCACAGCTCCAAATGTGGACTGTCACCTCGTAAACAACTCGAGAGGCAAGTGAAGTTGCATTCCTTCACACAAGACGAGGCCTTACTCTCCTGTCCCAACTCTTCAGGGACCCTGCAATTGGAGTCAGAAATGGAGAGGAACCCTGAGGTTCCTGCCTCAACTAGAGAAGAGGCCCTCTTCCATTGAACCAAACTCAGTGGTGTCCCGAGAGGCCCCTCCCAACACCACAGTATCCCTGAATTCTCAGAGGCTCCCTGAGAAGCTACCTGAGGTCACTGGCACAAGTCGAGGGAACCCAGAGTTTCCTGAAGTAACCCGAGAAAGACTTGGAGAGTCCTTTTTCAACGTCTCTTGATGCCCGATTCCCCTACCATGACTCCAGAGCAAGGACGCGCTCCCCTCGCCACAAGCAGGAAAACTGACTTCCCTAGTACCACACAAGAGGCTCCCTGAGTACCCCATCGTACCTCGTGAGAAAACCCACACTGGCGCCGCAGTTCGAGAAAAACCACAAGATGCCCCCGTCAAGGAGAGATGGGGGCCTTCTTTTCCTGCCTGACCTGGAGAGCAATTCCTGGTCCTCTCTCCAAACTTCACAGGAGTATTGACTCCCTTTAGGCCACTCAGTTGGGTCCAAGAAATACCCGGTGCGACTCGAGAGGAGAGCGGAGTCCTTTGCTTCCCTCGAGACGAGGCCTGACTCCCTGGGTGAGTTTGGAATGCAACCCCGAGATCCCTGTCGCCCCTGGAGTGGAACATTTTGTCCTAGACACAAGCCTAGATGAGGTCTATTTTGCCCTACAGTGACTCGAGAGCAACCTCCATCTCTCCCTCACAATTTGAATGGAAGATTGGTCTTCCCACGGTCAACACAAGAGGAAGTCTGAATTTCCCATCGTAATTCGAGAATTCAGCCTCAAGTCTTAAAAACCATGTGGTTCCCCCTTCATCCCAATATGAGGCCCTTGCCAGCTAGAGTCTCAAGAGAAGTCCCACGTTCCATCTTAAAGTTCGAAATGCTACTTGGCACCCTTGATGCGACCCCAAAGTTCCCCAACATACCGGTCTCACTCCAGGGGAACACCGAAGTTCCTGGTGTCTCCAGGGAAGTCCCATATTCCGTCCTTAAGTGCGAAACGGTACTTGACACCCTTGATGCGACCCCAAAAGTTCCCCAACACGCTGGGTTCCCTCGAGGGGAACACCGAGGGTCCCGGCACCACTTCATCTGAGCCCCTTCTCCCCTCCTGATCGCGACAGGAGAGTCGATTCCCCTGCTTTGTCTGGAAGGGGTTCCCGGCCTTCCTGGTGCACCTCAGGATGAGGCCGGTCTCAGGAGGAAATTCGAGACTAGCCACGTGTGAGGTGCCACGTGCCGAACGACCCCGATTTTCCGGTGCGCTCTTGATAAGAACCCGATGCCTGGACACCTCTTCGAAGGCAACCCTGTGGGTGAAGGCACAACACGAAGGGGCACTGACACCCCCGTGCATCATCCGGAAAAACCCGCAGGGTCTACACACAGCTCGACAAGGGGCCTGAGACTCCCGGAACAACTCGAGAGGCAACCAGAATTCCATTCCTCAGACAAGACGAGGCATGACTCTCCTGTCCCAACACTGCAGGGACCATGCAGTCGGAGTCCGAAACCGAGAGGAAGCCTGAGGTTCCTGCCTCCCCTCGAGATGAGGCCCTCTTCCATTGCGCCGAACCCAGCAGAGTCCCGAGAGGCCCTGCCAACTACACAGCATCCCTCACCTCTCAGAGGCACCGTGGGAAGTTCCCTAAGGTCCCCTGCAGAAGTCGAGGGAAACGAGGGTTTCCCGCCGCAACCCAAGAAAGACCTCGAGAGTCCTTCTTCAACGCCTCTTGAGGACCTAGCCGTTTCCCATGACTCGAGAGTGATGACCAGCTCCCCCTCGCCATGCGCATGGAGACCTGACTTCCCTGGCGCCGCACGAGAGGCTCCCTGAGGTCCTCATCGTGCCTCGTGAGAAAACCCCCATGGGCGCAGCAGCCTGAGGAAACCCATGAGACGCCCCCGTCATCGCGAGATGAGGGCCTTCTTTTCCTGCCTGGCCTGGAGAGCAATCCCGAGTCCTCTCTCCAAACTGAAGAGGAGGCTCGACACCCTTGAGTCCACTCAGTGGGCTCCAAGAGATCCGTGTCGCGACTTGAGAGGAAAGCGGAGTCCTTTGCTTCCCCTCCAGGCGAGTCCTGACTCCCCGGGGGAGTCTGGAATGGAAACCCTGGATCCCTGTCTTCCCTTGAGAGGAATATTAGGTCCTGGACACACGCCTCGATGAGGTCTCTTTGGCCCTGTAGTGACTCGAGCAGAACCCCCAGCTTTCCATCGCAACTCGAATTGAAGATTGGGCTTCCCAGGGCCAACCCAGGAGAGACCTGAAATTCCTGTCGTTTTCGAGAATCCCGATGCAACTCAAGAAAAACGACGTGGTTCCAACGTCTTCACAGGATGAGGCCCTTGCCCGCTACAGCGTCTCCAGGGAAGTCCCATGTTCCGTCCTGAAGTGGGAAACGGTACTTGGCTCCCTTGATGCGACCCCTAAAGTTCCCTGAAACGCCGGGTTCCCTCGAGTGGAACACCGAGGGTCCCGGCCCCACTTCATCTGAGCCCCATCTCCCCTCCTGATCGCGACAGGAGAATTGATTCCCCTACTTTGTGTGGAAGGGGTTCCCGGCCTTCCTGGCGCACCTCAGGATGATGCTGGTCTCACGAGGAAATTCGAGATGAGCCACGTGGGTGGTGCCACATGCCGAATGACCCCGATTTCCCGGTCCGCTCTTGAAATGAACCCGATGCCCGGACACCTCTTTGAAGGCAACCCTGTGGGGGAAGGCACAAAACGAAGGGGCACTGACACCCCCATGCATCTTCTGGAAACACCCGCAGGTTCCACACACAGCTTGTCAAGGGCCCTGAGACCCCCTGAATGACTCGAGAGGCAAGCAGAGTTCCGTTACTCAGACAAGACGAGGCCTGACTCTCCTGTCCCAACTCTGCAGGGACCCTGCGGTCGGAGTCAGAAATGGAGAGGAAGCCTGAGGTTCCTGCCTCCAATCGAGATGAGGCCCTCTTTCATTTCGTCAAACCTAGTGGAGTCCCGAGAGGCCCCTCTAACTCCTCAGTATCCCTCACCTCTCAGAGGCACCTGGGAAGTTCCCTAAGGTCCCCTGTAGAGGTCGAGGGAAACGAGTGTTTCCCGCCCCAACCCAAGAAAGACCTTGAGAGTCCTTCTTAAATGCCTCTTGAGGCCCTAGTCCCTCCCATGACTCGAGAGCAATGACGCGATCTGCCTGGCCACACGCATGGAGTCAGGCTTCTCTGGCGCTGCACAAGAGGCTCCCTGAACTCCCCATCATATCTCGTGAGAAACCCCACACTGGCGCCGCAGCTCGAGAAAACCCATGAGACGCCCCCATCATCTCGAGAGGAGGGCCATCTTTAACTGCATGGTATGCAGATCAAGCGTGAACCTTCTGTCCAAGCTACACAGGACTCTTGACTCCCTTTAGGCCACTCATTGGGCTCCAAGAGTTACGTGTCGCGACTCGAGAGGATAGTGGAGTCCTTTGCTTCCACTCGAGACGAGGCGTGACCCACCGGGTGAGACTGGAATGCGACCCCGATATCCCTGTCGCCCCTGGAGAGGAACATTACGTCCTGGACCCAAGCCTAGATGAGGACTCTTTGCCCTGAAGTGACTCGAGAGCAACCCCCAGCTCTCTCTGACAAGTTGAATGGAAGATTGGACTTCCTGGGCCAACACAAGAGGAAGCCTGAATTCCCCGTTGTAACTCGAGAATCCCGCCTCAACTCGAGAAAAAACACGTGTTTCCCTCGTCATCGCAATATGAGGCCCTTGCCCGCTAGAGCATCTCCAGAGAATTCCCACGTTCCGTCTTGAAGTGCGAAACTGTACTTGGCACCCTTGATGCGACCTCAAAAGTGCCGTGACATACCGGTCTCACTCGAGGGGACCACCGAGGTTCCCGGCACCACTTCATCTGAGTCCCTTCTCCCCTTCTGATCGCGAGCGGTGGGTCGATTCCCCTGCTTTGTCTGCAAGGGGTTCCCGACCTTCCCGGCGCACCTCAGGATGAGGCCGGTATCCCGAGGAAATTCGAGACGTAGCCTCGTGGGTGGTACCACATGCTGAAAGACCCCAATTTTCCGGTACGCTCTTGAAAAGAACCCATTGCCCGGAAACCTCTTTGAAGGCAACCCTGTGGATAAAGGCACAACACGAAGGGGCACTGACACCCCCGTGCATCGTCCGGAAAAACCCGCAGGTTCCACACTCAGCTCAACAAGTGGCCTGTCACTCCGTGAACAACTCGAAAGGCAAGGGGAAATCCATTCCTCCACAGAAGACGAGGCGTGACTCTCTTGTCCATACTCTGCAGGTACCCTGCGACCCTAGTCAGAAATGGAGAGGACCCCTGACGTTCCTGCCTCCATTCGAGATGAGGCCCTCTTCGATTGCACCAAACCCAGTTGAGTAACGAAGGGCCCCTCCCAAATCCACAGTGTCCCTGACTTCTCAGAGGCACCCTTAGAAGTTGTCTGAGATCACCGACACAAATCAAGGGAACCCAGGGTTCCCTGCCGCAACCCGAGAAAGACCTCAAGAGTCTTTCTTCAATGCGTCTTGAGGCCCGATTCGCCTACTATGACTCGAGAGCAATCACGCACTCCCCTTCACCACACGCACGGAGACCTGACGTCCCTAGCACCACACGAGAGGCTCTCTGAGCTCCCCGTTGTACCTCGTGAGAAATCTGATACTGGCGCCGCAGCTGGAGAAAACCCACGAGATGCCCCCGTCATCGCAAGATGAGGGCCTTTTTTCCTGCATGGCCAGGAAAACAATCCCGAGTCATCTCTCCAAACTCCATAGGAGGCTTCACTCCCTTTGCGCCATGCAGTGGGCTCCAAGAGATACCCGTCGCGACTCGACAGGAGAGCGGAGTCCTTTTTTTCCCCTCAAGACGAGGCCTGACTCTCCGGGTGAGTCGAGAATGCAACCCTGAGATCTCTGTTGGCCCAGTAGTGGAACACTAGGTCCTGGACACAAGCGTAGATGAGGTTTATTTTGCCCTGCAGTGACTGGAGAGCAATCCCCAGTTCTAACTTGCAACTCGAATGGAATACTGGATTTTCCTGGCGCCACACAAGAGGCTCCCTGAGATCCCCGTGGTACTTCATGAGACACCCCACACTGGCGCCGCAGCTCGAGAAAACCCACGAGATGCCACCGTCATCTCGAGATGAGGGCCTTCTTTTCCTGCATGGCCTGGAGTCCAATCCCGAGTCCTCTCTCCAAACTCCACAGGAGGCTTGACTCCCTTTAGTACACACAGTGGGCTCCAAGAGATACCCATCGCGACTCGAGACGAGAGCGGAATTCTTTGCTTACCCTCGAGGTGAGAACTGACTCCCCGGATGAGTCTGGAATGCAAACCCGAGATCCCTGTCGCCCCTGGAGAGCAACGTTAGATCCTGGACACAAGCCTAGATTAGGTCTCTTTTGCCCTGCAGTGACTCTAGCGCAATCCCCAGCTCCCCCTCGCAACCCGAATGGAAGATTGGATTTCAAGGCCAACAAGAGGAAGCCTAAACTCCCGGTCATAACTCGAGAAATCCGCCGCAACTCGAGCAAAACCACGTGGTTCTCCCGTCATTGCAAGATGAGGCCCTTGCCCGCTACAGCGTTTCAAAAGATGTCCCAGGTTCCGTCTTGAAATGCGAAAGGGTACTTGGCACTCTTGATGCGACCCCAAAAGTCCCCCAACACGCCGGTCTCACTCAAGGGGAACACCGAGGTTCCCGGCACCACTTCATTTAAGCCCCTTCTCCCCTCCTGATCGTGACCGGTGGGTCGATTCCCCTGCTTTGTCTGCAAGGGGGCCCGACCTTCCCTGCACAACTCAGGATGAGGCCGGTCTCATGGGGAAATTCGATACGTAGCTTTGTGGGTGGTGCCACTTGCTGAAAGACTCCAATTTCCCGGTCCGCTCTTGATAAGAATCCGATGCTCGGACACCTCTTGGAAGGCAGCCTTGAGTATGAAGGTACAACACGAAGGGGCACTAACACACCTGTGCATCATCCGGAAAAACGGGCAGGTTACACGCACAGCTCGACAAGTGGCCTGTCACCTCGAGAACAACTCGAGAGGCAAGAGGAGTCCCATCCTCCAGAAAAGACGAGTCCTGACTCTCCTGTACCAAGATGCAGGGACCTTGCGATCTGAGTCAGAAATGGAGAGGAACACTGAGGTTCCTGCTTCAACTCGAGATGAGTCCCTCTTACATTCCACCAAATGCAGAGGAGTCTCGAGAGGCCCCTCCAAACTGCACAGTATCCCTGACTTCTCAGAGGCACTCTGAGAAGCTCCCTGAGGTCGCAGGCACAAGTCAAGGGAACCCTGGGTTTTATGCAGTGACCCGAGAAAGACCTCGAGAGTCCTTCTTCAACCCGTCTTGAGGCCCGATTACCCTACCATGACTTGAGAGCAATGACGAGCTCCCCCTAGCCATCTCATGGGGACCTGACTTCCCTGGCGCCACACGAGAGGCTCCCTGAGCTCCCTCTCGTACCTCGTCAGAAACCCGGCACTAGCGCAGCAGTCTAGAAAACCCACGAGACACCGCCATCATCGCGAGATGAGGGCCTTCTTTTCCTGCATGGCCTGGAGAGGAATCCCGAGTCCTCTATCCAAACACCACAGGAGGCTTGACTCCCTTTAGGGCACACAGTGGGCTCCAAGAGATACCCATCGCGACTCAAAAGGACAGCGGAGTTCTTTGCTTCCCCTCGAGACAAGGCCTGATTCCCCGGGTGAGTCTGGTATGCAACCCCAAGATCCCTGTCGCCCCTAGGGACGAACATTAAGTCCTGGACACAAGCCTAGATGAGGTCTATTTTGCCCTGCAGTGACTCGAGAGCAATCCCCAGCTCTCCCTTTAAACTCGAATGGAAGATAGGACTTCCCTGGCCCAACACATGAGGAAGACTGTATTCCCCGTCGAAACTCGAGAATCCCGCCACAACTCGAGAAACGCCACGTGGTTCCCCCGTCATCCCAAGATGAGGCCCTTGCCCCCTACAGCGTCTCAAGAGAAGTCCCACGTTCCGTCTTGAAGTGCGAAACGGTATTGGCACCCTTGATGCGCCCTCAAAAGTTCCTCGACACACCAGTCTGACTCGAGGAGAACACCGAGGTTCCCGGCACCACTACATCTGGGCCCCTTCTCCCCTCCTGATCGCGACAGGAGGGTCGATTCCCCTGTTTTGTCTTGAAGGGGTTCCCACCTTTCCCGGTGCATCTCAGGATGAGGCCGGTCTCACGAGGATATTCGAGACATAGCCACGTGGATGGTGACACATGCCAAAAGACCCCGATTTCCCGGTCCGCTCTTGATAAGATCCTGATGCCCGGACACCTCTTTGAAGATAACCCTTTTGATGAAGGCACAACACTTAGGGGCACTGACACCCCTGGGTATCGTCCGGAGAAACCCGCAGGTACCACACACAGCTTGAGAAGTGACCTGTCACCCCGTGAACAACTGGAGAGGCAAGCAGAGTTCCATTCCTCCACACAAGACGAGGCCTGACTCTCCTGTTCGAACTCTGCAGCGAAACTGCGATCCGAGTCAGATCTGGCCCAGGGGAAGTCAGGAGAGGAAACATGAGTTTCCTGCCTCCACTCGAGATGAGGCCCTCTTCCATTGCACCGAACCCAGTGGAGTCCCGAGAGACCCCTCCCAACTGCACAGTATCCCTGACTTCTCAGAGGCACCCTTAGACCTTCCTGAGATCACCGGCACAAGTCGAGGGAACCAAGGGTTTCCTGCCCCAACCCGTAAAAGACCTCGCAGTCCTTCTTCAACGCGTCTTGAGGTGCGATTCCCCTACCATGACTCGAGAGCAATGACGCGCTCCCCCTAGCCACGCGCATAGAAACCTGACTTCCCTGGCGCCACAGGAGAGGCTCCCTGAGCTCCCCATTATACCTCGTGAGCAACACCACACTGGAGCCACAGCTCGAGAATACCCACGAGACACCCCAGTCCTCACGAGATGAGGGCCTTCTTTTGCTGTATGGCCTGGAGAGCAATCCTGAGTCCTCTCTCCAAACTCCACAGGAGGCTTGACTCATTTTAGGCCACACAGGGAGCTCCAAGATATACCCGTCGCGACTCGAGAGGAGAGCGGTGTCCTTGGCTTCCCCTCGAGACGAGGCCTGACTCCCCGGGTGAGTCGAGAATGCAATGCTGAGATCGCTTTCGCCCCAGCAGAGGAACATTAGGTCCTGGACACAAGCCTAGATGAGGTCTATTTGGCCCTGCAGTGTCTCGAGAGCAATCCCCAGTTCTAACTCACAATTCGAATGAAAACTGGACTTCCCTGGGCCAGTTGAAGAGGAAGCCTGAATTCCCGGTTGTAACTCGAGAATCCCGCCCCAACTCAAGAAAAACCACGTGGTTCCCCCGTCATCGAAAGATGAGGCCCTTGCCCGCTACAGCGTCTCAAGAGAAGTCCCACGTTCCGTATTGAAGAGCGAAAAGTTACTTGGAACCCTTGATGCGACCCCAAAAGTTCCCCGACATACCAGTCTCACTTGAGGAGAACACCGAGGTTCCCAGCACCACTTCATCTGAGACTCTTCTCCCCTCTTGATCGCGACAGGAGGTTCGATTCCCCTGCTTTGTCTGGAAGGCGTTCCCGACCTTCCTGGCGCACATCAAGATGAGGCCAGTCTCACGAGGAAATTCGAGACATAGCCTCGTGGGTGGTGCGGCATGCCAAAAGACCCCGATTCCCTGGTCCGCTCTTGATAAGAACCCGATGGCAGAACCCAACTCGAAGGCAATCCTGTGGAACAAGGCACAACACGAAGGGGCAGTGACACCCCAGTGCATCGTCCAGAAAAACCTGCAAGTTCCACATACAAATCGACAAGTGGCCTGTCACCCCATGAACAACGCGAGAGTCAAGCGGAGTTCCATTCCTCCACACAAGACGAGGCCTGATTCTCCTGTCCCAGCTCTGCAGGGACTCTGCGATCCGAGTCAGATCCGGCGCATTCGAAGCCAGGAGAGGAACCCTGTGGTTCCTGCCTCAACTTGTCATGAGGCCCTCTTCCATTGCACCAAACCCAGTGGAGTTCCGAGAGGCCCCTCCCAACTCCACAGTGACCCTGACTTCTCAGAGGCACGCTCAGAAGCTTCCTGAGGTCACTGGCACAAGTCGATGGAACCCAGGGTTTCCTGCTTCAACCCAAGAAAGACCTCGAGAGTCCTTCTTTAACACGTTTTCAGGCCCAATTCCCCTACCATGACTCGAGAACAATGACGGGCTCCCTCTCACCACGTGCATAGAGACCTGACTGCCCTGGCACCACATGAGAGGCTCACTGAGCTCCCAGTCTTACTTCGTGAAAAACCCCACACTAGCGCCACAGCTTGAGAAAACCTACGAGACGCCCCAGTCATCAGGAGACGAGGGCCTTCATTTCCTGCATTGCCTGGAGAGCAATCCCGTGTCCTCCCTCCAAACACCAGAGGAGGTTTGACTCCCTTTAAGCCACTCAGTGGGCTCCAAGACATACCCGTCCGACTCGAGAGGAGAGCAGAGTCCTTTGCTTCCCCTCGAGACGAGGCCTGACTCCAGGGTGAGTCTGGAATGCAACCCCGAGATTCCTGTCGCCCCTTGACATGAACATTAGGTCCTGCACACAAGCCTTGGTGGGGTCTCTTTTGCCTTCAGTGACTAGAGCGCACCTCCAGCTCTTCCTCGAATCTCGAATGGAAGATAAGACTTTTGTGGGCCAACACAAGAGGAAGCATGAATTCCCTGTGGTAACTCAAATATCCCACCGCAACTCGAGAAAAACCAAGTGGTTCCCCAGTCATTCCAAGATGAGGCCCTTGCCCACTGGAGCACCCCAAGAGAAGTCCCACGTTCCAATTTGAAGAGAGAAACGGTACTTGGAACGCGTTATGCGACCCCAAAAGTTACCCCACATACCTGTCTCACTTGAGGGAAACACCGAGGTTCCCAGCGGCACATCATCTGAGCCACTTCTCTCCTCCTGATCACCACAGGAGGGTCGAATCCTCTGCTTTGTCTGGAGGGGTTTCATGACCTTCGCGGCACACCTCAGGATGAGGCCGGTTTCATGAGGAAATTCGAGATTAGCCACGTGGGTGGTGCCAATTGCTGAACGACCCCGATTTCCCAGTCCGCTCTTCATAAGAACACAATGCCCGAACACCTCTTCGAAGGCAACCCTTTGGATGAAGACACAAAACGAAGGGTCACTGACACCCCCATGCATCGTCTGGAAAAACCTGCAGATTTCACACACAGTTTGACAAGGGGCCTGAAACCCCATGAACAACTCAAGAGGCAAGCGGAGTTCCATTCCTCAGAAAAGACATAGCCTGACTCTCCTGTCCCAACTCTGCAGGGACACTACGATCAGAGTCAGAATTGGAGAGGAAGCCTGAGGTTCCTGCCTCCACTCGAGATGAGGCCCTCTTCCATTGCGACAAACCCAGTGGTGTCCCGAGAGGCCCCACCAACTCCACAGCGACCCTCACCTCTCAGAGGCACCCTGGGAAGTTCCCTCAGGTCCCCGACAGAAGTCGGGGGAAACTAGGGTTTCCCGCTGCAACCCGAGAAAGACATCGAGAGTCCTTCTTCAACGCGTCTTGAGGCCCTAGTCCCCTCCCATGACTCGAGAACAATGACGCGCTCCTTCTCGCCACGTGCATGGAGACATGACTTCCCTGGCGCCGCACGAGAGGCTCCCTGAGATCCTCGTTGTGCCTCGGGAGAAAACCCCCACGGGTGCCGCAGCTCGAGGAAACCCCTGAGATGCCACCGTCCTCGCGAGGTGAGGGCCTTCTTTTCCTGCCTGGCCTGGAGAGCAATCACGAGTCCTCTCTCAAAAGTGAAGAGGAGGCTGGACGCCCTTGAGGCCACTCAGGGGGCAGCAAGATATCAGCGTCGCGACTCGGGAGGAGAGCGGAGTCCTTTGCTTCCTCTCGAGGCGAGGCCTGACTCCCCGGGGGAGCATGGGATACAACCCCGAGATCCTTGTCTTCCCTGGAGAGGAGCAATAGGTCCTGGACACACGCCTAGATGAGGTCTCTTTGGCCCTGCAGTGACTCGAGCGCAACCCCCAGTTTTCCCTCGCCAGTAGAATAGAAGGTTGGGTTAACCAGGGCCGACACAAGAGGAAGCCTGTAATCCCCTGTGGTAACATGAGAATCCCGCCGCAACTCGAGAAAAACCACGTGGTTCCCACCTCTTGGCAAGATGAGGCCCTTGCCCGCCACGGCGTCTCAAGGGAAGTCCCCTGTTCCGCCCTGAAGTGCGAAACGGAACCTGACAGCCTTCATGCGACCCCCAAAAGTTCCCCGATACGCCGGGTTCCCTCGAGTGGAACACCGAGGGTGCCGGCACCGCTTCATCTGAGCCCCTTCTCCCCTCCTGATCGCGACAGGAGAGTCGATTCCCCTGCGTGGTCTGGAAGGGGTTCCCGGACTTGCCGGCGCACCTCAAGAGGAGGCCGGTCACACGAGGACATTCGAGACGAGCCACGTGGGTGGTGCCACATGGCGAACGGCCCGATTCCCCGTTCCGCTCTTGAGAAGAACCCGATGACGGACCCCTCTTCGAAGGCATCCCTGTGGGTGAAGGCACAGCCCGAAGCGGCACTGACACCCCCGTGCATCGTCAGGAAACAACCGCGGGTTCCACACACAACTCGACGAGGGGCCTGTGGCCCTCTGAACAACTCAAGAGGCAAGCGGGGTTCCCTTCCTCAGACAAGATGAGGCCTGACTCTCCTGTCCCAACTCTGCAGGGACCCTACGGTCGGAGTCCGAAACGGAGTGGAAGCCTGGGCTTCCTGCCTCCCCTCGGGTGAGGCCCTCTTTCGTTGCGCCAGACCCAGCGGAGTCCCGAGAGGCCCCGCCACCTCCACAGGATCCCTCGCCTCTCAGAGGCACCCTGGGAAGTTCCCTAAGGTGCCCGGCAGAAGGCGAGGGAAACGAGGGTCTCCTGCCGCCCCCCGAGAAAGACCTCGAGAGTCCTTCTTCAACGCGTCTCGAGGCACTAGTCCCCTCCCATGACTCGAGAGCCATGACGCGCTCCCCCTCGCCACGCGCATGGAGACCTGACTTCCCTGGCGCCGCACGAGAGGCTTCCTGAGATCCTCGTCGTGCCTAGGGAGAAAACCCCTAGGGGCGCCACAGCTTGTGGAAACCCCTGAGACACCACATCCTCGCGAGCAGAGGGCCTTCTTTTCCTGCATGGCCTGGAGAGCAATCCCGGGTCCTGTCTCCAAACTGAAGAGGAGGCTGGACTCACTTGAGGCCACTCAGGGGGCTACCAGAGACCCACGTCGCGACTCGAGAGGAGAGCGGAGTCCTTGGCTTCCCCTCGAGACGAGGCCTGACTCCCCGGGGGAGCATGGAATGCAACCCCGAGATCCCTGCCTTCCCTGGAGAGGAATATTAGGTCCCGGACACACGCCGTGGTGAGGTCTCTTGGGCCCTGCAGTGACTCGATTGCAACCCAAAGCTTTCCCTCGCAACTAGAGGGGAAGATTGGGCTTCCCAGGGCCAACCGAAGAGGAAGCCTAAGATCCCCGTCGTAACTCGAGAATCCCTCCGCAACTCGAGAAAAACCACGTGGTTCCCAACTCTTCGCAAGATGAGGCCCTTGCCCGCGATGGCGTCTCAAGGGAAGTCCCCTGTTCCGCCCTGAAGGGCGAAACGGTCCCTGACAGCCTTCATGTGACCCCCAAAAGTTCCCCCACACGTTGGGTTCGCTCGAGGGGAACACCGATGGTCCCGGCACCGCTTCCTCTGAGCCCCTTCTCCCCTCCTGATCGCGACAGGAGTCGATTGCTCTGCGTGGTCTGGAAGGGATTCCCGGACTTCCCGGCGCACCTAAGGAGGAGGCCGGTCTCACGAGGAAATTCGAGACGAGCCACGTGTGTGGTGCCACATGCCGAACGCCCCCGATTTCCCGGTCCGCTTTTGAGAAGGACCCGAGGCCCGGACCCTTCTTCGAAGGCAACCCTGTGGGTGAAGGCACAACACGAAGGGGCACTGCCACCCCTGTGCATCGTCCGCAAAGACCCGCGGGTTCCACACACAGCTCGACGAGGGGCCTGAGACCCTCTGAACAAATCGAGAGGCAAACGGGGTTCCCTTCCTCAGACAAGACGAGGCCTGACTCTCCTGTCCCAACTCTGCAGGGACCCTGGGGTCGGAGTCCGAAACGGAGAGGAAGCCTGGGCTTCCTGCCTCCCCTCAGGTGAGGCCCTCTTCCGTTGCGACAGACTCAGCGGAGTCCCGAGAGGCTGTGCCAACTTCACAGGATCCTTCACCTATCAGAGGCACCCTGGGAAGTTCCCTAAGGTCCCCGGCAGAAGGCGAGGGAAACGAGGGTTTCCAGCCGCCGCCTGAGAAAGACCTCGAGAGTCCTTCTTCAACGCGTCTCGAGGCCCTAGTCCCCTCCCGTGACTTGAGAGCCATGACGCGCTCCCCTTCGCCACACGCAGGGAAACCTGACTTCCCTGGCGCCGCACGAGAGGCTCCCTGAGATCCTCGTCGTGCCTCGGGAGAAAACCCCCACGGGCACCGCAGCTCGAGGAAACCCCTGAGACGCCCCCGTCCTCGCGAGCAGAGGGCCTTCTTTTCCTGCATGCCCTGGAGAGCAATCCCGGGTCCTGTCTCCAAACTGAAGAGGAGGCTGGACTCTCTTGAGGCCGCTCAGGGGGCTCCAAGAGAGCCGCGTCGCGACTCGAGAGGAGAGCGGAGTCCTTGGCTTCCCCTCGAGACGAGGCCTGACTCCACAGGGGAGCGTGGAAAGCAACCCCGAGATCCCTGCCTTCCCAGGAGAGGAATATTAGGTCCCGGACACACGCCGTGGTGAGGTCTCTTGGGCCCTGCAGTGACTCGAGCGCAACCCCCAGCTTTCCCTCGCAACTCGAGGGGAGGTTTGGGCTTCCCAGGGCCAACACAACAGGAAGCCTGATATCCCCTTCGTAACTCGAGAATCCCGCCGCAACTCGAGAAACACCACCTGGTTCCCACCTCTTCGCAAGATGAGGCCCTTGCCCGTGACAGCGTCTCAAGGGAAGTCCCTTGTTCCGCCCTGAAGGGCAAAACGGTCCCTGACAGCCTTCATGAGACCCCCAAAAGTTCCCCGACACGCTGGGTTCTCTCGAGGGGAACACCGAGGGTCCCGGCACCTCTTCCTCTGAGCCCCTTCTCCCCTCCTGATCGCGACAGGAGAATCCATTGCCCTGCTTGGTCTGGAAGGGGTTCCCGGCCTTCCCGGCGCACCTCAGGAGGAGGCCGGTCTCACGAGGAAATTCGAAACGAGCCACGTGTGTGGTGCAACATGCCGAACGCCCCCGATTTCCCGGTCCGCTCTTGAGAAGGAGCCGAGGCCCGGACCACTCTTCGAAGGCACCCCTGTGGGTGAAGGCAGAACACGAAGGGGCACTGTCACCCCCGTGCATCGTCCGCAACGACCCGTGGGTTCCAAACACAGCTCGACGAGGGGCCTGAGACCCCCTGAACAATTCGAGAGGCAAGTGGGTTTCCCTTCTTCAGACAAGACGAGGTCTGACTCTCCTGTCCCAACTCTGCAGGGACCCTGCGGTCGGAGTCCGAAACGGAGAGGAAGCCTGGGCTTCCTGCCTCCCCTCGGGTGAGGCCCTCTTCCGTTGCGCCAGACCCAGCGGAGTCCCGATAGGCCCCGCCAACTCCACAGTATACCTCGCCTCTCAGAGGCACCCTGGGAAGTTCCCTAAGGTCCCCGGCAGAAGGCGAGGGAAACGAAGGTTTCCCGCCGCCCCCCGAGAAAGACCTCGAGAGTCCTTCTTCAACGCGTCTCGAGGCCCTAGTCCCCTCCCGTGACTCGAGAGCCATGATGCGCTCCCCCTCGCCATGCGCATGGAGACCTGACTTCCCTGGCGCCGCACGAGAGGCTCCCTGAGATCCTCGTCGTGCCTCGGGAGAAAACCCCCACGGGCGCCGCAGCTCGACGAAACCCCTGAGACGCCCCCCTCCTAGCGAGCTGAGGGATTTCTTTTCTTGCATGGACTGGAGAGCAATCCCGGGTTCTCTCTCCAAACGGAAGAGGAGGCTGGACTCCCTTGAGGCCGCTCAGGGGGCTCCCAGAGACCCGCGGCGCGACTCGAGAGGTGAGCGGACTCCTTGGCTTCCCCTGGAGACGAGGCCTGACTCCCAGGAGGAGCCTGGAATGCAACCCCGAGATCCCTGCCTTCCCTGGAGAGGAATATTAAGTCCCGGACACACGCCTATGTGAGGTCTCTTCGGCCCTGCAGTGACTCGAGCGCAACCCCCACCTTTCCCTCGCAACTCGAATGGAAGATTAGGCTTCTCGGGGCCAATACAAGAGGAAGCCTGAAATCCCCGTCGTAACTCTAGAGTCCCACCGCAACTCGAGAAAATCCACATGGTTCCAACGTCTTCGCAAGATGAGGCCCTTGCCCGCTACGGCGTCTCAAGGGAAGTCCTAGGTTCTGTCCTGAAGTGCGAAACGGTACCTGACTCCTTTCATGCATCCCCCAAAAGTCCCTCACACGCCGGTTTCCCTCGAGGGTAACACTGAGGGTTCCGGCCGCACTTCATCCGAGCCCCTTCTCCCCTCCTGACCGCGACAGGAGAGTCGAACCCCCTGCGTTGTCTTGAAGGGTCCCCGGCCTTCCCGGCACACCTCAGAATGAAGTCGGCCTCACTAGGAAATTTGAGACTAGCCCCGTGGGTGGTCCCACATGCCGAAAGACCCCAATTTCCCTGTCTGCTCTTGAAAAGAACCCGAGGCCCGGACACCTCTTCGAAGGCAAGCCAGTGGGTGAAGGCACAACACGAAGGGGCACTGTCACTGTCGTGCATCATCCGGAAACACCCGCATATTCCACACACAGCTCAACAAGCGGCCTGAGACCCCCTGAGCACCTCGAGAGGCAAGCGGAGTTCCCTTCCTCAGACAAGACGATTCCTGACTCTCTTGTCCCAACTCTGCAGGGACCCTGCGGTCGGAGTCCGAAACGGAGAGGAAGCCTGAGGTTCCTGCCTTCCCTGGAGATGAGGCCCTCTTCCATTGCGCCAAACCCAGCGGAGTCCTGAGAGGCCCCGCCAATTCCACAGCGTCCCTCATCTGTCAGAAGCACACTGGGAAGTTCCCTAAGGTCACCGGTAAACTTTTATTGCACAAGGTCCCCATGAAAAGGCCCACGCAGCAGGACAGCCACAGATTCTGTCTGCCATTAAAGGGCAGTAAGGTGCCCTCCCCCCTTCTTTGCTGCCTCGGCGGCCACCAGAGTGCAATTCGCGTACCCTTCCCTTTCCCATCCTAGCAGGTGCTCCAGGGCCCGCTGGCCTACAAAGTGCCAGAAGCAGGGCTGGGCCAGCCGGCCAGAATTCAGGGTTCTGTCCCTTGGACTTCCAGCGGACACTAGGCTGCTTGGGAAAACCGCGCAGACTCTGAGGTTTTTCAGCAGAGGGGTGGAGCGGTAAAGGCCTTGACCCCAAAGACGAGGCCTTTCTGCGATCGTCAGGTTGGGGAGCTCTGAGACTGTGCCAACACAGGGCGGAATACATGGTTCCCTGCTCCACGCAGTCCCCGTTCCCTTACCTGTGTTCCGCACCCCTCCGCTGTGGCCAATGGATGCCGATCCTTGGGGATCCAGGAGTTCACGAAATGGGCATTCCCAGCCGCAATGGCGACCCCCAACAGCACATCTGGAAAGCCCTCCCCCACCCCCGCCAGGAGCCGACCCCCGCTGCGAACGGACCCCCCACCCCGCCCCGCGCCACCAGGTTTTGCCCCGGCCCTGCCGGGCTCCCGGCGGGTTCCCAGCCACATTGGCGACCCCCGGGAGCACAACAGGGACCGACCCCCCACCCACAGCGAGCGGAATCTCGACCTGTGCAGCCCAGGTTTACCCCGCCCTGGGTGCGCTCCCGGAGCATTTCCAGCCGCAGTGGCCATCTCCGAGAGCACAACTGGGAAGCCCTCCCCCACCCCCGCCAGGAGCCGACACCCGCCCTGCGCCGCCCGGGTTCGCCCCGCCCCTGCTGCGCTCCAGGGGCACTGCCCACCTTCACCAGTGGCTCCTGGTGAGCCCCGTCCCCACGCCCGGTTCCAGGAGAGGCTCTCGGACCTCGCTGCTGCCGCCAGGTCAAACATGAGGACAATACATACACCCCACAGAGACAATCCAAGCTGTCTATGATTTAGGGATAAAACGAGGACTACAGAAAGGCAAGATGACCTGACCTAGGAGGGCCATGATATTCTATAGAACCAGACAAAGTTGGTTACCAAGGAAACTTTTTCCCTTGGAACCCGGAAAGCTGGTTCTTTGCATATGCAATGACCAACAATTAGCTTGTTACCCAAGCCTGCCTTACTGCCACCCCCATCCCCCCACTCCCCAGAAGACTGGCTCAAAGAAATATTTTAAATCTCAGGCGGAAACCTGGAAGATGTCTTGTCTGTCTGTTTGGATTAAGGTATGTGTCAGTGTGAGCCTTGTGTTTTTTGATAATATTGCTCAAGTTCTGTGTTCTGATTTCAATGGTCTCAAGACAAGGCAGCCCTTCCAAATCAAACGGCTGGAAATACAAGAAAACATTGACCTAAATGAATGTCAGAGTCCCGTGAACTGGGAACTAGTCAATATTAAATATCTAGTATTTTTGGTTTTGCTCCTCCATTATAGACATGTCTAAGAGTCAACAACATTAAGCACAACATGTTCATAGTGCCTAGGTTTATTCTAAGGTAAAAATTGCTCTATTGTTATATGTGTCACAAGCTTGTCAGCAAGAAAGTACCTGGAAACAGCAACAACCAATGTAAAAAATGTAAATGTGATATGAGCTTTTAGATAAACTCTTAACAATAATTATACTCTAAAATATCCGCCTCTCATAGTCTTGATTGAAGGCAGAGGAGAAGGGGATGACAGAGGATAAGATGGTTGGATGGCATCACTGACTCGATGGACATGAGTTTGAGCAAGCCCCTGGAGTTGGTGATGGACACGGAAGCCTGGCGTCCTGCAGGCCACGGGGTCACAAAGAGTCAGACTCGACTGAGCAACTGAACTGAACTGAACTTACAATCGTTCCTCCAGGTGTTTTGGTTACCTGAGTTTCTATCCTGGTGCTAAACTAAGTGACGACAGTGTATTGAATAGCTAGGTCACTTCCAAATAAATGAAACTTCTTAAACATTCACGACTTGAAAGGATCTCCCTTTTACACAGAAACAAAAGAGATTTTTGACTCTGCATGAATAGTGACTGGCACCATCCGAACATATTAAATGTAAGAAAGCAATTTTTTTGTTTTGTTTTGTTTTGTTCTGTTCTTGCAGGAAGCGGGGTGGGCGCTATTATCACTGATAGGTATGCTCACCAATCTATCAAATGCCAATATAAGAGTCAGTTCTTGGTTGCTGAAGGGAAATGTATGACTTGTTATTACAAGAATGTATGGAATGCAATCACACTTTAAGAAGGAAAACGAAGTAGTTCTGTCTTACAGGTGGCATTTTCAGGACGGGAGAAGCAAAGGAATGGGTACAGAATGGGATAAGGAGGTTGTAGGGAAAGTAGGCCCCCAGAAAAGAGTTTTGTGCCTAGCACAAGTTTTCTTGAGATGTTGAACTGCCTTTGCTAATGGAGTTTAAGTTTCTTTACCTCTTAAGTGATCTCTTCTACGTTGACCTAGAACAGAAATCTTTTGTTAGCTTTGGCTAAGAGGAGAAGTATTGTTTCACGGTGACATATGTGATCCTACCTGACTGTTCTCATCCCCTTTGATATCTATGCACTGCTGCTGCTGCTGCTGCAGCTGCTAAGTGGTTCAGTTGAGGCCGACCCTGTGCCACGCCATAGATGGCAGCCCACCAGGCCCCGCAGTCCCTGGGGTTCTCTAGGCAAGAACACTGGAGTGGGTTGCCATTTCCTCCTCCTATGCATGAAAGTGAAAAGTGAAAATGAAGTCGCTCAGTGGTGTCCGACTCTTAGCCACCCCATGGACTGCAGGCTACCAGGCTCCTCCGTCCTTGGGATTTTCCAGGAGTGGGGTGCCATTGCCTTCTCCCATATCTATGCACAAGCCTGCCTAAATAATTGACTTCTAGCCAACTTTGGGATGCCCATGACCACCCACCCTTACCAGGCAACAGAGAAGAGAAAAACACTTACCACAGGAGGTTCTGGTAAGGAACAAGGAACTAACAAGCTCCCACCTACCAGGATTCTGCAGAGGTCAACAAGAGGTCAGCAAGAGATGAGAGACTGCAGTCCAGAGGTCCTAGCTACTTCCATCTAGCAACAAACACCCAGCATAGTCAAAACGATTTCAATGTTAAAGAATAAATAAATAAATAAAAGGACAGAAGTTCTTTGAACACATGTCTGAATTTAGGGGTGAGGCATTACATATGTGTCCCAGGATAATCTTAAAGTGTCAGAAAGTAAAGAAATTAAAGACAACTATCAAGCTGTCCAAACTGATAAAAATGAATGATTACACAGTTTTATCTGTATACATTAGCAGATAATAATCTGAAAAGGAATTTTAAAAAATTCCCTTTCAATAATATCAACATGAATAAAACACTTTGCCATGGATGTAACGAGGATGACAAGACTGGCACACTGGAAATTATACACCCTGGCTGAAAACTATCCTGAATACATGGACAGATATTCCATAACGATGGAAAGACTTAAGATGGCAATACCATGGAATGCATCTTCAATCTGAAATGAAGATTTGATATGATTTGATCGCTCAGAGCTTTTGTGTCATCAAGTGTTATTAAAGTATTAAAGAGATAGAGAAAGCTGCTGACTTAGACTGGAGGCGGGGTGGGGGGGGGTAGTAAGAGTACCCCCTGCTGGTCTTTAGCCAGATATTCTACAGGCACTAGCAGTCAGCTAAGGAAAGAAAGGAACTGTTTCAGGGAATGGCACCAGGCCCCTCCCCCACGACATGCATTGAGATAATATTGGCAGCAGGTGAGTCATCCCGGGCCAAAACTTGATTGACATGAATCTTGAAGAAAGGCAGTATTGCAGGCAAATATATCATTTCCTTAACATAGATAAGGAGAACAAGCTAGGAGGAAAACATGCTGTTTTGTTCAAATCGCTTCTGAGCCTTTTGGGGGAACCGACCTGAAGCCAGAGTCTAGCGGAAATACATAGGATATTTACATCGCTTAAGACAAACATTTTCTTAGGAAAAAATGCATTGCTTAGCTCAAGGTTTGTCTGCGAAATTCTTACACATGAGGAGATGGCTCCGAGCTGGGTTTCCACACACAAGAACATCCATGCAAAGGACAAGCCTGCACAGCCCATCTGCCCTGCTCCCGCACAGCCAGCAGCATTTCCAAGTGACCTCCTAAGGCCTTCCCCAAAATACAGGGGCACCTCTGGGTTTCCTGTTTCCCTCACTTCGAACACTTTTCTTAAAAAAAAAAAAAATCCTGCACACTTCTTGATAGAATGCCACAGTGCAAGGAATACAGTCCTTCAATATTTAAACCTCCATTTGCAAAACACTTGGAGCTTGGTTTTGTTTTGTTTTGTTTTTTAATTACACCACCACATAATTTAAAGCTTTTACACGTTCTAATTATTCAGTTCCAAAACACCAAACTTTTATTGCACAGGGTCCTCATGAAGAGGCCCACGCAGCTGGACAACCACAGATTCTGCCATGAAAGGGCAGCAAGGTGCCCTCCCCCCTTCTTTGCTGCCTGGGCGGCCACCAGGGTTTGAAATCCATGCACCCTACTAAGTTTCTAGGGTGCAATCCGTGGACCCTTCCCTTTCCCATCCCAGCAGGTGCTCAAGGGCCTGCTGGCTTACAAAGTGCCAGAAGCAGGGCTGGGCCAGCCGACCAGAGTTCAGTGTTCTGTCCCTTGGACTTCCAGCGGACACTAGGCTGCTTGGAAGAACCCCGCCCCTGCCGCGCTCCCTGCGCGTTCCCAGCCGCAGTGGCGACCCCCGGGAGCACAACTGGGACCGACCCCCACCTAAAGCCATCGGAATCTCGACCCGCGCAGCCCGGGTTTACCCAGTCCCGGGTGCGCTCCCGGGGCGTTTTCAGCCTCAGTGTCCACCTCCGAGAGCACAACTGGGAAGCCCGCCCCCACCCCCGCCAGAAGCCGACCCCCGCCCCACGCCGCCCGCGTTCGCCCCGCCCCTGCATGGTCCAGGTACCTTCCCAGCTTCTAGCGTTCACACCCGGGTAGGAGCAGGATGTAGGAGTATGGGAGATGTGTCTGGAGCCTGACAGCCTCAGCTCCGCTCTGGCCTGCCCTTTGGACCTAGGAGCCAGGCCAACTTGCAGAGGGCTTAGGGCCCCATTGTATGCAAACTACCAAGGCCTACCGCAAGGAGAGCTCTGTCCGAGGGAAGGGAAGCGCCCCAGGCTGCGTTCCCAAGCTGTTGCTTGGCAATGCAGACTCAGCGGTAAACGGAGGGAATCAGGGTCCTAGTGCCCCTGTCTTGGGGAGGAAGCTCCACAGCCAGAGTGTTCCTCCCTTTGTGCCCAGAAAGCGCCTGCCAGACTGGGCTTCCCCGGAGCTCTGTTGCAGAGCAGAGACGTGTGGATGTGTTTTGGGGCCTTGACATGTGCGTTTGGGCTCCCTAGCACAGCCCCAGCGTAGGGGAACCAGCCCCTGAGCAAAGAGCTCCAGGCAGTGCTTTGTGCCCAGGCCTGGATGCCCAGTCCCAGCACGCGGGAGAGATGAGTTAGGCTGCCGGCGGGTCCTTGCAAGCCTGTATTGGAAAGGACCGAGTGAGCTTCCACACCGGCGGAGCTGCAGACCTGCGCCCAGGCGCGATATGACAGAGCCCCTGTCAAGAGGCTGCTCTGCCTGGGCGAGCCTCGCCAAGCCCTTCCCAGCTTCTAGCTTTCGCGCAGGGGAAGGAACAGACTGCGGAACTGGGGGAGACGTGACTGGCGGGCGCCTTACTGGCCTCAGCTCCGCTCTTCCCTTCCCTTTGCATCTATGATCCATGCCTACTTGCAGAGGGCTTAGGGACCGAAGGAGAGCTCTGTCAGAGGGAAGGGAAGCGCCCCAGGCTGCATTCCCAAGCTGTTGTTTAGCCGCCCAGACTCAGCGCTGCACAGGGGTAATCAGGCTCTCTGTGGCCGCAGCTTCACACACAGGTGTGTCTCCGTAGGAATCAAGAAAGATCCTGACAGAGTGAGGTTCATTAGAGCTATACTAAAGAGCAAAGGCTTGTCCATGTGGTCTTGCCTTCCCCTGTGCCTTTGGGTCTCCAGGCTCGGCCCCAGCTCCGTGGAAACAACCCCTGAGAAAATATCTTCAAGATACGCTTTTCCCAGAGGCTGGGAACTGGGGTTCATAGGAAGAGAGAAAAGCAAGCCTCCTTCGGGCATGAAAGGCAGCCAACCTGCCTGTGTTTTGAAGCCTCTATTTGGAAGGAATGGGTTAGCTTCTCCTAAAGGAGACCTCCAGATCTGCTCAGAAGTCGGTAATTCCAGAGGCAGGGTACTGGTTCCTGACTGTCCTTTGCTAGCCTTGAAAGATATTCCTAGATTCTAGAGTTATTTTCCATGAAGGAGCAGGCTTCGGGAATGTGTCAGACGGGACTGGCTCCTTATTGACCTCAGCTCAGCTATTGCCTTTCCATTCAAACTAGGACAAGGCCCTACTTTATGAAGGGTAAGGGTCTTCTTCTTTGCAAACTGCCAAGGGCTACAGCAATGAGACCTCTGTCAAGGTGAGGGAAGCCTAAGAGGATGGATTCTCAAGCAGGTGCTTTGCCACAAAGCATCAGCACCCCACGGAGAGAATCAAGCTCCCTGTGCACCAATGTTGGGAGTGTAGCTTCACACACAGAGTTGTCTCTATAGGAGCCAAGAATGTTCCTGAGAGATTAGGTTCACTAAACCTCTCCTACAGAGCATAGACCTGTCCATGTGGTTTTGCCTTCCCCTGTGAGTTGGGTCCTCGAGGTCTGCCACACCTCCGGGGAAACTGTCCCTGAGAAAAGATCTCCAGGAACCGCTTCGCCGAGGCTGGGAAATGCTGTTCACAGGAAGTAAGGCAAGCGAATCTCCTGCAGAGTAAAAGAGGCCTTACAGTCCCTGGAGGAGCAGGCTGCCAGAGTGTGTGAAACCTGACTGTTGCCTTACTGGCCTCAGCTCCGCCATTGCCTGTTCATGCGAGCTAGCACCCAGGCCTACTTGGAAAAGCGTTTGGGTGCAGATTTCTACAAAGTGCCAAGGGCTACAGCAGTGAGAATTCTCTCAGTGGTAAGGGAGAGCATTTTATGGATTCTCAAGCTGTTTTCTGAACGACAGCGTCAAAATGAACAGAGAGAATCAGGCTCTCTGTGCCCCTATGTTAGGTACGCAGCTTCACACACAGAGGTGTCTCTATAGGAGCCAAGAATGCTCCTGAGAGATGAGGTTCACTAGAGGTCTGCTACAGAGCATAGACCTGTCCATGTGGTCTTGCCTTCCCCTGTGCCTTTGGGCCCCGGGCTCGGCCCCAGCTCCGTGGAAACAACCCCTGAGAAAATATCTTCAAGATACGCTTTTCCCAGAGGCTGGGAACTGGGGTTCATAGGAGGAGAGAAAAGCAAGCCTCCTTCGGGCACGAAAGGCAGCCAACCTGCCTGTGTTTTGAAGCCTCTATTTGGAAGGAATGGGTTAGTTTCTCCTAAAGGAGACCTCCAGATCTGCTCAGAAGTCGGTAATTCCAGAGGCAGGGTGCTGGTTCCTGACTGCCCTTTGTCAGCCTTGCAAAGACATTCCAAGATTCTAGAGTTATATTCCATGAAGGAGCAGGCTTCGGGAATGTGTCAGAGGGGACTGGCTCCTTATTGGCCTCAGCTAAGCTATTGCCTTTCCATTCAAACTAGGACAAGGGCCTACTTTATGAAGTGTAAGGGTCTTCTTCTTTGAAACTGCCAAGGGCTACAGCAATGAGACCTCTGTCAAGGCGAGGGAAGCCTAAGAGGATGGATTCTCAAGCAGGTGCTTTACTACAAAGCATCAGCACCCCACGGAGAGAACCAAGATCCCTGTTCCCCAATTTTGAGAGTGTAGCTTCACACACAGAGTTGTCTCTATAGGAGCCAAGAATGTTCCTGAGAGATTAGGTTCACTAAACCTCTCCTACAGAGCATAGACCTGTCCATGTGGTTTTTCCTTCCCCTGTGAGTTGGGTCCCTGAGGTCCGCCACACCTCCGGGGAAACTGTCCCTGAGAAAAGATCTCCAGGAACCGCTTCGCTGAGGCAGGGAAACGCTGTTCACAGGAAGTAAGGCAAGCGAATCTCCTGCAGAGAAAAAGAGGCCTTACTGTCCCTGGAGGAGCAGGCTGCCAGAGTGTGTGAAACCTGACTGTTGCCTTGCTGGCCTCAGTTCCACCATTGCCTGTTCCTCCGAACTAGGACCCAGGCCTATTTGGAGAAGCGTTTGGCTGCGGATTTCTACAAAGTGCCAAGGGCTACAGCAGTGAGAATTCTCTCAGCGGTAAGGGAGAGCATTTTATGGATTCTCAAGCTGTTTTCTGAACGACTGCGTCAAAATGAACTGAGAGAATCAGGCTCTCTGTGCCCCTATGTTAGGTACGCAGCTTCACACACAGAAGTGTCTCTATAGGAGCCAAGAATGTTCCTGAGAGATGAGGTTCACTAGAAGTCTGCTACAGAGCATAGACCTGTCCATATGGTTTTGCCTTGCCCTGTGAGTTGGGTCCCCGAGGTCCGCCCCAGCTCAAGGGAAGGAGCCCCTGAGAAAAGATCTCCAGGGACCGCTATTCCCCCAGGCTGGCAAACGCAGTTCACAGGAGGTAACGCAAGCGAGCCTCCTGCAAGGCACAACAGGCCTTAGTGTCCCTGGACGATCAGGCTGCCAGAGTGTGTGAGACCTGACTGGTTCCTTACTGGCCTCAGCTCCGCCATTGCATGTTCCTCCGAACTAGGACCCAGGCCTACTAGGAGAAGGGTTTGGGTATGGATTTCTAAATACTGCCAAGGGTTATAGCAATGAGAACTGTGTCACGGGTAAGGAAGAGCATTGTATGGATTTTCAAGCTGTTGTTTGAACGACAGCTTCAAAGCTGCACAGAGAGAATCAGACTCTGTGTCTCCATGTTCGGTACACAGCTTCACAGACAGGGGTGTCTCCATAGGAAACAAGAACGCTCCTGACAGAGTGAGGTTCACTAGAGCTCTCCTAGAGAGCAAAGACTTGTCCATGTGGTTTTTCTTCCCCTGTGCGTTTGGGGCTCCAGGCTCGGCCCCAGCTCCGTGGAAACAACCCCTGAGAAAAGATCTTCAAGATCCGCTTTTCCCAGAGGCTGGGATGTGGGGTTCATAGGAGGCGGGAAAAGCAGGCCTCATTCAGAGAGCAAGAGGCAGCCAAGCGGCCTGCGTTTGGAAGCCTCAATTTGGAAGAATGGGTTAGCTTCCCCTAAGGGAGACCTCCAGATCTGTTCAGAAGTCGGTAATTCCAGAGGCAGTGTGCAGGGTGCTGACTGCACTTTGCCAGCCTTGCAAAGACATTCCTAGATTCTATAGTTATCTTCCTGAAGAAGCAGGCTTTGGGAATATGTCAGACTTGACTGGCGCCTTATTGGCCTCAGCTCAGCTATTGCCTTTCCATTCAAAGTAGGACAAGGCCCTACTTTATGAAAGGTAAGGGTCTTCTTCTTTCCAAACTGCCGAGGGCTACAGCAATGAGACCTCCGTAAATGCGAGGGAAGCATAAGCGGATGGATTATCAGGAAGGTTCTTTGCCACCAAGCATCAGCACCCCACGGAGGGAATCAGGCTCCCTTTGCCCCTATGTGAGGTGTGTAGATTCACACACAGTGGTGTCTCTACAGGAGCCAAGAATGTTCCTGAGAGATGAGGCTCACAAGAGCTCTCCTACAGAGTGCTCACCTGTACATGTGGTTTCGCCTTCCCCTGTGAGTTGGCTCCCCGAGGTCCGCCCCAGCTCCGAGAAAACAGCCTCTGAGAAAAGATCTCCAGGAACCGCTTTTCGCCCAGGCTGGGAAAAGCTGTTCACAGGAAGTAAGGCAAGTGAGCCTCCTGCAGAGAAAAAGAAGCCTTACTGTCCCTGGAGGAGCAGGCTGCCAGAGTGTGTGAAAACTGACTGGTGCCATACTGGTCTTAGCTCCGCCATTGCTTGTTCCTCCGAACTGGGACTCAGGCCTACTTGGAGAAGGGTTTAGGTGCAGATTTCTACAAACTGCCAAGGGCTACTGCAATGAGAACTCTCTCAGAGGTAAGGGCGAGAATTGTATGGATTCTCAAGCTGTTTTCTGAACGACAGCATTAAACCTGCACAGAGAGAATCAGGCTCTCTGCCGCCATGTTGGGTACGCAGTTTCACACACAGAGGTGTCCGCATAGGAGCCAAGAACGTTCGTCAAAGACTGAGGTTCACTAGAGCTCTCTTAGAAAGCAAAGAC
The DNA here is from genome assembly GCF_029407905.1 of Bubalus kerabau. Classification (NCBI taxonomy): domain Eukaryota; kingdom Metazoa; phylum Chordata; class Mammalia; order Artiodactyla; family Bovidae; genus Bubalus; species Bubalus kerabau. Next base: position 3,714,956 of record NW_026577886.1, on the reverse strand, counting down.
TTGTTCATGTGGTTTTGCCTTCCCCTGTATGTGTGGGTCTCTGGGCACAACCCCAGCTCCGTGGAAACAACCCCTGAGCAAAGATCTCCAAGAATCTGCTTTCCCCCCACGCTGGGAACCAGGGATCATAGGAGGCAGGAAAAGCAAGCCTCCTTCAGGCAAGAAGAGGCAGCCAACCGGCCTGTGTTTGGAAGCCTCTATTTGCAAGGAATGGGTTAGCTTCTCCAGAAGGAGACCTCCAGATCTGCTCAGAAGATAGATATTCCAGAGGCAGGGTGGAGGTTCCTGACTGCCCTTTGCCAGCCTTGCAAAGACATTCCTAGATTCTAGCAATATTTTCCATGAAGGAGCAGGCATCGGGAATATGTCAGAGTTGACAGGTGCCTTACTGGCCTCAGCTCAGCTATTGCCTTTCCTTTCAAACTAGGATCAGGGCCTACTTGGTGAAGGGTAAGGGTCTGCTTCTTTCCAAAGTGCCAAGAGACACAGCAATGAGACCTCTGTCAAGGCGAGGGAAGCGTAAGCGGATGGATTCTCAAACAGGTGCTTTGCCACAAATCATCAGCACCCCACAGAGAGAATCAGGCTCCCTGTGCCCCTATGTTCGGTGTGTAGCTTTACACACAGAGGTGTCTCTGTATGAGCCAAGAATGTTCCTAAGAGATGAGACACACTAACGTCTCCTACAGAGCATAGACCTGTCCATGTGGTTTTTCCTTCCCCTGTGAGATGGGTCCCCGAGGTCCACCCCAGCTCTGGGGATAGAGCCCCTGAGAAAAGATCTCCAGGAACCGCTTTTTGCCCAAGCTGGGAAACGCAGTTCACAGGAGGTAAGGCAAGCGAGCCTCCCGCAGGGAAAAATAGGCCTTACTGTCCCTGGAGGAGCAGGCTGCCAGAGTGTGTGACACCTGACTGGTGCCTTACTGACCTCAGCTCCGCCATTGCATGGCCATCCAAACCAGGACCCAGGCCTACTTGGAGAAGGGTTTGGGTGCGGATTTGTAAAAACTGCCAAGGGCTACTGCAATGAGAAGTCTCTCAGAGGTAAGGGAGAGCATTGTATGGATTCTCAAGCTGTTGTTTGAACGACAGCTTCAAAGCTGCAAAGAGAGAATCAGGCCCTGTGTGCCCCCTTGTTGGGTACACAGCTCCACACACAGAGGTATCCCCGTAGAATCCAAGACTTTCCTCACATACTGAGGTTAACTAGAGTTCTCCTACAGAGCAAAGACTTGTCCATGTGGTTTTGCCTTCCTCTGTGCGTGTGGGTCTCCGGGCTCAGCTCCAACTCCGTTGAAATAGCCCCTGAAAAAAGATCTCCAAGAACCACTTTTCCCCCAGGCGGGAAGCGGAGTTCACAGGAAGCGGAACAAGCAAGCCTCCTTCGGGCAAGTAGAGGCAGCCAACTAGCCTGTGTTTGGAAGCCTCTCTTTGGAAGGAATGGTTAGCTTCTCCAAAAGAAGACCTCCAGATCTGCTCAGAAGACGGAAATTCCAGAGGCAGGGTCGAGGTTCCTGACTGTCCTTTGCCAGCCTTGCAAAGACATTTCTAGATTCTAGCGTTATTTTCCATGAAGGAGCAGGCTTCAGGAATATGTCAGACTTGACTGGCGCCTTACTGGCCTCAGCTCAGCTATCGCCTTTCCGTTCAAACTAGGACAAGGGGCTACTTGGTGAAGGGTAAGGGTCTGCTTCTTTCCAAACTGCCAAAGGCTACAGCAAAGACACCTCTGTCAAAGAGAGGGAAGTGGAAGCGGATGGATTCTCAAACAGGTGCTTTGCCACAAAGTATCTGCACCCCACGGAGAGAATCAGGCTGCATTTGCCCCTATGTTGGGTGTGTAGCTTCAAACACAGAGGTGTCTCTATAGGAGCCAAGAATGTTCCTGGGAGATGAGGTTCACTAGAGCCCTGCTATGGAGCATAGACCTGTCCATATGGTTTTGCCTTCCCCTGTGAGTTGGGTTCCCCATGTTCGCCCCAGCTCCGAGGAAGAAACCCCTGAGAAAACACCTCCAGGAACTGCTTTTCGTCCAGACTGGGAAACACAGTTCACAGAAGGCAAGGCAAGCGAGCCTCCTGCAGAGAAAAAGAGGCCTTACTGCCCCTGGAGGAGCAGGCTGCCAGAGTGTGTGAGACCTGACTGGTGCCTTACTGGCCTCAGCTCCGCCATTGCATGTTCCTCCGAACTAGGACCCAGGACTACTTGGAGAAGGGTTTGGGTGCGGATTTCCAAAAACTGCCAAGGGCTACAGCAATGAGAACTCTGTCACGGGTAAGGAAGAGCATTGTATGGATTTTCAAGGTGTTTTTTGAACGACATCTTTAAAGCTACACAGAGAGAATCAGGCTCTCTGTGCCCCCATGTTGGGTACGCAGCTTCACACATAGGGGTGTCTCCATATGAATCAAGAATGTTCGTGACAGAGTGAAGTTCACTAGAGCTCTCCTAGAGAGCAAAGACTTGTCCATGTGGTTTTTCTTCCCCTGTGAGTTTGGGTCTCCAGGCTTAGCCCCAGCTCCGTGGAAACAACCCCTGAGAAAAGATCTTCAAGATCCGCTTTTCCCAGAGCCTGGGAAGCTGGGTTCATAGGAGGCAGGAAAATCAAGCCTCCTTCGGGCACGAACAGGCAGCCGACCGGCCTGTTTTTGGAAGTCTCAATATGGAAGGAATGAGTTAGATTCTCCTAAAGGAGACCTCCAGATCTGCTCAGAAATCGGTAATTCCAGAGGCAGGGTGCAGGCTCCTGACTGCCCTTTGCCAGCCGTGCAGAGACATTCCTAGATTCCAGCGTTATTTTCCATGAAGGAGCAGGCTTCGGGAATATGTCAGACTTGACTGGCGCCTTATTGGCCTCAGCTCAGCTCTTGCCTTTCCTTTCAAACTAGGACAAGGGCCCACTTTATGAAAGGTAAGGGTCCTCTTCTTTCCAAACTGCCAAGGGCTACTGCAATGAGACCTCTGTCAAGGCGAGGGAAGCGTAAGCTGATGGATTCTCAAGCAGGTGCTTTGCCACAAAGCATCAGCACCCCACGGAAAGAATCTGGCTCCCTTTGCCCCTCCATTGCGTGTGTAGCTACACACACAGAGGTGTCTTGATAGGAGCCAAGAATGTTCCTGAGAGAGGAGGTTCACTGTTGGGGGCCAGAGTGAGGCACTCCGCCCATGGCAAAGGTCATGAGGAAGGAGGCTCGACATATGCAAAGGCGGGATCAAGCCTCAGGAGTCCCCCTGGAAATCCTCCAGCATCTACCCCCATCACCAGAGCCTGCCTACCTTACTACTTTGTGCTCTCACCTACACCTCTGACTTTACGGGGGGCTGTCCCCCACCACCTCTTTCGGAGAAGGAGTTAACCTAGAGCTCCAGTTGATAAAAACCCCTGGGTGTGACAAGAGTGTTTTAACCTACAAACTCCTCTGAAGGTTCTCTAGCCTGCCTGACAGGCTTGTCCGGCCACATGTGATTGCTCACAGCCTCCCAACCATGAGAGGCACGAGATGCTTTAAACCTTCTAAAAACAGGTTCCTTAGAAAAGTTAGAAAATTATTAGTATAAGTATAATGGGCTGATTAGAAATCATATTGGTGAAGGGTTTTTCATTTGTTGAGCTGATGTTTACTGCTAAGTCTCCACATCCCCTGCCCTTATACACATTAATGAATATATAGAAGAAATAAGTATTAACCTTTGATATAAATCACGTTAGACCTTAGGCTAAGTAAATTCTTTCCTTAACTAAAACCCACTACACCCTCACCCTATAGGAATGTAACTTTATTTGGGTGGCGTCTGTTTTAAGAATAATCACCCCTGGAGAAATAAGTGTCCTGGTTGACTGACCGCTGTCACAAGGAGAGGGTCGTAAATTGTCAGCAGGCCCCCCGGCCAGAAGATGATGTAACACCCCTAAGACCTCTGTATACTTTTGTATGAAGCACCTGACTTTGATAAAAGTCAGGACTGCTGACCCCACGTGACTTTTGCATAACATCTCAGTGTATAAAAGTAGACCATGGAAAATAAAGAATTGGGATCAGTTTCTCGAAATACTGGTCTCCCCATGTCTCTCTCTCTCTCTCACTCTGGTTGAGTCTCCATCTGGAGCGCGGAACCCACCAAGCTTACTAATTTTGCCTGGGCTTCTAAGATCCGACCGGGGAGGCCTCAGTGTCTCCTCTCCTTCGGGAGAATGGAAGGACGCCTGCGGCCTACGTAAGTGGTGCAAGCTTCTTGTCTTGAAGTTTTATTGGTCCCCCGCGTAAACCAAGCTACTCAGCCTCTTTTCTCCACTGAATTTTCCTACTGAGCTATCCTCATTTTATTACTCTTTATATCCTTAATTAACGTTTAATTAAGCAGTTGTTCCCTGACCCTCGCCTATGCCGTCTCTGCTTCGAATACCCTGGATCAGCTGGGGCTGGACCCCGGCAGTTCACTAGAGATCTCCTACAGAGCATAGACCTGTCCATTTGGTTTTGCCTTCCCCTGTGAGTTGGGTCCCCGAGGTCCACCCCAACTCCGGGGAAACAGCCCCTGAGAAAAGATCTCCAGGAACTGCTTTCCGCCCAGGCTGGGAAATGCTGTTCACAGGAAGTAAGGCAAGCGAGCCTCCTGAAGGGAAATAGAGGCCTTACTGTCCCTGGAGGAGCAGGCTGCCAGAGTGTGTGACACCTGACTGGTGCCTTACTGGCCTCAGCTCCGCTATTGCATGTTCATTTGAACTTGAACCCAGGCCTACTTGGAGAAGTGTTTGTGTGCCGATTTCCAGAAACTGCGAAGGGCTACAGCAATGATAACTCTCTCAGTGGTAAGGGAGAGCATTGTGTGGATTCTCAATTTGTTGTTTGAACGACAGCGTCAAAGCTGCACAGAGAGAATCAGGTCTCTGTGTCTCTATGTTGGCAATGCAGCTTCCCACACAGAGATGTCCCCGTTGGAGCCAAGAACATTCCCCATAGACTGAGGTTCACTAGAGCACTCCTAGAGAGCAAAGACTTATCCATGCGGTTTTCCCTTCCCCTGTGCGTGTGGGTCTCCGGGATCGGCCCCTGCTCCGTGGAAACAGCCTCTGAGAAAAGATCTCCAAGAACCTCTTATCCCCCAGGCTGGGAAGCGGAGTTCGCAGGAGGTGGGATAAGCAAGCTTCCTTCGGCAAGAAGAGACAGCCAACCGGCCTGTGTTTGGAAGCCTATATTTGCAAGGAATGGGTTAGTTTCTCCTGACCGAGACCGCCAGATTTGCTGAGAAGATAGAAATTCCAGAGGCAGGGTCGAGGTTCCTGACTGCCCTTTGCCAGCCTTGCAAAGACATTCCCAGATTCTAACGTTATTTTCCATGAAGGAGCAGGCATCGGGAATATGTCAGACTTGACTGGCGCCTTACTGGCCTCAGCTCAGCTACTGCCTTTCCATTCAAATAAGGACAAGGGCCTACTTGGTGAAGGGTAAGGGTCTGCTTCTTTCCAAACTGCCAAGGACTACAGCAATGAGACCTCTGTCAAGGTGCGGGAAGCCTATGCGGATGGATTCTTAGCAGGTGCTTTGCCACAAAGCATCAGCACCCACGGAGAGAATCAGACTCCCTTTGCCACTATGTTGGGTGTGTAGCTTCATGCACAGAGGTGTCTCTGTAGAAGCCAAGAATGTTCCTGAGAGATGAGGTTCACTAGAGCTCTCCTACAGAGCATAGACCTGTCCATGTGGTTTTGTCTTCCCCTGTGAGTTGGGCCCCCGAGGTCCGACCCAGCTCCAGGGAAACAGCCCCTGAGAAAAAATCTCCAGGAACAGCTTTGCGCCCAGGCTGGGAAATGCAGTTCACAGGAGGCAAGGCAAGCGAGCCTCCTGCAGGGAAAAAGAGGCCTTACTGCTCCTGGACGATCAGGCTGCAAGAGTGTGTGAGACCTCACTTGTGCCTTACTGGCCTCAGCTCCGCCGTTGCCTGTTGTTCCGAGCTAGGACCCAGGCCTACTTGGAGAAGGGTTAGGGTGCGGATTTCTACAAACTGTCAAGGACGGCAGCAATGAGAATTCTCTTAGCAGTAAGGGAGAGCATTGTATGGATTCTCAAGCTGTTGTTTGAATGACAGCTTCAAAGCTACACAGAGAGAATCAGGCTCTCTGTTCCCCTATTTTGGCTGTGCAGCTTCACACACAGAATTTGACTCTGTTGGAGCCAGAAATATTCCTGAAAGACTTAGGCTCACCAAAGCTGTCCTCCAGAGCAAAGACATTGGATGTGGTTTTGCCTTCCCTTGTCAGTATGGGTCCCCTAGCTTGGCCCCAGCTCTGTGGATACAGCCTCTGAAAAAAATCTTCCAAGAAGCGATTTTCCTCCAGGCTGTTAAGCGGAATTCGCAGTTTGCAAGTTAAGGAAGCCTGCTTCGTGGAAGAGCAAGCAGCCAACTGGCCCTGTGTTAGGAAGCCTGTATTTGAAAGGAATGGGTTAGCTTCTACAGCGGGAGAACCTCAGATCTGCTCAGGGGGCTGAAATACTAGAGTCAGGGTCGAGGTTCTCCCTTGTCCTTTGCGCACCTTGCAAAGACATTCCTAGCTTCTAGCGTTAGTGTCCCTGTAGTAGCAGGCTGCAGGAGCGTGTGATAAATGACTGCCGCGTTCCTGTCCTCAGCTCCGCTATTGACTTTCTATTCGAACTAGAACCCAGGCCTACTTTGAGAGGGGTTAGGGTCCAGTGTTTCCAAACTGCCAAGGGCTACGGCAATGCGAGCTCTGTCAGAGGTAAGAAAAGAGCAATTGGTTGGATTCTTCAGCTGCTGCGTGGCTGCACAGCTTCCGTGCCGCATGGAGAGCATGAGACTCCTTGTGGCCCTATTTTGGGTACGCAGCAACATGCACACAGAGTGTCTGTGTTCACTTATGTACAGGCTTATGTACACTAGAGCTCTCCTACAGAGCGAAGACCACTCAGTGGGCTCCAAGAGATACCTGTCGCGAGTCGAGAAGAGAGTGGAGTCCTTTGCTTCCCCTCGAGATGAGGCCTGACTCCCTGGGTGAGTATGGAATGCAACCCCAAATCCCTGTCGCCTATGGAGAGGAACATTAAGTCCTGGATAGAAGCCTAGATGAGGTGTAGTTTGCACTTCAGTCAATGGAGCCCAATCCCCAGCTCTCCCTGGCAACTCAAATGGAAGATTAGACTTCCTGGGCCAACACAAGTGGAAGCCTGAATTCCCCGTCGTAACTCGAGAATCCCACCGCAACTCGAGAAAATCCACGTGCTTCCCTCGTCATCGCAAGATGAGGCCCTTTGTCCGCTACAGCATCTCAAGAGAAGTCCCACGTTCCATCCTGAAATGCGAAACGGTACTTGGCACCCTTGATGCGACCCCAAAAGTTCCGCGACATACCAGACTCACTCAAGGGGAAAACCGAGGTTCCCGGCACCACTTCATCTGAGCCCCTTCTCCTCTCCTGATTGAGACAGGAGGGTCGACTCCCCTTCTCTGTCTGCAAGGGGTTCCCGACCTTCCGGGCGCACCTCAGGATGAGGCCGGTCTCATGAGGAAGTTCGAGACGTAGCCTCGTGGGTGGTGCCACATGCCGAAAGACCCCAATTTCACGGTCCACTCTTGAAAAGAACCCGATGCCAGCACACCTCTTTGAAGGAAAACCTGTGGATGAAGGCACAAGACGAAGGGGCACTGACACCCGCGTGCATCGTCCAGAAAAACCCGCAGGTCCCACAGACATTTCGACAAGTGGACTGTCACCCTGTAAACAACTCGAAAGGCAAACGAAGGTCCACTTCCTCAACAGAAGACTAGGTGTGACTCTCTTGTGCCTACTCTGCAGGGACCATGGGATCCGAGTCAGAAACGGAGAGGAAGCCTGAGGTTCCTGCGTCCACTCGAGATGAGGCCCTCTTCCATTGCACCACACCCAGTGGAGTCCCGAGAGGGCCCTACCAACTCCACAGTATCCCTGAGTTCTCACAGGCACAATGAGAAGCTCCCTGAGGTCACAGGCACAAGTTGAGGGAACCCTGGGTTTTCTGCCCCGACTCGAGAAAGACCGCGAGAGTGCTTCAAAATGTCTTGAGTCGCGATTCACCTACCATGACTCGAGAGCCACGACACGCTCCCCCTCGCCACGCGCATGAAGACCTGACTTCCCTAGCGCCTCACGAGAGGCTCCCTGAGATCCTCGTCGTGCCTCGGGAGAAAACCCCCACGGGCGCCGCAGCTCGAGGAAACCCATGAGACGCCCCCGTCCTCGCGAGCTGAGGGCCTTCTTTTCCTGCATGGCCTGGAGAGCAATCCCGGGTCCTCTCTCCAAACGGAAGAGGAGGCTGGACTCCCTTGAGGACGCTCAGGGGGCTCCAAGAGACCGCATCGCGACTCGAGAGGAGAGCGGGGTCCTTGGCTTCCCCTCGAGACGAGGCCTGACTCCCCGGGGGAGCCTGGAATGCAACCCCGAGATCCCTGCCTTCCCTGGAGAGGAATATTAGTTCCCGGACACACGCATAGGTGAGGTCTCTTCGGCCCTGCAGTGACCCGAGCGCAACCCCCAGATTTCTCTCACAAGGCGAGGGGAAGATTGGGCTTCCCAGGGCCAACCCAAGGGGAAGGCTGAGATCCCCGTCGTAACTCGAGAATCCCGCCGCAACTCGAGAAAAACCACGTGGTTCCCACGTCTCCGCAAGATGAGGCCCTTGCCCGCGACGGCGTCTCAAGGGAAGTCCCCTGTTCCGCCCTGAAGGGCGAAAGGGTCCCTGACAGCCTTCCTGCGACCCCCAAAAGTTCCCCGACACGCCAGGTTCCCCCGAGGGGAACACCGATGGTCCCGGCACCGCTTCCTCTGAGCCCCTTCTCCCCTCCTGATCGCGACAGGAGAGGCGATTCCCCTGCGTGGTCTGGAAGGGGTTCCCGGCCTTCCCGGCGCACCTCAGGATGAGGCCGGTCTCACGAGGAAATTCGAGACGAGCCACGTGGGTGGTGCCACATGCCGAACGCCCCCGATTCCCTGGTCCGCTCTTGAGAAGGACCCGAGGCCCGGACCCCTCTTCGAAGGCAACCCTGTGGGTGAAGGCACAACACGAAGGGGCACTGCCACCCCCGTGCATCGTACGCAAAGACCCGCGGGTTCCACACACAGCTCGACGAGGGGCCTGAGACCCCCTGAGCAACTCGAGAGGCCAGTGGGTTTCCCTTCCTCAGACAAGACGAGGCCTGACTCTCCTGTCCCAACTCTGCAGGGACCCTGCGGTCGGAGTCCGAAACGGAGAGGAAGCCTGACGTTCCTGCCTGCCTTCGAGGTGAGGTCCTCTTCCGTTGCGCCAGACCCAGCGGAGTCTCGAGGGGCCCCGCCACCTCCACAGGATCCGTCGCCTCTCAGAGGCACCCTGGGAAGTTCCCTAAGGTCCCCCGCAGAAGGAGAGGGAAACGAGAGTTTCCCGCTGCCCCCCGAGAAAGACCTCGAGAGTCCTTCTTCAACGCGTCTCGAGGCCCTAGTCCCCTCCCGTGACTCGAGAGCCATGACGCGCTGCCCCTCGCCACGCGCATGGAGACCTGACTTCCCTGGCGCCGCACGAGAGGCTCCCTGAGATCCTCGTCGTGCCTCGGGAGAAAACCCCCACGGGCGCCGCAGCTCGAGGAAACCCCTGAGACGCCCCCGTCCTCGCGAGCTGAGGGCCTTCTTTTCCTGCATGGCCTGGAGAGCAATCCCGGGTCCTCTCTCCAAACGGAAGAGGAGGCTGGACTCCCTTGAGGCCTCTCAGGGGGCTCCAAGAGAACCGCGTCGCGACTCGAGAGGAGAGCGGAGTCCTTGGCTTCCCCTCGAGACGAGGCCTGACTCCCCGGGGGAGCCTGGAATGCAACCCCGAGATCCCTGCCTTCCCTGGAGAGGAATATTAGGTCCCGGACACACGCCTAGGTGAGGTCTCTTCGGCCCTGCAGTGACTCGAGCGCAACCCCCAGCTTTCCCTCGCAACCCGAGGGCAAGATTGGGCTTCCCAGGGCCAACCCAAGGGGAAGGCTGAGATCCCCGTCGTAACTCGAGAATGCCGCCGCAACTCGAGACAAACCACGTGGTTCCCACCTCTTGGCAAGATGAGGCCCTTGTCCGCCACGGCGTCTCAAGGGAAGTGCCCTGTTCCGCCCTGAAGGGCGAAACGGTCCCTGACAGCCTTCCTGCGACCCCCAAAAGTCCCCCGACACGCCGGGTTCCCCCGAGGGGAACACCGAGGGTCCCGGCACCGCTTCCTCTGAGCCCCTTCTCCCCTCCTGATCGCGACAGGAGAGGCGATTCCCCTGCGTGGTCTGGAAGGAGTTCCCGGCCTTCCCGGCGCACCTCAGGATGAGGCCGGTCTCATGAGGAAATTCGAGACGAGCAACGTGTGTGAGGCCACATGCTGAACGCCCCCGATTCCCCGGTCCGCTCTTGAGAAGGACCCGAGGCCCGGACCCCTCTTCGAAGGGAACCCTGTGGGTGAAGGCACAACGGGAATGGGCACTGCCACCCCCGTGCATCGTCCGCAAAGACCCGCGGGTTCCACACACAGCTCGACGAGGGGCCTGGGACCCCCTGAGCAACTCGAGAGGCCAGCGGGGTTCCCTTCCTCAGACAAGACGAGGCCTGACTCTCCTGTCCCAACTCTGCAGGGACCCTGCGGTCGGAGTCCGAAATGGAGAGGAAGCCTGAGGTTCCTGCCTCCCCTCGAGGTGAGGCCCTCTTCCGTTGCGCCAGACCCAGCGGAGTCCCGAGGGGCCCCGCCACCTCCACAGGATCCCTCGCCTCTCAGAGGCACCCTGGGAAGTTCCCTAAGGTCCTCGGCAGAAGGCGAGGGACACGAGGGTTTCCCGCCGCCCCCCGCGAAAGACCTCGTGAGTCCTTCTTCAACGCGTCTCGAGGCCCTAGTCCCCTCCCGTGACTCGAGAGCCAGGACGCGCTCCCCCTCGCCACGCGCATGGAGACCTGACTTCCCTGGCGCCGCACGAGAGGCTCCCTAAGATCCTCGTCGTGCCTCGGGAGAAAACCCCCACGGGCGCCGCAGCTGGAGGAAACCCCTGAGACGCCCCCGTCCTCGCGAGCTGAGGGCCTTCTTTTCCTGCATGGCCTGGAGAGCAATCCCGGGTCCTCTCTCCAAACGGAAGAGGAGGCTGGACTCCCTTGAGGCCGCTCAGGGGGCTCCAAGAGACCCGCGTCGCGACTCGAGAGGAGAGCGGAGTCTTTGGCTTCCCCTCGAGACGAGGCCTGACTCCCCGGGGGAGCCTGGAATGCAACCCCGAGATCCCTGCCTTCCCTGGAGAGGAATATTAGGTCCCGGACACACGCCTAGGTGAGGTCTCTTCGGCCCTGCAGTGACTCGAGCGCAACCCCCAGCTTTCCCTCGCAACCCGAGTGGAAGATTGGGCTTCCCAGGGCCAACCCAAGGGGAAGGCTGAGATCCCCGTCGTAAATCGAGAATCCCGCCGCAACTCGACAAAAACCACGTGGTTCCCACCTCTTGGCAAGATGAGGCCCTTGCCCGCCACGGCGACTTAAGGGAAGCCCCCTGTTCCGCCCTGAAGGGCGAAACGGTCCCTGACAGCCTTCCTGCGACCCCCAAAACTTCCCCGACACGCCAGGTTCCCCCGAGGGGAACACCGAGGGTCCCGGCACCGCTTCCTCTGAGCCCCTTCTCACCTCCTGATCGCGACAGGAGAGGCGATTCACCTGCGTGGTCTGGAAGGTGTTCCCGGCCTTCCCGGCGCACCTCAGGATGAGGCCGGTCTCACGAGGAAATTCGAGACGAGCCACGTGGGTGGTGCCACATGCCGAACGCCCCCGATTCCCTGGTCCGCTCTTGAGAAGGACCCGAGGCCCGGAGCCCTCTTCGAAGGCAACCTTTTGGGTGAAGGCACAACGGGAAGGGGCACTGCCACCTCAGTGCATCGTCCGCAAAGACCCGCGGGTTCCACACACAGCTCGACGAGGGGCCTGAGACCCCCTGAGCAACTCGAGAGGCCAGCGGGGTTCCCTTCCTCAGACAAGATGAGGCCTGACTCTCCTGTCCCAACTCTGCAGGGACCCTGCGGTCGGAGTCCGAAACGGAGAGGAAGCCTGACGTTCCTGCCTCCCCTCGAGGTGAGGCCCTCTTCCGTTGCGCCAGACCCAGCGGAATCCCGAGGGGCCCCGCCACCTCCTCACGATCCCTCGCCTCTCAGAAGCACCCTGGGAAGTTCCCTAAGGTCCCCGGCAGAAGGCGAGGGACACGAGGGTTTCCCGCCGCCCCCCGACAAAGACCTCGACAGTCCTTCTTCAACGCGTCTCGAGGCCCTAGTCCCCTCCCGTGACTCGAGAGCCATGATGCGCTCCCCCTCGCCACGCGCATGGAGACCTGACTTCCCTGGCGCCGCACGAGAGGCTCCCTGAGATCCTCGTCGTGCCTCGGGAGAAAACCCCCAGGGGCGCCGCAGCTCGAGGAAACCCCTGAGACGCCCCCGTCCTCTCGAACTGAGGGCCTTCTTTTCCTGCATGGCCTGGAGAGCAATCCCGGGTCCTCTCTCTAAACGGAAGAGGAGGCTGGACTCCCTTGAGGCCGCTCAGGTGGCTCCAAAAGACCCGCGTCGCGGCTCGAAAGGAGAGCGGAGTCCTTGGCTTCCCCTCGAGACGAGGCCTGACTCCCCGGGGGAGCCTCGAATGCAACCCCGAGATCCCTGCCTTCCCTGGAGAGGAATATTAGGTCCCGGACACACGCCTAGGTGAGGACTCTTCGGCCCTGCAGTGACTCGAGCGCAACCCCCAGCTTTCCCTCGCAACCCGAGGGCAAGATTGGGCTTCCCAGGGCCAACCCAAGGGGAAGGCTGAGATCCCCGTCGTAACTCGAGAATGCCGCCGCAACTCGAGACAAACCACGTGGTTCCCACCTCTTGGCAAGATGAGGCCCTTGTCCGCGACGGCGTCTCAAGGGAAGTCCCCTGTTCCGCCCTGAAGGGCGAAACGGTCCCTGACAGCCTTCCTGCGACCCCCAAAAGTTCCCCGACACGCCAGGTTCCTCCGAGGGGAACACCGATGGTCCCGGCACCGCTTCCTCTGAGCCCCTTCTCCCCTCCTGATCGCGACAGGAGAGGCGATTCCCCTGCGTGGTCTGGAAGGTGTTCCCGGTCTTCCCGGCGCACCTCAGGATGAGGCCGGTCTCACGAGGAAATTCGAGACGAGCCACGTGGGTGGTGCCACATGCCGAACGCCCCCGATTCCCCGGTCCGCTCTTGAGAAGGACCCGAGGCCCGGACCCCTCTTCGAAGGCAACCCTGTGGGTGAAGGCACAACACAAAGGGGCACTGCCACCCCCGTGCATCGTCCGCAAAGACCCGCGGGTTCCACACACAGCTCGACGAGGGGCCTGAGACCCCCTGAGCAACTCGAGAGGCCAGCGGGTTTCCCTTCCTCAGACAAGACGAGGCCTGACTCTCCTGTCCCAACTCTGCAGGGACCCTGCGGTCGGAGTCCGAAACGGAGAGGAAGCCTGAGGTTCCTGCCTGCCCTCGAGGTGAGGCCCTCTTCCGTTGCGCCAGACCCAGCGGAGTCCCGAGGGGCCCCGCCACCTCCACAGGATCCCTCGCCTCTCAGAGGCACCCTGGGAAGTTCCCTAAGGTCCCCGGCAGAAGGCGAGGGACACGAGGGTTTCCCGCCGCCCCCCGAGAAAGACCTCGAGAGTCCTTCTTCAACGCGTCTCGAGGCCCTAGTCCCCTCCTGTGACTCGAGAGCCAGGACGCGCTCCCCCTTGCCACGCGCATGGAGACCTGACTTCCCTGGCGCCGCACGAGAGGCTCCCTGAGATCCTCGTCGTGCCTCGGGAGAAAACCCCCACGGGCGCCGCAGCTCGAGGAAACCCCTGAGACGCCCCCGTCCTCGCGAGCTGAGGGCCTTCTTTTCCTGCATGGCCTGGAGAGCAATCCCGGGTCCTCTCTCCAAACGGAAGAGGAGGCTGGACTCCCTTGAGGCCGCTCAGGGGGCTCCAAGAGACCCGCGTCGCGACTCGAGAGGAGAGCGGAGTCCTTGGCTTCCCCTCGAGACGAGGCCTGACTCCCCGGTGGAGCCTGGAATACAACCCCGAGATCCCTGCCTTCCCTGGAGAGGAACATTAGGTCCCGGACACACGCCTAGGTGAGGTCTCTTCGGCCCTGCAGTGACTCGAGCGCAACCCCCAGCTTTCCCTCGCAACCCGAGGGGAAGATTGGGCTTCCCAGGGCCAACCCAAGAGGAAGCCTGAGATCCCCGTCATAACTTGAGAATCCCGCCGCAACTCGAGAAAAAACACGTGGTTCCCACCTCTTGGCAAGATGAGGCCCTTGCCCGCGACGGCGTCTCAAGGGAAGTCCCCTGTTCCGCCCTGAAGGGCGAAAGGGTCCCTGACAGCTTTCATGCGACCCCCAAATCTCCCCGACACACCGGGTTCCCTCGAGGGGAACACCGAGGGTCCCGTCACCGCTTCATCTGAGCCCCTTCTCCCCTTCTGATCGCGACAGGAGAGTCGATTCCCCTGCGTGGTCAGGAAGGGGTTCCCGGCTTTCCCGGCACACCTCAGGATGAGGCCGGCCTCCCGAGGAAATTCGAGACGAGCCCCATGGGTGGTGCCACATGCCGAACGACTCCGATTTCCCAGTCCGCTCTGGATAGGAACCCGATGCCCGGACACCTCTTCGAAGGCAACCCTGTGGGTGAAGGTACCACTCGAAGGGGCACTGACACCCCTGTGCATCGTCCGGGATACCCCGCGGTTTCCACACACAGCTCTACGAGGTGCCTGAGACACCCTGAGGAATTCGAGAGGCAAGCGGAGTTCCCTTCCTCAGACAAGACGAGGCCTGACTCTCCTGTCCCAACTCTGCAGAGACCCTGCGGTCGGAGTCCGAAACGGAGAGGAAGCCTGAGGTTCCTGCCTCCCCTCGAGGTGAGGCCCTCTTCCGTTGCGCCAGACCCAGCGGAGTCCCGAGGGGCCCCGCCACCTCCACAGGATCCCTCGCCTCTCAGAGGCACCCTGGGAAGTTCCCTAAGGTCCCCGGCAGAAGGCGAGGGACACGAGGGTTTCCCGCCGCCCCCCAAGAAAGACCTCGAGAGTCCTTCTTCAACGCGTCTCGAGGCCCTAGTCCCCTCCCGTGACTCGAGAGCCAGGACGCGCTCCCCCTTGCCACGCGCATGGAGACCTGACTTCCCTGGCGCCGCACGAGAGGCTCCCTGAGATCCTCGTCGTGCCTAGGGAGAAAACCCCCACGGGCGCCGCAGCTCGAGGAAACCCCTGAGAAGCCCCCGTCCTCGCGAGGTGAGAGCCTTCTTTTCCTGCCTTACCCAGAGGGCAATCCCGAGTCCTCTCTCCAAACTGAAGAGGAGGCCTGACTCCCTTGAGGCCACTCAGTGGGCTCCAAGAGATCTGCGTCGCGACTTGAGAGGAGAGCGGCATCCTTTGCTTGCCCTCGAGACGAGGCCTGACTCCCCGGAGGAGTCTGGAACGCCACCCCGAGATCACTGTCTTCCCTTGAGAGGAACCTTAAGTCCCGGACACAGGCCTAGATGAGGTCTCTTTGGCCCTGCAGTGACTCTAGTGCAACCCTCAGCTTTCCCTCGCAACTCGAATGGAAGATTAGGCTTCCCAGGCCAATACAAGAGGAAGCCTGAAATCCCCGTCGTAACTCTAGAATCCCGCCGCAACTCGAGAAAATCCACATGGTTCCAACGTCTTCGCAAGATGAGGCCCTTGCCCGCTACAGCGTCTCAAGGGAAGTCCTAGGTTCTGTCCTGAACTGCGAAACGGTACCTGACTCCTTTCATGCATCCGCCAAAAGTCCCTCACACGCCGGTTTCCCTCGAGGGTAACACCGAGGGTTCCGGCCCCACTTCATCTGAGCCCCTTCTCCCCTCCTGATGGCGACAGGAGAGTCGATCCCCCTGAGTTGTCAGGAAGGGTCCTCGGCCTTCCTGGCACACCTCAGGATGAAGCCGGCCTTACTAGGAAATTTGAGACTAGCCCCGTGGGTGGTCCCACATGCCGAAAGACCTCGATTTCCCTGTCCGCTCTTGAAAAGAACCGGAGGCCCGGACACCTCTTCGAAGGCAAGCCAGTGGGTGAAGGCACAACACGAAGGGGCACTGTCACTGTCGTGCATCGTCCGGAAACACCCGCAGGTTCCACACACAGCTCAACAAGGGGCCTGAGACCCCCTGAGCACCTCGAGAGGCAAGCGGAGTTCCCTTCCTCAGACAAGACGATTCCTGAGTCTCCTGTCCCAACTCTGCATGGACCCTGCTGTCGGAGTCCGAAACGGAGAGGAAGCCTGAGGTTCCTGCCTTCCCTGGAGATGAGGCCCTCTTCCATTGCGCCAAACCCAGCAGAGTCCTGAGAGGCACCGCCAACTCCTCGGCATCCCTCATCTGTCAGAAGCACACTGGGAAGTTCCCTAAGGTCACCGGTAAACTTTTATTGCACAAGGTCCACATGAAAAGGCCCACGCAGTAGGACATCCACAGATTCTGTCTGCCATTAAAGGGCAGTAAGGTGCCCTCCCCACTTCTTTGCTGCCTGGGCGGCCACCAGGGTGCAATTCGCGTACCCTTCCCTTTCCCATCCTAGCAGGTGCTCCAGGGCCCGCTGGCCTACAAAGTGCCAGAAGCAGGTCTGGGCCAGCCGGCCAGAATTCAGGGTTCTGTCCCTTGGACTTCCAGCGGACACTAGGCTGCTTGGGAAAACCGCGCAGACTCTGAGGTTTTTCAGCAGAGGGGTGGAGCGGTAAAGGCCTTGACCCCAAAGACGAGGCCTTTCTGCGACCGCCAGGTTGGGGAGCTCTGAGACTGTGCCAACACAGGGCGGAATACATGGTTCCCTGCTCCACGCAGTCCCCGTTCCCTTACCTGTGTTCCGCACCCCTCTGCTGTGGCCAATGGATGCCGATCCTTGGGGATCCAGGAGTTCACGAAATGGGCATTCCCAGCCGCAATGGCGACCCCCAACAGCACATCTGAAAAGCCCTCCCCCACCCCCGCCAGGAGCCGACACCCGCTGCGAACGGACCCCCACCCCGCCCCGTGCCGCCAGGTTTCGCCCCGGACCTGCCGGGCTCCCGGCGGGTTCCAAGCCACATTGGCGACCCCCGGGAACACAACAGGGACCGACCACCCACCCACAGCGAGCGGAATCTCGACCTGTGCAACCCAGGTTTACCCCGCCCTGGGTGCGCTCCCGGAGCGTTTCCAGCCGCAGTGGCCATCTCCGAGAGCACAACTGGGAAGCCCTCCCCCACCCCCGCCAGGAGCCGACACCCGCCCTGCGCCGCCCGGGTTCGCCCCGCCCCTGCCGCGCTCCAGGGGCGCTGCCCACCTTCACCAGCGGCTCCCGGTGAGCCCCGTCCCCACGCCCGGTTCCAGGAGAGGCTCTCGGACCTCGCTGCTGCCGCCAGGTCAAACATGAGGACAATACATACACCCCACAGAGACAATCCAAGCTGTCTATGATTTAGGGATAAAACGAGGACTACAGAAAGGCAAGATGACCTGACCTAGGAGGGCCATGATATTCTATAGAACCAGACAAAGTTGGTTACCAAGGAAACTTTTTTCCTTGGAACCCGGAAAGCTGGTTCTTTGCATATGCAATGACCAACAATTAGCTTGTTACCCAAGCCTGACTCACTGCCACCCCCATCCCCCCACTCCCCAGAAGACTGGCTCAGAGAAATATTTTAAATCTCAGGCGGAAACCTGGAAGATGTCTTGTCTGTCTGTTTGGATTAAGGTATGTGTCAGTGTGAGCCTTGTGTTTTTTGATAATATTGCTCAAGTTCTGTGTTCTGATTTCAGTGGTCTCAAGACAAGGCAGCCCTTCCAAATCAAACTGCTGGAAATACAAGAAAACATTGACCTAAATGAATGTCAGAGTCCCGTGAACTGGGAACTAGTCAATATTAAATATCTAGTATTTTTGGTTTTGCTCCTCCATTATAGACATGTCTAAGAGTCAACAACATTAAGCACAACATGTTCATAGTGCCTAGGTTTCTTTTGAGGTAAAAATTGCTCTATTGTTATATCTGTCACAAGCTTGTCAGCAAGAAACTACCTGGAAACGACAACAACAAAAGTAAAAAATGTAAATGTGATATGAGCTTTTAGACAAACTCTTTACAATAATTATACTCTAAAATATCTGCCTCTCATAGTCTTGATTGAAGGCAGAGGAGAAGGGGATGACAGAGGATAAGATGGTTGGATGGCATCACTGACTCGATGGACATGAGTTTGAGCAAGCCCCTGGAGCTGGTGACAGACACGGAAGCCTGGCGTCCTTCAGGACACGGGGTCCCAAAGAGTCAGACACGACTGAGCAACTGAACTGAACTGAACTAACAAACGTTTCTCCAGGTGTTTTGGTTACCCGAGTTTCTATCCTTGTGACGACAGTGTATTGAATATCTAGGTCATTTCCAAATAAATGAAAGTTCTGAAACATTCACGACTTGAAAGGACCTCCCTTTTACACAGAAACAAAAGAGATTTTTGACTCTCCATGAATAGTGTCTGGCACCATCCTGACATGTTAAATGTAAGAAAGCAATTGTTTTGTTTTGTTTTGTTCTGTTCTTGGGGGTGGGGGGAGGGGGGCGGGCTATAGCGAATGCCAATATAAAAGTCAGTTCTTGGTTGCTGAAGGGAAATGTATGACTTGTTATTACAAGAAAGTATGTGGAATGCAATGGCACTTGAGGAAGGAAAACGAAGTAGTTCTGTCTTACAGGTGGCAGTTTCAGGATGGGAGAAGCAAGGGAATGGGTACAGAATGGGATAAGGAGGTTGTAGGGAAAGTGGACCCCCAGAAAAGAGTTCTGTGCCTAGCACAAGTTTTCTTGAGATGTCGAACTGCCTTTGGTAATGGAGTTTAAGTTTCTTTACCTCTTAAGTGATCTCTTCTAGGTTGACCTAGAACAGAAATCTTTTGTTAGCTTTGGCTAAATGGAGAAGTAGTGTTTCACGGTGACATATGTGATCCTTCCTGACTGTTTGCAGCCCTTTTGATATCGATGCACTGCTTCTGCTGCTGCTGCCGCCGCCGCTGCTGCTAAGTCGTTTCAGTCGTGTCCGACTCTGTGCGACCCCATAGAAGGCAGCCCACCAGGCCCCACAGTCCCTGGGGTTCTCTAGGCAAGAACACTGGAGTGGGTTGCCATTTCCTCCTCCCATGCATGAAAGTGAAAAGTGAACGTGAAGTCGCTCAGTGGTGTCTGAGTCTTAGCGACCCCATAGACTGCAGCCTACCAGGCTCCTCCATCCATGTGATTTTCCACGCAAGAGTACTGGAGTGGGGTGCCATTGCCTTCTCGCTAGCTTTGGGATGCCAATGACCATCCACCCTTACCAGGCAACAGAGAAGAGAAAAACACTTACCACAGGAGGTCCTGGTAAGGAACAAGGAACTAACAAGCTCCCGCCAACCAGGATTCTGCAGAGGTCAACAAGAGGTCAATAAAAGTTGGAAGACTGCAGTCCAGAGGTCCTAGCAACTTCCATCTTGCAGCAGAGACCCAGCATAGTCAAAACGAATTCAATGTTGCAAAAAATAAGTAAACAAACAAAGGACAGAAGTTCTTTGAACACATGACTGAGATTAGGGGTGAGGCAGTACATGTATGGTGCCCGGAAAATCTTAAAGTATGAGAAAGGAAAGAAATTAAAGACAATTATCAAGCTGTCCAAATTGATAAAAACGAAAGATTACACAGTTTTTTCTGTATATATTAGCAGATAATAATCTGAAAAGGAATTAAAAAAAATTCCCTTTCAATAATGTCAACATGAATACAACACTTTGCCATGGATGTAACGAGGATGACAAGACTGGCACACTGGAAATTATACACCCTGGCTGAAAACTATCCTGAATACATGGACAGATATTCCATAACAATGGAAAGACTTAAGATGGCAATACCATGGAATGCATCTTCAATCTGAAATGAAGATTTGATACGATTTGATCGCTCAGAGCTTTTGTGTCATCAATTGTTATTAAAGTATAAATGAGATAGAGAAAGCTGCTGACTTAGACTTGAGGCGGGGTGTGCGCCCTGCTGGTCTCTAGCCAGATATTCTACAGGCACTAGCAGTCAGCTAAGGAAAGAAAGGCACTGTCTCAGGGAATGGCACCAGGCCCCTCCCCCACGACATGCCTTGAGGTCACATTGGCAGCAGGTGAGTCATCCTGGGCCAAAAACTGATTGACATGAATCTTGAAGAAAGGCAGTATTCCAGGCAAATATATCATTTCCTTAACATAGATTAGGAGAACAAGGTACGAGGAAAATATACTGTTTTGTTCAAGTCGCTTCTGAGCCTACTGGGGGAACCGACCTGAAGCCAGAGTCCAGCGGATATACATAGGATATGTACATCGCTTAAGACAAACATTTCCTCAGGAACAAATGCATTGCTTAGCTCAAGGTTTGTCTGCGAAATTCTTACACATCAGGAGATGGCTCCGAGCTGGGTTTCTACACACAAGAACATCCATGCAAAGGACAAGCCTGCACAGCCCATCTGCCCCCCTCCCTCACAGCCAGCAGCATTTCCAAGTGACCTCCTAAGGCCTTCCCCAAAATACAGGGGCACCTCTGGGTTTCCTGTTTCCCTCACTTCGAAAACTTTTCTTAAAAAAAAAAAAAAATCCTGCACACTTCTTGATAGAATGCCACAGTGCAAGGAAAACAGGCCTTCAATACTTAAACCTCCCTGTGCCAAACACTTGGGGCTTGGTTTTGTTTTGTTTTGTTTTTTAATTACACCACCACATAATTTAAGCTTTTTACAATTTCTAATTATTCAGTACCAAAACACCAAACTTTTATTGCACAAGGTCCCCATGAAAAGGCCCACGCATCAGGAGAGCCACAGATTCTGCCATGAAAGGGCAGCAAGGTGCCCTCCCCCCTTCTTTGCTGCCTGGGCGGCCACCAGGGTTTGAAATCCATGCACCCTACTAACTTTCTAGGGTGCAATTCGCGGACCCTTCCCTTTCTCATCCTAGCAGGTGCTCCAGGGCCCGCTGGCCTACAAAGTGCCAGAAGCAGGGCTGGGCCAGCCGGCCAGAGTTCAGGGTTCTGTCCCTTGGACTTCCAGGGGACACTAGGCTGCTTGGGAAAACCGTGCAGACTGAGATTCTTCAGCAAAGGGGTGGAGCGGTAAAGGCCTTGACACCAAGGGCGAGGCCTTTCTGCAACCTCCAGGTTGGGGAGCTCCGAGAATGTGCCAACAGAGGGTGGAATACGTGGTTCCCTGCTCCACGCAGTCCCAGTTCCCTTACCTGTGATCCGCAGCCCTCCGCTGCACCCACGGGATGGCGATCCTTGGGTACCCAGGAGCGGACGAAATGGGCGTTCCCAGCCGCAGTTGCAACCCCCGAGAGCGCAATTGGGACCGACCCCCACCTAAAGCCATCGGAATCTCGACCCGCGCAGCCCGGGTTTACCCAGTCCTGGGTGCGCTCCCGGCGCGTTTTCAGCCTCAGTGTCCACCTCCGAGAGCACAACTGGGAAGCCCGCCCCCACCGCCGCCAGAAGCCGAACCCCGCCCCACGCCGCCCGCGTTCGCCCCGCCCCTGCACGGTCCAGGTACCTTCCCAGCTTCTAGCGTTCACGCCCGGGTAGGATCAGGATGCAGGAGTATGGGAGATGTGTCTGGAGCCTGACAGCCTCAGCTCCGCTCTGGCCTGCCCTTTGGACCTAGGAGCCAGGCCAACTTGCAGAGGGCTTACGGCCCCATTGTATGCAAACTACCAAGGCCTACCGCAAGGAGAGCTCTGTCCGAGGGAAGGGAAGCGCCCCAGGCTGCGTTCCCAAGCTGTTGCTTGGCAATGCAGACTCAGCGGTAAACGGAGGGAATCAGGGTCCTAGTGCCCCTGTCTTGGGGAGGAAGCTCCACAGCCAGAGTGTTCCTCCCTTTGTGCCCAGAAAGCGCCTGCCAGACTGGGCTTCCCCGGAGCTCTGTTGCAGAGCAGAGACGTGTGGATGTGTTTTGGGGCCTTGACATGTGCGTTTGGGCTCCCTAGCACAGCCCCAGCGTAGGGGAACCAGCCCCTGAGCAAAGAGCTCCAGGCAGTGCTTTGTGCCCAGGCCTGGATGCCCAGTCCCAGCACGCGGGAGAGATGAGTTAGGCTGCCGGCGGGTCCTTGCAAGCCTGTATTGGAAAGGACTGAGTGAGCTTCCACACCGGCGGAGCTGCAGACCTGCGCCCAGGTGCGATAGGACAGAGCCCCTGTCGAGAGGCTGCTCTGCCTGGGCGAGCCTCGCCAAGCCCTTCCCAGCTTCTAGCGTTTGCGCCTGCAAAGGAGCAGGCTGCGGGAGTGTGGGCGACATGACTGGCTCCTGACTGGCCTCAGCTCCGCTCTTGCCTTCCCTTTGGACCTAGGAGCCAGGCCTCCTTGCAGACGGCTTAGGGCACGGGGGTGTGCAAACTGCGAAAGACTCCCGCAGGGAGACCTCTGTCTGAGGGAAGGGAAATGCCCCAGGTTGCATTCCCAAGCTGTTGCTTGGTAGCCCAGACTCAGCGCTGAACGGAGGGAATCAGGGTCCCAGTGCCCCTGTCATGGGGAGGGAGCTCCACAGCCAGAGTGTTCCTCCGTTTGTGTTCAGAAACCGCCTTTCAGACTGGGCTTCCCCGGAGCTCAGCTCCAGAGCAGAGTCGTGTGCATGTGGTTTGGGGCCTTCCCCTGTGCCTTTGGGCTCCCTAGCACAGTCCCAGCGCAGGGGAACCAGCCCCTGAGCAGAGAGCTCCAGGCAGTGCTCTGTGCCCTGGATTGGAAGCCCACTCCCAGCACGCGGGAGAATAGAGTCAGGCCGCCGTCGGGTGCTTGCAAGCCTGTACTGGGAAGGACCGAATGAGCTTCCACTCCGGCGGAGCTCCAGATCTGCGCCCAGGCGCGATATCGCAGAGCCCCAGCCTAGAGGCTGCTCTGCCTGGGCGAGCCTCGCCAAGCCCTTCCCAGCTTCTAGCTTTCGCGCAGGGGAAGGAACAGACTGCGGAGGTGGGGGAGACGTGACTGGTGGGCGCCTTACTGGCCTCAGCTCCGCTCTTCCCTTCCCTTTGCACCTATGATCCATGCCTCCTTGCAGAGGGCTTAGGGCCCGAAGGAGAGCTCTGTCAGAGGGAAGGGAAGCGCCCCAGGCTGCATTCCCAAGCTGTTGTTTAGCCGCCCAGACTCAGCGCTGCACAGGGGTAATCAGGCTCTCTGTGGCCGCAGCTTCACACACAGGTGTGTCTCCGTAGGAATCAAGAAAGATCCTGACAGAGTGAGGTTCATTAGATCTATACTAAAGAGCAAAGTCTTGTCCACGTGGTCTTGCCTTCCCCTGTGCCTTTGGGTCTCCAGGCTCGGCCCCAGCTCCATGGAAACAACCCCTGAGAAAATATCTTCAAGATACGCTTTTCCCAGTGTCTGGGAACCGGGGTTCGTAGGAGGAGAGAAAAGCACGCCTCCATCAGGAACGAAAAGGCAGCCAACCTGCCTGTGTTTTGAAGCCTCTATTTGGAAGGAATGGGTTAGCTTCTCCTAAAGGAGGCCTCCAGATCTGCTCAGAAGTCGGTAATTCCAGAGGCAGGGTACTGGTTCCTGACTGTCCTTTGCTAGCCTTGCAAAGATATTCCTAGATTCTAGAGTTATTTTCCATGAAGGAGCAGGCTTCGGGAATGTGTCAGACGGGACTGGCTCCTTATTGACCTCAGCTCAGCTATTGCCTTTCCATTCAAACTAGGGCAAGGCCCTACTTTATGAAGGGTAAGGGTCTTCTTCTTTGCAAACTGCCAAGGGCTACAGCAATGAGACCTCTGTCAAGGCGAGGGAAGCCTAAGAGGATGGATTCTCAAGCAGGTGCTTTGCCACAAACCATCAGCACCCCACGGAGAGAATCAAGCGCCCTGAGCACCAATGTTGGGAGTGTAGCTTCACACACAGAGTTGTCTGTATAGGAGCCAAGAATGTTCCTGAGAGATTAGGTTCACTAAACCTCTCCTACAGAGCATAGACCTGTCCATGTGGTTTTGCCTTCCCCTGTGAGTTGGGTCCTCGAGGTCCGCCACACCTCCGGGGAAACTGTCCCTGAGAAAAGATATCCAGGAACCTCTTCGCCGAGGCTGGGAAATGCTGTTCACAGGAAGTAAGGCAAGCGAATCTCCTGCAGAGTAAAAGAGGCCTTACAGTCCCTGGAGGAGCAGGCTGCCAGAGTGTGTGAAACCTGACTGTTGCCTTACTGGCCTCAGCTCTGCCATTGCCTGTTCATCCGAGCTAGCACCCAGGCCTACTTGGAAAAGCGTTTGGGTGCAGATTTCTACAAAGTGCCAAGGGCTACAGCAGTGAGAATTCTCTCAGTGGTAAGGGAGAGCATTTTATGGATTCTCAAGCTGTTTTCTGAACAACAGCGTCAAAATGAACAGAGAGAATCAGGCTCTCTGTGCCCCTATGTTAGGTATGCAGCTTCACACACAGAGGTGTCTCTATAGGAGCCAAGAATGCTCCTGAGAGATGAGGTTCACTAGAGGTCTGCTACAGAGCATAGACCTGTCCATGTGGTCTTGCCTTCCCCTGTGCTTTTGGGCCCCGGGCTCGGCCCCAGCTCCGTGGAAAGAACCCCTGAGAAAATATCTTCAAGATACGCTTTTCCCAGAGGCTGGGAACTGGGGTTCATAGGAGGAGAGAAAAGCAAGCCTCCTTCGGGCACGAAAGGCAGCCAACCTGCCTGTGTTTTGAAGCCTCTATTTGGAAGGAATGGGTTAGCTTCTCCTAAAGGAGACCTCCAGATCTGCTCAGAAGTCGGTAATTCCAGAGGCAGGGTGCTGGTTCCTGACTGCCCTTTGCCAGCCTTGCAAAGACATTCCAAGATTCTAGAGTTATATTCCATGAAGGAGCAGGCTTCGGGAATGTGTCAGAGGGGACTGGCTCCTTATTGGCCTCAGCTCAGCTATTGCCTTTCCATCCAAACTAGGACAAGGGCCTACTTTATGAAGGGTAAGGGTCTTCTTCTTTGAAACTGCCAAGGGCTACAGCAATGAGACCTCTGTCAAGGCGAGGGAAGCCTAAGAGGACGGATTCTCAAGCAGGTGCTTTACTACAAAGCATCAGCACCCCACGGAGAGAACCAAGATCCCTGTTCCCCAATGTTGGGAGTGTAGCTTCACACACAGAGTTGTCTCTATAGGAGCCAAGAATGTTCCTGAGAGATTAGGTTCACTAAACCTCTCCTACAGAGCATAGACCTGTCCATGTGGTTTTTCCTTCCCCTGTGAGTTGGGTCCCCGAAGTCCGCCACACCTCCGGGGAAACTGTCCCTGAGAAAAGATCTCCAGGAACCGCTTCGCTGAGGCTGGGAAACGCTGTTCACAGGAAGTAAGGCAAGCGAATCTCCTGCAGAGAAAAAGAGGCCTTACTGTCCCTGGAGGAGCAGGCTGCCAGAGTGTGTGAAACCTGACTGTTGCCTTGCTGGCCTCAGTTCCACCATTGCCTGTTCCTCCGAACTAGGACCCAGGCCTATTTGGAGAAGCGTTTGGCTGCGGATTTCTACAAAGTGCCGAGGGCTACAGCAGTGAGAATTCTCTCAGCGGTAAGGGAGAGCATTTTATGGATTCTCAAGCTGTTTTCTGAACGACAGGGTCAAAATGAACTGAGAGAATCAGGCTCTCTGTGCCCCTATGTTAGGTACGCCGCTTCACACACAGAAGTGTCTCTATAGGAGCCAAGAATGTTCCTGAGAGATGAGGTTCACTAGAAGTCTGCTACAGAGCATAGACCTGTCCATATGGTTTTGCCTTGCCCTGTGAGTTGGGTCCCCGAGGTCCGCCCCAGCTCAGGGGAAGGAGCCCCTGAGAAAAGATCTCCAGGGACCGCTATTCCCCCAGGCTGGCAAACGCAGTTCACAGGAGGTAACGCAAGCGAGCCTCCTGCAAGGCACAACAGGCCTTAGTGTCCCTGGACGATCAGGCTGCCAGAGTGTGTGAGACCTGACTGGTTCCTTACTGGCCTCAGCTCCGCCATTGCATGTTCCTCCGAACTAGGACCCAGGCCTACTAGGAGAAGGGTTTGGGTATGGATTTCTAAATACTGCCAAGGGGTATAGCAATGAGAACTGTGTCACGGGTAAGGAAGAGCATTGTATGGATTTTCAAGCTGTTGTTTGAACGACAGCTTCAAAGCTGCACAGAGAGAATCAGACTCTGTGTCTCCATGTTCGGTACACAGCTTCACAGACAGGGGTGTCTCCATAGGAAACAAGAACGTTCCTGACAGAGTGAGGTTCACTAGAGTATCCTAGAGAGCAAAGAGTTGTCCATGTGGTTTTTCTTCCCCTGTGCGTTTGGGGCTCCAGGCTCGGCCCCAGCTCCGTGGAAACAACCCCTGAGAAAAGATCTTCAAGATCCGCTTTTCCCAGAGGCTGGGATGTGGGGTTCATAGGAGGCGGGAAAAGCAGGCCTCCTTCAGAGAGCAAGAGGCAGCCAAGCGGCCTGCGTTTGGAAGCCTCTATTTGGAAGAATGGGTTAGCTTCCCCTAAGGGAGACCTCCAGATCTGTTCAGAAGTCGGTAATTCCAAAGGCAGTGTGCAGGGTCCTGACTGCCCTTTGCCAGCCTTGCAAAGACATTCCTAGATTCTACAGTTATCTTCCTGAAGAAGCAGGCTTTGGGAATATGTCAGAATTGACTGGCGCCTTATTGGCCTCAGCTCAGCTATTGCCTTTCCATTCAAAGTAGGACAAGTCCCTACTTTATGAAGGGTAAGGGTCTTCTTCTTTCCAAACTGCCGAGGGCTACAGCAATGAGACCTCCGTAAATGCGAGGGAAGCATAAGCGGATGGATTATCAGGAAGGTTCTTTGCCACCAAGCATCAGCACCCCACGGAGAGAATCAGGCTCCCTTTGCCCCTATGTGGGGTGTGTAGATTCACACACAGTGGTGTCTCTACAGGAGCCAAGAATGTTCCTGAGAGATGAGGCTCACAAGAGCTCTCCTACAGAGTGCTCACCTGTACATGTGGTTTCGCCTTCCCCTGTGAGTTGGGTCCCCGAGGTCCACCCCAGCTCCGAGAAAACAGCCTCTGAGAAAAGATCTCCAGGAACCGCTTTTCGCCCAGGCTGGGAAAAGCTGTTCACAGGAAGTAAGGCAAGTGAGCCTCCTGCAGAGAAAAAGAAGCCTTACTGTCCCTGGAGGAGCAGGCTGCCAGAGTGTGTGAAAACTGACTGGTGCCATACTGGTCTTAGCTCCGCCATTGCTTGTTCCTCCGAACTGGGACTCAGGCCTACTTGGAGAAGGGTTTAGGTGCAGATTTCTACAAACTGCCAAGGGCTACTGCAATGAGAACTCTCTCAGAGGTAAGGGCGAGAATTGTATGGATTCTCAAGCTGTTTTCTGAACGACAGCATTAAACCTGCACAGAGAGAATCAGGCTCTCTGCCGCCATGTTGGGTACGCAGTTTCACACACAGAGGTGTCCGCATAGGAGCCAAGAACGTTCGTCAAAGACTGAGGTTCACTAGAGCTCTCTTAGAAAGCAAAGACTTGTTCATGTGGTTTTGCCTTCCCCTGTATGTGTGGGTCTCTGGGCACAACCCCAGCTCCGTGGAAACAACCCCTGAGCAAAGATCTCCAAGAATCTGCTTTTCCCCCATGCTGGGAACCAGGGATCATAGGAGGCAGGAAAAGCAAGCCTCCTTCAGGCAAGAAGAGGCAGCCAACCGGCCTGTGTTTGGAAGCCTCTATTTGCAAGGAATGGGTTAGCTTCTCCAGAAGGAGACCTCCAGATCTGCTCAGAAGATAGATATTCCAGAGGCAGGGTCGAGGTTCCTGACTGCCCTTTGCCAGCCTTGCAAAGACATTCCTAGATTCTAGCAATATTTTCCATGAAGGAGCAGGCATCGGGAATATGTCAGAGTTGACAGGTGCCTTACTGGCCTCAGCTCAGCTATTGCCTTTCCTTTCAAACTAGGATCAGGGCCTACTTGGTGAAGGGTAAGGGTCTGCTTCTTTCCAAAGTGCCAAGAGACACAGCAATGAGACCTCTGTCAAGGCGAGGGAAGCGTAAGCGGATGGATTCTCAAACAAGTGCTTTGCCACAAAGCATCAGCACCCCACAGAGAGAATCAGGCTCCCTGTGCCCCTATGTTCGGTGTGTAGCTTTACACACAGAGGTGTCTCTGTACGAGCCAAGAATGTTCCTAAGAGATGAGACACACTAACGTCTCCTACAGAGCATAGACCTGTCCATGTGGTTTTTCCTTCCCCTGTGAGATGGGTCCCCGAGGTCCACCCCAGCTCTGGGGATAGAGCCCCTGAGAAAAGATCTCCAGGAACCGCTTTTTGCCCAGGCTGGGAAACGCAGTTCACAGGAGGCAAGGCAAGCAAGCCTCCCGCAGGGAAACATAGGCCTTACTGTCCCTGGAGGAGCAGGCTGCCAGAGTGTGTGACACCTGACTGGTGCCTTACTGACCTCAGCTCCGCCATTGCATGGCCATCCAAACCAGGACCCAGGCCTACTTGGAGAAGGGTTTGGGTGCGGATTTGTAAAAACTGCCAAGGGCTACTGCAATGAGAAGTCTCTCAGAGGTAAGGGAGGGCATTGTATGGATTCTCAAGCTGTTGTTTGAACGACAGCTTCAAAGCTGCAAAGAGAGAATCAGGCCCTGTGTGCCCCCTTGTTGGGTACGCAGCTCCACACACAGAGGTATCCACGTAGAATCCAAGACTTTCCTCACATACTGAGGTTAACTAGAGTTCTCCTACAGAGCAAGACTTGTCCATGTGGTTTTGCCTTCCTCTGTGCATGTGGGTCTCCGGGCTCGGCTCCAACTCCGTTGAAATAGCCCCTGAAAAAAGATCTCCAAGAACCACTTTTCCCCCAGGCGGGAAGCGGAGTTCACAGGAAGCGGAACAAGCAAGCCTCCTTCGGGCAAGTAGAGGCAGCCAACTAGCCTGTGTTTGGAAGCCTCTCTTTGGAAGGAATGGTTAGCTTCTCCAAAAGAAGACCTCCAGATCTGCTCAGAAGACGGAAATTCCAGAGGCAGGGTCGAGGTTCCTGACTGTCCTTTGCCAGCCTTGCAAAGACCTTTCTAGATTCTAGCGTTATTTTCCATGAAGGAGCAGGCTTCAGGAATATGTCAGACTTGACTGGCGCCTTACTGGCCTCAGCTCAGCTATCGCCTTTCCGTTCAAACTAGGACAAGGGCCTACTTGGTGAAGGGTAAGGGTCTGCTTCTTTCCAAACTGCCAAAGGCTACAGCAAAGAGACCTCTGTCAAAGAGAGGGAAGTGGAAGCGGATGGACTCTCAAACAGATGCTTTGCCACAAAGCATCTGCACCCCACGGAGAGAATCAGGCTGCATTTGCCCCTATGTTGGGTGTGTAGCTTCAAACACAGAGGTGTCTCTATAGGAGCAAAGAATGTTCCTGGGAGATGAGGTTCACTAGAGCTCTGCTACAGAGCATAGACCTGTCCATATGGTTTTGCCTTCCCCTGTGAGTTGGGTTCCCGATGTTCGCCCCAGCTCCGAGGAAGAAACCCCTGAGAAAACACCTCCAGGAACTGCTTTTCGTCCAGACTGGGAAACGCAGTTCACAGGAGGCAAGGCAAGCGAGCCTCCTGCAGAGAAAAAGAGGCCTTACTGCCCCTTGGAGGAGCAGGCTGCAAGAGTGTGTGAGACCTGACTGGTGCCTTACTGGCCTCAGCTCCGCCATTGCATGTTCCTCCGAACTAGGACCCAGGCCTACTAGGAGAAGGGTTTGGGTGCGGATTTCTAAAAAACTGCCAAGGGCTACAGCAATGAGAACTCTCTCAGAGGTAAGGGAGAGCATTGTATGGATTCTCAAGCTGTTGTTTGAATGACAGCTTCAAAGCTGCAAAGAGAGAATCAGTCTCTCTGTGCCCCCTTGTTGGGTACGCAGCTTCACACACAGGGGTGTCTCCATAGGAGTCAAGAACGTTCCTGACAGAGTAAGTTTCACTTAGAGGTCTCCTGGAGAGCAAAGACTTGTCCATGTGGTTTTCCTTCCCCTGTGCGATTGGGTCTCTGGTCTCGGCCCCAGCTCCATGGAAACAACCCCTGAGAAAATATCTTCAAGATCCGCTTTTCCCAGAGGCTGGGAACAGGGCTTCATAGGATGCGAGAAAAGCAGGCCTCCTTCGGGCACGAAGAGGCAGCCAACCGGCCTGTTTGGAAGCCTCTATTTGGAAAGAATGGGTTAGCTTCTCCTAAAGGAGACCTCCAGATCTGCTCAGAAGTCGGTAATTCCAGAGGCAGGGTGCTGGTTCCTGACTGCCCTTTGCCAGCCTTGCAAAGACATTCCCAGATTCTAGAGTTATTTTCCATGAAGGTGAAGGCTACGGGAGTATGTCAGACTTGGCAGGCACCTTATTGGCCTCAGCTCAGCTATTACCTTTCCATTCAAACTAGGACAAAGGCCTACTTTATGAAGGGTAAGGGTCTTCTTCTTTCCAAACTGCCAAGGGCTACAGCAATGGGACCTCTGTCAAGGCGAGGGAAGCCTAAGTGGATGGATTCTCAAGCACATACTTTGCCACAAAGCATCAGCACCCCACGGAGAGAATCAGGCTCCATTTGCCCCTATGTAGGGTGTGTAGCTTCACACAGAGAGGTGTCTCTATAGGAGGCCAGAATGTTCCTGAGAGATGAGGTTCACTAGAGCTCTCCTACAGAGCATAGACCTGTCCATGTGCTTTTGCCTTCCCCTGTGAGTTGGGTCCTCGAGGTCCTCCCCAGCTCCGGGGAAGGAGCCCCTGAGCAAAGATCTCCAGGGACCCCTTTTCCCCCAGGCTGGGAAATGCAGCTCACAGGAGGGAAGTCAAGTGAGCCTCCTGAAGGGAAAAAGAGGGCTTACTGTCCCTGGACGATCAGGCTGCCAGAGTGTGTGAGACCTGACTGGTGCCTTACTGGCCTCAGCTCTGCCATTGCATGTTCCTCTGAACTAGGACCCAGGACTACTTGGAGAAGGGTTTGGGTGCGGATTTCTAAAAACTGCCAAGGGCTACAGCAATGAGAACTCTGTCACGGGTAAGGAAGAGCATTGTATGGATTTTCAAGGTGTTTTTTGAAAGACATCTTTAAAGCTACACAGAGAGAATCAGGCTCTCTGTGCCCCCATGTTGGGTACGCAGCTTCACACATAGGGGTGTCTCCATATGAATCAAGAATGTTCGTGACAGAGTGAAGTTCACTAGAGCTCTCCTAGAGAGCAAAGACTTGTCCATGTGGTTTTTCTTCCCCTGTGAGTTTGGGTCTCCAGGCTTAGCCCCAGCTCCGTGGAAACAACCCCTGAGAAAAGATCTTCAAGATCCACTTTTCCCAGAGCCTGGGAAGCTGGGTTCATAGGAAGCAGGAAAAGCAAGCCTCCTTCAGGCACGAAGAGGCAGCCGACCGGCCTGTTTTTGGAAGTCTCAATATGGAAGGAATGAGTTAGATTCTCCTAAAGGAGACCTCCAGATCTGCTCAGAAATCGGTAATTCCAGAGGCAGGGTGCAGGCTCCTGACTGCCCTTTGCCAGCCTTGCAGAGACATTCCTAGATTCCAGCGTTATTTTCCATGAAGGAGCAGGCTTCGGGAATATGTCAGACTTGACTGGCGCCTTATTGGCCTCAGCTCAGCTCTTGCCTTTCCTTTCAAACTAGGACAAGGGCCCACTTTATGAAAGGTAAGGGTCCTCTTCTTTCCAAACTGCCAAGGGCTACAGCAATGAGACCCCTGTCAAGGCGAGGGAAGCGTAAGCTGATGGATTCTCAAGCAGGTGCTTTGCCACAAAGCATCAGCACCCCACGGAAAGAATCTGGCTCCCTTTGCCCCTACGTTGCGTGTGTAGCTACACACACAGAGGTGTCTCGATAGGAGCCAAGAATGTTCCTGAGAGAGGAGGTTCACTGTTGGGGGCCAGAGTGAGGCACTCCGCCCATGGCAAAGGTCATGAGGAAGGAGGCTCGACATACGCAAAGGCGGGATCGAGCCTCAGGAGTCCCCCTGGAAATCCTCGAGCATCTACCCCCATCACCAGAGCCTGCCTACCTTACTATTTTGTGCTCTCACCTACACCTCTGACTTTACGGGGGGCTGTCCCCCACCACCTCTTTCGGAGAAGGAGTTAACCTAGAGCTCCAGTTGATAAAAACCCCTGGGTGTGACAAGAGTGTTTTAACCTACAAACTCCTCTGAAGGTTCTCTAGCCTGCCTGACAGGCTTGTCCGGCCACATGTGATTGCTCACAGCCTCCCAACCATGAGAGGTACGAGATGCTTTAAACCTTCTAAAAACAGGTTCCTTAGAAAAGTTAGAAAATTATTAGTATAAGTATAATGGGCTGATTAGAAATCATATTGGTGAAGGGTTTTTCATTTGTTGAGCTGATGTTTACTGCTAAGTCTCCACATCCCCTGCCCTTATACACATTAATGAATATATAGAAGAAATAAGTATTAACCTTTGATATAAATCACGTTAGACCTTAGGCTAAGTAAATTCTTTCCTTAACTAAAACCCACTACACCCTCACCCTATAGGAATGTAACTTTATTTGGGTGGCGTCTGTTTTAAGAATAATCACCCCTGGAGAAATAAGTATCCTGGTTGACTGACCGCTGTCACAAGGAGAGGGTCGTAAATTGTCAGCAGGCCCCCCGGCCAGAAGATGATGTAACACCCCTAAGACCTCTGTATACTTTTGTATGAAGCACCTGACTTTGATAAAAGTCAGGACTGCTGACCCCACGTGACTTTTGCATAACATCTCAGTGTATAAAAGTAGACCATGGAAAATAAAGAATTGGGATCAGTTTCTCGAAATACTGGTCTCCCCATGTCTCTCTCTCTCTCTCTCACTCTGGTTGAGTCTCCATCTGGAGCGCGGAACCCACCAAGCTTACTAATTTTGCCTGGGCTTCTAAGATCCGACCGGGGAGGCCTCAGTGTCTCTTCTCCTTCGGGAGAACAGAAGGACGCCTGCGGCCTACGTAAGTGGTGCAAGCTTCTTGTCTTGAAGTTTTATTGGTCCCCCGCGTAAACCTAGCTACTCAGCCTCTTTTCTCCACTGAATTTTCCTACTGAGCTATCCTCATTTTATTACTCTTTATATCCTTAATTAACGTTTAATTAAGCAGTTGTTCCCTGACCCTCGCCTACGCCGTCTCTGCTTCGAATACCCTGGATCAGCTGGGGCTGGACCCCGGCAGTTCACTAGAGATCTCCTACAGAGCATAGACCTGTCCATTTGGTTTTGCCTTCCCCTGTGAGTTGGGTCCCCGAGGTCCGCCCCAACTCCGGGGAAACAGCCCCTGAGAAAAGATCTCCAGGAACTGCTTTCCGCCCAGGCTGGGAAACGCTGTTCACAGGAAGTAAGGCAAGCGAGCCTCCTGAAGGGAAATAGAGGCCTTACTGTCCCTGGAGGAGCAGGCTGCCAGAGTGTGTGACACCTGACTGGTGCCTTACTGGCCTCAGCTCCGCTATTGCATGTTCATCTGAACTTGAACCCAGGCCTACTTGGAGAAGTGTTTGTGTGCCGATTTCCAGAAACTGCGAAGGGCTACAGCAATGATAACTCTCTCAGTGGTAAGGGAGAGCATTGTGTGGATTCTCAATTTGTTGTTTGAACGACAGCGTCAAAGCTGCACAGAGAGAATCAGGTCTCTGTGTCTCTATGTTGGCAATGCAGCTTCCCACACAGAGATGTCCCCGTTGGAGCCAAGAACATTCCCCATAGACTGAGGTTCACTAGAGCACTCCTAGAGAGCAAAGACTTATCCATGCGGTTTTCCCTTCCCCTGTGCGTGTGGGTCTCTGGGATCAGCCCCTGCTCCGTGGAAACAGCCTCTGAGAAAAGATCTCCAAGAACCTCTTATCCCCCAGGCTGGGAAGCGGAGTTCGCAGGAGGTGGGATAAGCAAGCTTCCTTCGGCAAGAAGAGACAGCCAACCGGCCTGTGTTTGGAAGCCTATATTTGCAAGGAATGGGTTAGTTTCTCCTGACCGAGACCGCCAGATGTGCTGAGAAAATAGAAATTCCAGAGGCAGGGTCGAGGTTCCTGACTGCCCTTTGCCAGCCTTGCAAAGACATTCCCAGATTCTAACGTTATTTTCCATGAAGGAGCAGGCATCGGGAATATGTCAGACTTGACTGGCGCCTTACTGGCCTCAGCTCAGCTACTGCCTTTCCATTCAAACAAGGACAAGGGCCTACTTGGTGAAGGGTAAGGGTCTGCTTCTTTCCAAACTGCCAAGGACTACAGCAATGAGACCTCTGTCAAGGTGAGGGAAGCCTATGCGGATGGATTCTTAGCAGGTGCTTTGCCACAAAGCATCAGCACCCACGGAGAGAATCAGACTCCCTTTGCCACTATGTTGGGTGTGTAGCTTCATGCACAGAGGTGTCTCTGTAGAAGCCAAGAATGTTCCTGAGAGATGAGGTTCACTAGAGCTCTCCTACAGAGCATAGACCTGTCCATGTGGTTTTGTCTTCCCCTGTGAGTTGGGCCCCGAGGTCCGACCCAGCTCCAGGGAAACAGCCCCTGAGAAAAAATCTCCAGGAACAGCTTTGCGCCCAGGCTGGGAAATGCAGTTCACAGGAGGCAAGGCAAGCGAGCCTCCTGCAGGGAAAAAGGGGCCTTGCTGCTCCTGGACGATCAGGCTGCAAGAGTGTGTGAGACCTCACTTGTGCCTTACTTGCCTCAGCTCCGCCGTTGCCTGTTATTCCGAGCTAGGACCCAGGCCTACTTGGAGAAGGGTTAGGGTGCGGATTTCTACAAACTGTCAAGGACGACAGCAATGAGAATTCTCTTAGCAGTAAGGGAGAGCATTGTATGGATTCTCAAGCTGTTGTTTGAATGACAGCTTCAAAGCTACACAGAGAGAATCAGGCTCTCTGTTCCCCTATTTTGGCTGTGCAGCTTCACACACAGAATTTGACTCTGTTGGAGCCAGAAATATTCCTGAAAGACTTAGGCTCACCAAAGCTGTCCTCCAGAGCAAAGACATTGGATGTGGTTTTGCCTTCCCTTGCCAGTGTGGGTCCCCTAGCTTGGCCCCAGCTCCGGGGATACAGCCTCTGAAAAAAATCTTCCAAGAAGCGATTTTCCTCCAGGCTGTTAAGCGGAATTCGCAGTTTGCAAGTTAAGGAAGCCTGCTTCGTGGAAGAGCAAGCAGCCAACTGGCCCTGTGTTAGGAAGCCTGTATTTGAAAGGAATGGGTTAGCTTCTACAGAGGGAGAACCTCAGATCTGCTCAGGGGACTGAAATACTAGAGTCAGGGTCGAGGTTCTCCCTTGTCCTTTGCGCACCTTGCAAAGACATTCCTAGCTTCTAGCGTTAGTGTCCCTGTAGTAGCAGGCTGCAGGAGCGTGTGATAAATGACTGCCGCGTTCCTGTCCTCAGCTCCGCTATTGACTTTCTATTCGAACTAGAACCCAGGCCTACTTTGAGAGGGGTTAGGGTCCAGTGTTTCCAAACTGCCAAGGGCTACAGCAATGCGAGCTCTGTCAGAGGTAAGAAAAGAGCAATTGGTTGGATTCTTCAGCTGCTGCATGGCTGCACAGCTTCCGCGCCGCATGGAGAGCATGAGGCTCCTTGTGGCCCTATTTTGGGTATGCAGCAACATGCACACAGAGTGTCTGTGTTCACTTATGTACAGGCTTATGTACACTAGAGCTCTCCTACAGAGCAAAGACCACTAAGTGGGCTCCAAGAGATACCTGTCTCGGCTCGAGAAGAGAGTGGAGTCCTTTGATTCCCCTCGAGATGAGGCCTGACTCCCCGGGTGAGTATGGAATGCAACCCCAAATCCCTGTCGCCTATGGAGAGGAACATTAAGTCCTGGATACAAGCCTAGATGAGGTCTAGTTTGCACTTCAGTGAATGGAGCCCAATCCCCAGCTCTCCCTGGCAACTCGAATGGAAGATTAGACTTCCTGGGCCAACACAAGAGGAAGCCTGAATTCCCCGCCGTAACTCGAGAATCCCACCGCAACTCGAGAAAAACCACGTGCTTCCCTCGTCATCGCAAGATGAGGCCCTTTGTCCGCTAAAGCATCTCAAGAGAAGTCCCACGTTCCATCCTGAAGTGCGAAACGGTACTTGGCACCCTTGATGCGACCCCAAGAGTTCCGCGACATACCAGACTCACTCAAAGGGAACACCGAGGTTCCCGGCACCACTTCATCTGAGCCCCTTCTCCTCTCCTGATTGCGACAGGAGGGTCGACTCCCCTTCTCTGTCTGCAAGGGGTTCCCGACCTTCCGGGCGCACCTCAGGATGAGGCCGGTCTCATAAGGAAGTTCGAGACGTAGCCTCATGGGTGGTGCCACATGCCGAAAGACCCCAATTTCACGGTCCACTCTTGAAAAGAACCCGATGCCAGCACACCTCTCTGAAGGAAAACCTGTGGATGAAGGCACAAGACGAAGGGGCACTGACACCCGCGTGCATCATCCAGAAAAACCCGCAGGTCCCACAGACATTTCGACAAGTGGCCTGTCACCCTGTAAACAACTCGAAAGGCAAACGAAGGTCCATTCCTCAACAGAAGACTAGGTGTAACTCTCTTGTACCTACTCTGCAGGGACCATGGGATCCGAGTCAGAAACGGAGAGGAAGCCTGAGGTTCCTGCGTCCACTCGAGATGAGGCCCTCTTCCATTGCACCACACCCAGTGGAGTCCCGAGAGGCCCCTACCAACTCCACAGCATCCCTGAGTTCTCAGAGGCACAATGAGAAGCTCCCTGAGGTCACAGGCACAAGTTGAGGGAACCCTGGGTTTTCTGCCGCAACTCGAGAAAGACCTCGAGAGTGCTTCAAAATGTCTTGAGCCGCGATTCACCTACCATGACTCGAGAGCCATGACACGCTCCCCCTCGCCACGCGCATGGAGACCTGACTAACCTGGCAATGCACTAGAGGCTCCCTGAGATCCTCATCGTACCTCGTGAGGAAACCCACACTGGCACGGCAGCTCAAGGAAACACATGAGACACCCTGGTCATCGCGAGCTGAGGGCCTTCTTTTCCTGCATGGCCTGGAGAGCAATCCCGGGTCCTCTCTCCAAACGGAAGAGTAGGCTGGACCCCCTTGAGGCCGCTCAGGGGGCTCCAAGAGATCCGCGTCGCGACTCGAGAGGAGAGCGGAGTCCTTGGCTTCCCCTCGAAACGAGGCCTGACTCCCCGGGGGAGCCTGGAATGCAACCCCGAGATCCCTGCCTTCCCTGGAGAGGAATATTAGGTCCCGGACACATGCCTAGGTGAGGTCTCTTCGGCCCTGCAGTGACTCGAGCGCAAACCCCAGCTTTCCCTCACAACTCGAGGGGAAGTTTGGGCTTCCCAGGCCCAACCCAAGAGGAAGCCTGAGATCCCAGTCGTAGCTCGAGAATCCCGCCGCAACTCGAGAAACACCACGTGGTTCCCACCTCTTGGCAAGATGAGGCCCTTGCCCGTGACGGTGTCTCAAGGGAAGTCCCCTGTTCCGCCCTGAAGGGCGAAACGGTCCCTGACAGCCTTCCTGCGACCCCCAAAAGTTCCCCGACACGCCGGGTTCCCTCGAGGGGAACACCGAGTATCCCGGCACCGCTTCATCGGAGCCCCTTCTCTCCTCCTGATCGCGACAGGAGAGTCGATTCCCCTGCGTGGTCTGGAAGGGGTTCCCGGCCTTCCCGGCGCACCTCAGGATGAGGCCGATCTCACGAAGAAATTCGAGACGAGCCACGTGTGTGGTGCCACATGCCGAACGCCCCCGATTCCCCGGTCCGCACTTGAGAAGGACCCGAGGCCCGGACCCCTCTTCGAAGGCAACCCTGTGGGTGAAGGCACAACACGAAGGGGCACTGCCACTCCCGGGCATCGTCCGCAAAGACCCGTGGGTTCCACACACAGCTCGACGAGGGGCCTGAGACCCCCTGAGCAACTCGAGAGGCCAGCGGGGTTCCCTTCCTCAGACAAGAAGAGGCCTGACTCTCCTGTCCCAACTCTGCAGGGACCCTGCGGTCGGAGTCCAAAACGGAGAGAAAGCCTGAGGTTCCTGCCTCCCCTCGAGGTGAGGCCCTCTTCCGTTGCGCCAGACCAAGCGGAGTCCCGAGGGGCCCCGCCATCTCCACAGGATCCCTCGCCTCTCAGAGGCACCCTGGGAAGTTCCCTAAGGTCCCCGGCAGAAGGCGAGGGAAACGAGGGTTTCCAGCCGCCCCCTGACAAAGACCTCGAGAGTCCTTCTTCAATGCGTCTCGAGGCCCTAGTGCCCTCCCGTGACTCGAGAGCCATGACGCGCTCCCCCTCGCCACGCTAGGAGACCTGACTTCCATGGCGCCGCACGAGAGGCTCCCTGAGATCCTCGTCGTGCCTCGGGAGAAAACCCCCACGGGCGCCGCAGCTCGAGGAAACCCCTGAGACACCCTCGTCCTCGCGAGCTGAGGGCCTTCTTTTCCTGCATGGCCTGGAGAGCAATCCCGGGTCCTCTCTCCAAACGGAAGAGGAGGCTGGACTCCCTTGAGGCCGCTCAGGGGGCTCCAAGAGACCCGCGTCGCGACTCGAGAGGAGAGCGGAGTCCTTGGCTTCCCCTCGAGACGAGGCCTGACTCCCCGGGGGAGCCTGGAATGCAACCCCGACATCCCTGCCTTCCCTGAAGAGGAATCTTAGGTCCCGGACACACGCCTAGATGAGGTCTCTTCGGCCCTGCAGTGACCCGAGCGCAACCCCCAGCTTTCCCTCGCAACTCGAGGGGAAGATTGGGCTTCCCAGTGCCAACCCAAGAGGAAGGCTGAGATCCCCGTCGTAACTCGAGAATCCCGCCGCAACTCGAGACAAACCACGTGGTTCCCACCTCTTGGCAAGATGAGTCCCTTGCCCGCTACAGCTTCTCAAGAAAAGTCCCACGTTCCGTCTTGAAGTGCGAAACGATACTTGACACCCTTGATGTGACCCCAAAAGTTCCTCGAAATATCGGTCTCACTCGAGGTGAACACTGAGGTTCCCGGCACCAGTTTATCTGAGCCCCTTCTCCCCTCCTGTTCGTTATAGGAGGGTCACTTCCCCTGCTTTGTTTGTAAGGGGTTCCCGACCTTCACGGGGCACTTCAGGATGAGGCCGGTCTCACGAGGAAATTCGAGACGTAGCTCGCGGGTGGTGCCACATGCCAAAAGACTATGATTTCCCGGTACGCTCTTCATAAGAACCTCATTCATGGACACCTCTTCGAAGGCAACCCTGTGGATGAAGGCACAACACAAAGGGGCACTGAGACCCTCGTGCATCGTCCGGAAAAACCCGCAGGTTCCACATACAGCTCAACAAGTGGCTTGTCAGCCCTGAAGAACTCGAGAGGCAAGTGGGGTTTCATTCCTCTACACAAGACGAGGCCTGACCCTCCTGTCCCAACTCTGCAGGGACTTTGCAATCTGATTCAGACCAGCGCCAGTGAAGTCACGAGAGGAACGCTGAGGTTCCTGCCTCCACTCGAGATTAGGACCTCTTCCATTGCACGAAACCCAGTGGAGTCCCGAGAGACGCGTCCCAGCTCCACAGTATCCCTGACTTCTCAGAGGCACCCTGAGAAGCTCCCTGAGGCCACCAGCACAATTCGAGTGAACCCAGGGTTTACTGCCGCTACCATAGAAAGAACTCAAGAGTCCTTCTTCAACGCGTTTTGAGGCCTGATTCCCCTACCATGACTCGAGGGCAATGACGCGCTCCCTCTGCTACACTCATGAAGCCCTGACTTCCCTGGCGCCACACGAGAGGCTCCCTGAGCTCCCCGTCATACCTCGTGAGAAACCCCACACTGGCGCCGCAGATAGAGAAAACCCACGAGACGTCCCCGTTTTCGCGACATGACGGCCTTCTTTTCTAGCATGGCCTGGAGAGCAATCCTGAGTCCTCTCTCCAAACTCCACAGTAGGCTTGATTCCCTTTTGGTCACTCAGTGGACTCCAAGACATACCCGTCGCGACTCGAGAGGAGAGCGGAGTCTTTTCCTTCCCCTCGAGGCGAGGCCTGACTCCTTGGGTGAGTCTGATATGGGAACCGGAGATCCCTGTCGCCCCTGGAGAGAAACATTAGATCCTGGACACAAGCCTAGATGAGGTCTCTTTTTTCCTGCAGTGACTCGAGAGCAATCCCCAACTCTCTCTCGCAACTCGAATGGAAGACTGGACTTCCCTGGGCCAACAGAAGAGGAAGCCTGAATTTCCCGTTGTAACTCAAGAATCCCGCCACAACTCGAGAAAAACCACGTCATTCCCTCTTCATCGCAAGATGCAGCCATTGCCGCTACAGCGTCTCAAAAGAAGTCTTACGTTCCATCTTGAAGTGCGATACGGTACTTGGCACCTTTGATGCGACACCAAAAGTTCCCCAACACACTGGTCTCACTGGAGGGGAACACCGAGGTTCCCGGCATCACCTCATCTGTGCCCCTTCTCCCCTCCTGATCGAGACAGGAGGGTCGATTCCCCTGCTTTGTCTGCAAGGGGTTCCGACCTTCCCGGCGCACCTCAGGTTGAGGCCGGTCTCACTAGGAAATTCGAGACGTAGCCTGGTGGGTGGTGCCACATGCGGAAAGACCCCGATTTCCCGGTCCGCTCTTAATAACCCAATGCCCGGACACCTCTTCGAAAGCAAACCTGTGGAGGAATGCACAACACGAAGGGGTACTGACATCCCCATGCATAATACGGAAAAACACGCAGATTCCAAACACAGATCGACAAGTGTCCTGTCATCCCTTGAAGAACTAGAGAGGCATGCGGAGTTCTGTTCCTCCACACAAGAGAAGGCCTGACTCTCCTTTCCCAACTCTGCAGGGACCGTGCGATCGGAGTCAGAAATGTAGATGAAACCTGACGTTCCTGCATCAACTCGAAATGAGGCCCTCTTCCATTGCGCCATACGCAGTGGAGTCCCGAGAGGCCCCTCCCAACTCCACAGTATCCCTGACTTCTCAGAGGCACCCTCAGAAGCTCTCTGCGGTCACTGGCACAAGTCGAGTGAACCCAGGGTTTCCTGCTGCATTCTGAGAAAGACTTCGAGAGTCCCTCTTTACCGCGTCTTGAGGCCCGATACCCTACCATGACTGGAGAGCAATGACGCATTCCCCTCGCCACGCCCATGGAAACCCAACTACCCTGGTGCCACACGAGAGGCTCCCTGCGCTCCCCGTCCTACCTCATGAAAACCTCACACTGGCACCGCCGCTCGAGAAAACTCACGAGACGCCCCCATCATCGTAAGATGAGGGCCTTCTTTTCCTACATGACTTAGAGAGCAATCCCGAGTCCACTCTCCAAACTCCACTGGAGGCCTGACTCCCTTTAGGCCACTCAGTAGCCTCCAAGAGATACACGTCGCTACTCTAGAGGAGAGCGGAGTCTGTTGCTTCCCCTCGAGCCGAGGCCTGACTACTTGGGTGAGTCTGGAATGGGATCCCGAGATCCGTGTCGCCCCTGTAGAGGAAAACTCGGTCCTGGAAACAAGCCTAAATGAGGTCTTTTTTGTCCTGCATTGACTCAAGTGCAATCCCCAGCTCTCCCTCGCAACTCGAATGGATGATTGGACTTCGCTGGGCCAACACAAGAGGAAGCCTGTATTCCCCGTTGTAATTCGAGAATCCCGTGGCAACTGGAGAAAAACAACGTGGTTCCTCTGTCATCGAAATATGAGGCCCCTGTCAGCTATAGCGTCTCCAGGGAAGTCCCATGTTCCGTCTTGAAGTGTGAAACGGTACTTGGCACCCTTGATGCGACCCCCAAATTTCCCTGACACCCCGGTCTCACTCGAGGAGAACATGGAGGTTCCCAGCACAGCTTCAGCTGAGCCTCTTCTCCCCTCCTGATGGCGACAGGAGGGTCAATTCCCCTGCTTTGTCTGGAAGGGGTTCCCAGACTTCCCGGCGAACCTCAGGATGAGGCCAGTCTCACGAGGGAATTCGAGACGTAGCCTCGTGGGTTGTGCCACATGCCGAAAGACCCCGATTTCCTGGTCCGCTATTGATAAGATCCCGATGCCTGGTCACCTCTTTGAAGGTAACCCTGTGGATGAAGGCACAAAACGAAGGGGCACTGACACCCCTGTGCATCGTCCCCCAAAACCGCAGGTTCCACATACAACTCGATAGGTGGCCTGTCATCCCGTGAACAACTCGAGAGGCAAGCAGAGTTCCACTACTCCACACAAGAC
The DNA here is from genome assembly GCF_029407905.1 of Bubalus kerabau. Classification (NCBI taxonomy): domain Eukaryota; kingdom Metazoa; phylum Chordata; class Mammalia; order Artiodactyla; family Bovidae; genus Bubalus; species Bubalus kerabau. Next base: position 3,672,805 of record NW_026577886.1, on the reverse strand, counting down.
GAGGTCTGACTCTCCTGTCCCAACTCTGCAGGGACCCTGCTATCCGAGTCAGAAATGGAGAGGAACCCTGACGTTACTGCCTCAATCCGAGATTAGGTCCTCTTCAATTGCACCAGTCCCTGTGATGTCCCGAGAAGCCCCTCTCTACTCCACAGTATCCCTGACTTCTCAGAGGAACCCCGCTAAGCTCCCTGAGGTCATGGGCACAAGTCGAGGGAACCCAGGGTTTCCTGCCACACCCCGAGAAAGACCTCGAGAGTTCTTCTTCGAAGCGTCTTGAGGCTCGATTCCCCTACCATGACTCGAGAGCAATGAGGCGCTCCCCCTCGGCATGTCCATGAAGACCTGACTTCCGTGGCACCACAGGAGTCTCCCTGAGCTCCCCGTCCTATCTCGTGAGACACCCCAACCAGGCACTGCACCTTGAGAAAACCCACGAGACGCCCCGTCATCGCGAGATGAGGGCCTTCTTTTCCTGTATGGCCTAGAGAGCAATCCCGAGTCCTCTCTCCAAACTCCACAGGAGGCTTAACTCCATTTAGGCCACTCTTGGGCTCCAAGGGATAGCCGTCGCGACTCGAGAGGAGAGCGGAGTCCATTCATTCCCTTCGAGATGAGGCCTGACTCCCCGGGTGAGTCTGGAATGCAACCCCAAGATCCCTGTCGCCCCTGGAGAGAAAAACTCGGTCCTGGACACAAACCTAGATGAGCTCTATTTTGCCCTGCAGTGACTCGAGAGCAATCTCCAGCTCTCACTTGCAACTCGAATGCAAGATTGGACTTCCCTGGGCCAACACAAGAGGAAACCTGTATTCCCCGTCGTAACTCAAGAATCCTGCCGCAACTCGAGAAAAAACACGTGGGTCCCTCGTCAGCGCTAGATGAGGCCCTTGCCCACTACAGCGTCTCAAGAGAAGTCCCAGGTTCCGTCTTGAAGTGCGAAATGGTACTTGGCACCCTTGATGCAACCCGAAAAGTTACCCGACTTACCAGTTTCACTCAAGGGGAGCACCGAGGTTCCTGGCACTACTTCATCTGAGCCCTTTCTCTCCTCCTGATCCCGAAAGGAGGGTCGATTCCCCTGCTTTGTCTGGAAAGGGTTCCCGGACTTTCCTGCGTGCCTCAGGATGAGGCCGGTCTCACGAGGAAATTCGAGACGTAGCCTCGTGGGTGGTGCAACATGCTGAAAGAACCCAATTTCCCGGTCCGCACTTGAGGAGATCCCGATGCCCGGACAACTCTTCGAAGGCAACCCTGTGGATGAAGGCACAACAGGAAGGAGCACTGAGGCCCCCGTGCATCTCCGAAATACCCGCAGGTTCCACACACATCAAGAAAAGTGGTGTCATCCTTGAACAACTTGAGATGTAAGCGGAGTTCCATTCCTCCGCAGAACACGAGACCTGACACTCCTGAGCAAACTCAGCAGGGACCCTGCGATCTGAGTCAGATCCGGCTCCAGGAAATCAGGAGCAGAACCCTGAGGTTCCTGCCTCAACTCGAGATGAGGCTCTCTTCCATTGCACCAAACCCAGAGGAGTCCCGAGAGGCCTCTCCCAAATCCACAGTATCCCTGACTTCTCAGAGGCACCCTGAGAAGCTCCCTGAGGTCACCAGCACAAGTCAAGGGAACCCAGGGTTTCCTGCCGCAACCCTAGAAAGACATCGAGAGTCCTTTTTCAACCCGTCATGAGGCCCGATTCCCCTACCCTGACTTGATAGCAATGACGCGCTCCCCCTTGCCCCGCCCATGGAGACCTGACTTCCCTGTTGCCACACGAGAGGCTACCTGAACTCCCCGTCGTACCTCGTGAGAAACCCCACACTGGCGCCACAGCTCGAGAAAACCCACGAGACGCCCCCATCATCTCGAGATGTGGGCCTTCTTTTCCTGCATGGCCTGGAGAGCAATCCCGAGTCCTCTCTCCAAACTGAAGAGGAGGGTTGACTCCCTTTAGACCACTCAGTGGGCTCCAAGAGATACGCGTCGCAACTCGAGAGGATAGCCAAGTCCTTTGCTTCCCCTCGAGACGAGGCCTAACTCCCCGGGTGAGTCTGTAATGCAAACCCGAGATCCCTGTCGCCCTTGGAGAGGATCACTGGGTCCTGAACACAAGGCTAGATGAGGTCGCTTTTGCCCTGCAGTAACTCGAGAGCACTCCCCAGCTTTCCCTCGCAACCTGAATGGAAGATTGGACCTCCCTGGGCCAACACAAGAGGAAGCCTGAATTCCCAGTAGTAATTCGAGAATTCCGCCTCAACTTGAGAAAAACCACGAGGTTCCCCCGTCATTGCAAGATGAGGCCCTTGCCCGCTCCAGTGTCTCAAGAGTAGTCCCACGTTCCGTCTTGAAGTGCGAAATGATATTTGGCACCCTTAATGCTACCCCAAAAGTTCCCCGACATATGGGTCGCACTCGAGGGGAACACCGAGGTTCCTGGCACCACTTCATCTGAGCCCCTTCTCCCCTCCTGATCGCGAAAGGAGGGTCGATTCCCCTGCTTTGTCTGCAAGGGGTTCCCGACCTTCTCCGCGCACCTCAGATGAGGCTGTCTCACGAGGAAATTCGAGACGTAGCCTCGATGGTGGTGCCACATGCCGAAAGACCGCGATTTCGCGATCCGCTCTTGATAAGAACGCGATGCCCAGACACCTATTCGAAGATAGTGTGGATGAAGGCACAACACGAAGGGGCACTGACACCCCCGTGCATCGTCCGGAAAAGACCGCAGGTTACTCATACAGCTCAACAAGTTCCTGTCACCCAGTGAACAACTCGAGAGGCAAGCGGAGGTCCATTCCTGCACACAAGACGAGGCCTGACTCACCTCTCCCAACTATGCAGGGGGCTGCGATCGGAATCAGAAATGGAGAGGAACCCTGAGGTTCCTGCCTCCCCTCGAGATGAGGCCCCCTTCCATTTCACCAAACCCAGTGGAGTCCCGAGAGGTCTTTCCCAACTCCATAGTATCCCTGACTTCTCAGAGGCACCCGGAGAATCTCCCTGAGGTCACCAGCACAAGTCGAGGGAACCCAGGTATTCTTGCCAAGACCTGAGAGAGATCTTGAGAGTCCTTCTTCAACGCGTCTAGAGGCCTGATTCCCCTACCATGACTCGAGAGCAATGACGCGCTCCCCCTTGCCACACGCATCGAGACCTAACTTCCCTGGCGCCACACAAGAGGCTCCCTGAGCTCCCCGTCGTACCCCCTGAGAAACCAACACAGGCTCTGCAGCTCGGTAAAACCACCGAGACCCCCCTGTCTTCGTGAGATGAGGATCTTCTTTTCCTGCATGGCCTGGAGAGCAATCCCGAGTCCTCTCTCCAAACTCCACAGGGGGCTTGACTCCCTTTAGGCCACTCAGTGGGCTCCAAGAGACACCGGTGGCGACTCGAGAGGAGAGCGGGGTCCTTTGCTTCCCCTCGAGTCGAGCTCGGACTCCCAGGATGCGTCTGGAATGCAACCCCGAGATCGCTGTCGGCCCTGGAGAGGAATATTAGGTCCTGGACACAAGCCTAGATGAGGTCTCTTTTGCCCTGCAGTGACTCAAGAGCAAACCCCAGCTCTCCCTCGAAACTCGAATGGAAGATTGGACTTCCCTGGGCCAACACAAGAGGAAGCCTGAATTCCCCGTCGTAACTCGAGAATCCCGCCGCACCTTGAGAAAAACCACGTGATTCCCCCGTCATCCCAAGATGAGGCCCTTGCCCTCTACAGCGTGTCAAGTGAAGCCCCAAGTCCGTATTGAAGTGCAAAACGGTACTTGGCCCCCTTGAAGCGACCCCAAAAGTTTCCCGACACACCGGTTCCACTCGAGGGGAACACCGAGGTTCCCGGCACGACTTCAGCTGAGCCCTTTCACTCCTCCTGATCGCGACAAGATGGTCGATTCCCCTGCTTTGTTTGGAAAGGGTTCCCGGACTTTCCTGCGCGCCTCAGGATGACACCAGTCTAACGAAGAAATTCGAGACGTAGCCTCATGGATGGTGCCACGTTCTGAAAGACCCCGATTTCCTGTTTCGCTATTGATAAGAACCCGATGTCCAGACACCTCTTTGAAGGCAACCCTGTGGATGAAGGCACAACACGAAGGGGCACTGACCCCCTCATGCATCTTACGGAAAAAACCGAAGGTTCCACTCACAGCTCGACAAATGGTCTGTTATCCTGTGAACAACTCGAGAGGCAAGTGGAGTTCCATTCGTCCACACAAGACGAGGCCTGACTCTCCTGTCCCAATTCTTCAGGGACCCTGTGGTCGGAGTTTTAAATGGAGAAGAACCCTTAGGTTCCTGCCTCAACTCGAGATGAGAACCTTTGCCATTGCACCAAACCCAGTGGAGGTCCGAGAGCCCCTCCCAAGTCCACAGTATGCCTGACTTCTCAGAGGCACCCTGAGAAGCTCCCTAGGTCACCGGTACAAGTCGAGGGAACCCAGGGTTTCCTGCCACAACCTGAGAAAGACCTTGAGACTCCTTCTTCAACGCGTCTTGAGTCCTGATTTCCCTACCATGACTCGAGAGCATTTATGGGCTCCCCCTCATCACACGCATAGACACCTGACTTTCCTGGCGCCACATGAGAGGCTCCCTGAGATCCCCGTTGTACCTCGTGAGAAAATTCATACTTGCGCCCCAACTCGAGAAAACCCACAAGACGCCCCCGTCATTGCGAGCTGAGGGCCTTCTCTTCCTGTATGGCCTGGAGAGCAATCCCGAGTCCTCTCTCCAACTCCACAGGAGGCTTGACTCCCTGGAGGCCACTCAGTGGGCTCCAAGAGATACCTATCGTGACCCAGGAGGATATCAGAATCCTTTGCTTCCCCTCGAGCCGAGGCCTGACTCACTGGGTGAGTCTGGAATGCGTCCCCGTGATCCCTAACGCCCCTGGAGAGGAACATTAGGTCCTGGACACAAGCCTAGACGAGGTCTATTTTGACCTGCCGTGACTCGAGAGCAATTCCCACCCAGCTCTCTCTGGCAACTCGAATGGAAGAATGGACTTCCCTGGGCCAACAGAAGAGGAAGCCTGAATTCCCCGTCGTAAGTCAACAATCCCATCGCAACTCGAAAAAAACCACGTGGTTTCCCCTTCATCACAAGATGAGGCCCTTGCCCACCACAGCGTCTCAAGAGAAGTCCCACGTTTCGTCTTGAAGTTTGAAACAGTATTTGGCAAGCTTCATGAGACCCCAAAAGTTCCCTGACATACCAGTCTCACTCAAGGGGAACACCGAGGTTCCTGGCACCACTTCATCTGAGCCCCTTCTCCCCTCCTGATCGCGACAGTAGGGTCGATTAACCTGCTTTGTCTGGAAGGCTTTCCCGACCTTCCAGGGGCACCTCAGCATGAGGCCCGTCTCATGAGGAAATTCGAGATGTAGCCTCGTGTGTGGTGCCGCATTCCAAAAGACCCCGATTTCCTGGTCCGCTCTTAATAAGAACCCGATGCCCGCACACCACTTCGAAGGCAACCCTGTGGATGAAAGCACATCACGAAGGGGCACTGACACCGCCGTGCATTGTCTGGAAAAAACCGCAGGTTCCACACACAGCTCGACAAGTGGCCTGTCACTCCTTGAACAACTTGAGAGGCAAGCGGAGTTCCATTCCTCCACACAAGACGAGGCCTGACTCTCCTGTCCCAACTCTGCAAGGACCCTGCGATCTGAGTCCGAAATGGAGAGGAACCCTGAGGTTCCTTCCTGATCTCGAGATTAGGCCCTCTTCCACTGCAGCAAACCCAGTGGAGTCCCGAGAGGCCTCTCCCAGCTCCATAGTATCCCTGACTTCTCAGAGGCACCCTGAGAAGCTACCTGAGGTCACAGGCACAAGTCGAGGGAACACAGGGTTTCCTGCCGCAACCCGAGAAAGACCTCGAGTGTCCTTTTTCATTGTTTTGAGCCCTGATTCCTCTACCATGACTCGAGAGCAATGACGTGCGCCCCCTCGCCACTCGTATGGAGACTTGACTTCCCTGACACCACACGAGAGGCTCCCTGAGCTCCCGGTCATACCTTGTGAGAAACCCCACACTGGCACCGCAGCTCCAGAAAAACGAGACTCCCCCGACATCGCGAGATGAGGGCCTTCTTTTCCTGCATGGCCTGGAGAGCAATCCCGCGTGCTCTCTCCAAACTCCACAAGAGAGGAGCCAAGATTGCTGAGGAGTAGGACGGGGAGAACTCTTTTCCCCCCCAAACAATTTCATCAAAAGAGCATTTAAACGTCGAGTAAATTCCACAATACAACTTATGAATGCTGCCAGAGGACATCAGGCACCCAGAAAAGCAACCCAACTCTTGGAAAGTAGGTAGGAAAAAGTATAAAAGACAAAAAAAGAGACAAAAGAGGGAGGGAGGGATTTCCGTTCCGGGAAGATAGTCTTAAAAAGAGAAAAGTTTCCAAACACCAGGAAAGCTTTTCACTGCCAAATCTTTGCCAAGCTTTGGAAGCACAAAGGGCAACATAAGGGGGATAAAAATAAATAAACAATTAAAACTCGCAGATTGCAAGCCCTATGGTAACTCCCCCAGCCGCGAAGCAGTGCAGACGCCTGCTCACACCATTAGCAAGCAGGGGCTGGGCAGGGAGGCGCGGCGCGGGCTGCATCGCTTAGAGTAAGAATCTGGCCTGAATACCATGAGCGCTATCTGAACGAAATAACTTGGGCTAGCAAACCAGACTCTGGGATATCTACCACGCAAAAAGCCAGCCCTAACCTAAGACACCGCCAGGCCCGCGCACGGAACAAAGGACTGAACAGAGATAGCCGGCTGCAGACCTTCCCCCTCCGGTGACAGGCAGCCAGAGCCGGAAGGGGGCAATTGCAGCCCCAGAGAGACATTATCTATAAAACTGTAAGCAGGCTTCTTTGCTAACTAAAACTTCTTGGGGATCTGGACGGTCAACATCTGCCTGAGAAAGTGCGCCTGTTTTACACCCAGATAACCGAGTGGCGGGGAGGCGATAAGTCACAACATTGGCGCTCGCCAAACACCTCATCACCTGAGCTGCTCGGACCTGGGAAGAGCACAAAACGCAGGCCCAACCGAGTCTGTGCCTCTGAGGACTACCCGAGTGCCTGAACCTGAGCGGCTTGGACCTGGGAGGTGCATGCAGCCCAGGGCCAGCCTCGGATTGTTCCCGGTGGAACAACCTAGAGCCCGAGCAGTGTGGGCAGGAAGGCTACACGCGCCGTGAGTGGGGGCAGACCCAGTGTGGCTGAGGCACTGCGAACTCACGCCAGTGTTATTTGTTTGCAGCATCACTCCCTCCCTCCCTCCCCACAGCGCAACTGAACAAGTGAGCCTAAAAAAAAAAAGTGTCCTCCACCGTCCCCTTTGTGTCAGGGCGTAAACCAGACACTGAAGAGACCAGCAAACAAAAGAAGCTATAACAGAGGGAAACGCCTTGGAAGCTACAGGCAATAGATTAAAACCCTGTGGTTATTAGAACTACATAGGAAGGCGCCTATAGATCTTGAGAAATATAAGTCGGACCAAGGAACTAGCCAAAAATGAACCGAACCCACGATACTCACAACAAAACCAGAGAAAGTCCTAGATATATTTTTATGATCATTCTTTCTTTTTTTTAATTTTTTTAATTTTAAGTCCTCTATTGTTCATTTAATTTTCACTTTTATAACCTATTACTTTGCAAAAAAAAGACCCTATTTTTTTCTTCTTCAGCAAACTTCATATATATATATTTATATATATATATAATAATTTTTTGACCTTGTTTTTTTGTTTTGTTTTTTTTCTTCTTTTCTTTAACATTGTATTTTTGAAATTCCAAACTGTACTCTAGATTTTTAATTTATGCTTTTTGATATTTGATATCAATTTTGTACCTGTAGTTTCTTTATAATTTTTGCGACATTGCTTGTTTTTGTTTGTTTGTTTTCTCTTTAGTTTTCTTCTTCCTTTTTTTTAACATTGTATTTTTGAAATTCCAAACTCTACTCTAGATTTTTAATTTTTGCTTTTTGGTATTAGTTATCAATTTTGTACCTGTATTTTCTTGATAATTTTTGCGACCATGTTTGTTTTTCTTTGTTCGTTTTTTCTCTCTTTCTTTTCCTTCTTCTTTTCTTTAACATCGTATTTTTGAAATTCCAAACTCTACTCTAGATTTTTAATTTTTGCCTTTATGTATTTGTTACCAATTTTGTACCTTTAAGAACCCAATCTTCAGTACCCATTTTTCACTAGGGAGCGAGATTACTGGCTTGACTGCTCTCTCTCCCTTTGGACTCTCCTTTTTCTCCACCAGGTCGCCTGTGTCTCCTCCCTAACCCCTCTCTACTCTACCCAACTCTGTGAATTTCTGTGTATTCCAGACGGTGGAGAACACTTAGGGAACTGATTACTGGCTGGATCTGTCTCCCTCCTTTTCATTCCCCCCTTTTATCCTTCTGGCCACCTCTGTCTCCTTCCTCCTTCTTCTCGTCTCTGTATAACTCTGTGAACATCTCTGAGCAGTCCAGTTGTGGAGTGCACATAAGGAAGTGACTACTGGCCAGCCCACTCTCTCCACTATTGATTCCACCTGATCTCATTTGGGTCACCTCTAACTCCCTCCTCCCTCTTCTCTTCTCCATGTAACGCTGTGAACCTTTCTGAGTGACCCTCACAGTAGAGAAACTTTTCTTCTTTAACGTAGATGTTTTATCAATGGTGCTGTATAGAAGGAGAAGTTTTGAAACTACTGTAAAAGTAAGACAGATAACTGGAAGCAGGAGGCTTAAGTCCAAACCCTGCCTCCAGGGAACTCCTGACTCCAAGGAACATTAATTGACAGGAGCTCATCAAATGCCTCCATACCGACACTGAAATCAAGCACCACACAAGGGCCAACAAGTTCCAGGGCAAGACATACCAAGCAAATTCTGCAGCAACAAAGGAACGCAGCCCTGAGCTTCAAGATACAGGCTGCCCAAAGTCACCCCAAAACCACAGACATCTCATAACTCATTACTGGACACTTCATTGCACTCCAGAGAGAAGAAATACAGCTCCACCCACCAGAACATGGACACAAGCTTCCCTAACCAGGAAACCTTGACAAGACACCTGTACAAACCCACACACAACGAGGAAATGCCAGAGTAAAGAACTCCAAAAACTGCCAGAATACAGAAAGGACACCCCAAACTCAGCAATTTAAACAAGATGAGACAGAGGAATACCCAGCAGATAAAGGAACAGGATAAATGCCCACCAAACCAAACAAAAGAGGAAGAGATAGGGAATCTACCTGATAAAGAATTCCGAGTAAGGATAGTGAAATGGATCTAAAATCTTGAAATTAAAATGGAATCACAGATAAATAGCCTGGAGACAAGGATTGAGAAGATGCAAGAAAGGTTTAACAAGGACCTAGAAGAAATAAAAAAAGAGTCAATATATAATGAATAATGCAATAAATGAAACTAAAAACACTCTGGAGGCAACAAATAGTAGAATAACAGAGGCAGAAGATAGGATTAGTGAATTTGAAGATAGAATGGTAGAAATAAATGAATCAGAGAGGATAAATGAAAAACGAATTAAAAGAAATGAGCACAATCTCAGAGACCTCCAGGACAATATTAAACGCTACAACATTCGAATCATAGGGGTCCCAGAAGAAGAAGACAAAAAGAAAGACCGTGAGAAAATACTTGAGGAGATAATAGTTGAAAACTTCCCTAAAATGGGGAAGGAAATACTCACTCAAGTCCAAGAAACCCAGAGAGTCCCAAACAGGATAAAGCCAAGGCGAAACCCCCCAAGACACATATTAATCACATTAACAAAAATCAAACACAAAGAACAAATATGAAAAGCAGCAAGGGAAAAACAACAAATAACACACAAGGGAATTGCCATAAGGATAACAGCTGATCTTTCAATAGAAACTCTTCAAGCAAGGAGGGAATGGCAAGACATACTTAAAATGATGAAAGAAAATAACCTACAGCCCAGATTATTGTACCCAGCAAGGATCTCATTCAAGTATGAATGAGAAATCAAAAGCTTTTCAGACAAGCAAAAGCTGAGAGAATTCTGCACCATCAAACCAGCTCTCCAACAAATACTAAACAGGAAACACAAAAACGGTGTATAAATTCAAACCCCAAACAATAAAGTAAATGGCAATGGGATCATACTTATCAGTAATTACCTTAAACGTAAATGGGTTGAATGCTCCAACCAAAAGACAAAGACTGGCTGAATGGATACAAAAACAAGACCCCTACATATGTTGTCTACAAGAGACCCACCTCAAAACAGGGGATACATACAGACTGAAAGTGAAGGGCTGGAAAAAGATTTTCCATGCAAATAGGGACCAAAAGAAAGCAGGAGTAGCGATACTCATATCAGATAAAATAGACTTTAAAACAAAGGCTGTGAAAAGAGACAAAGAAGGTCACTACATAATGATAAAAGGATCAATCCAAGAAGAAGATATAACAATTATAAATATATATGCACCCAACGTGGGAGCACCACAGTATGTAAGACAAATGCTAACAAGTATGAAAGGAGAAATTAACACTAACACAATAATAGTTGGAGATTTTAATACCCCACTCACACCTATGGATAGATCAACTAAACAGAAATTTAACAAGGAAACACAAACTTTAAATGATACAATAGACCAGTTAGACCTAATTGATATCTATAGGACAATTCATCCCAAAACAATGAATTTCAACTTTTTCTAAAGTGCACATGGAACCTTCTCCAGGATAGATCACATCCTGGGCCATAAAGCTAGCATTGGTAAATTCAAAAAAATAGAAATCATTCCAAGCATCTTTTCTGACCACAATGCAGTAAGATTAGATCTCAATTACAGGAGAAAAACTATTAAAAATTCCAACATATGGAGGCTGAACAACACGCTGCTGAATAACCAACAAATCACAGAAGAAATCAAAAAAGAAATCAAAATTTGCATAGAAACGGATGAAAATGAAAACACAACAACCCAAAACTTGTGGGACACGGTAAAAGCAGTCCTAAGGGGAAAGTTCATAGCAATACAGGCACACCTCAAGAAACAAGAAAAAAGTCAAATAAATAAACTAACTCTACACCTAAAGCAACTAGAAAAGGAAGAAATGAAGAACCCCAGGGTTAGTAGAAGGAAAGAAATCTTAAAAATTAGAGCAGAAATAAATGCAAAAGAAACAAAAGAGACCATAGCAAAAATCAACAAAACCAAAAGCTGGTTCTTTGAAACGATAAATAAAATTGACAAACCATTAGCCAGACTCATCAAGAAACAAAGGGAGAAAAATCAAATCAATAAAATTAGAAATGAAAATGGAGAGATCACAACAGAAAACACAGAAATACAAAGGATCATAAGAGACTACTATCAACAATTATATGCCAATAAAATGGACAACGTGGAAGAAATGGACAAATTCTTAGAAAAGTACAATTTTCCAAAACTGGACCAGGGAAGAACTAGAAAATCTTAACAGACCCATCACAAGCACGGAAATTGAAACTGTAACCAAAAATCTTCCAGCCAACAAAAGCCCAGGTCCAGACGGCTTCACAGCTGAATTCTACCAAAAATTTAGAGAAGAGCTAACACCTATCCTGCTCAAACTTTTCCAGAAAATTGCAGAGGAAGGTAAACTTCCAAACTCATTCTATGAGGCCACCATCAGCCTAATACCAAAACCTGCCAAAGATCCCACAAAAAAAGAAAACTACAGGCCAATATCACTGATGACATAGATGCAAAAATCCTTAACAAAATTCTAGCAATCAGAATCCAACAACACATTAAAAAGATCATACACCATGACCAAGTGGGCTTTATCCCAGGGATGCAAGGATTCTTCAATATCCGCAAATCAATCAATGTAATACACCACCTTAACAAATTGAAAAATAAAAACCATATGATTTTCTCAATAGATGCAGAGAAAGCCTTTGACAAAATTCAACATCCATTTATGATAAAAACTCTCCAGAAAGCAGGAATAGAAGGAATATACCTCAACATAATAAAAGCTATATATGACAAACCCACAGCAAACATTATCCTCAATGGTGAAAAATTGAAAGCATTTCCTCTAAAGTCAGGAACAAGACAAGGGTGCCCACTTTCACCATTACTATTCAACATAGCTTTGGAAGTTTTGGCCACAGCAATCAGAGCAGAAAAAGAAACAAAAGGAATCCAAATTGGAAAAGAAGAAGTAAAACTCTCACTGTTTGCAGATGACATGATCCTCTACATAGAAAACCCTAAAGACTCCACCAGAAAATTACTAGAACTAGTCAATGACTATAGTAAAGTTGCAGGATATAAAATCAACACACAGAAATCCCTTGAATTCCTATACACTAATAATGAGAAAACAGAAAGAGAAATTAAGGAAACAATTTCATTCACCATTGCAACGGAAAGAATAAAATACTTAGGAATATACCTACCTAAAGAAACTAAAGACCTATATATAGAAAACTATAAAACACTGGTGAAAGAAATCAAAGAGGACACTAATAGGTGGAGAAATATACCATGTTCATGGATTGGAAGAATCAATATAGTGAAAATGAGTATACTACCCAAGGCAATTTATAGATTCAATGCAATCCCTATCAAGCTACCAACAGTATTCTTCACAGAGCTAGAACAAATAATTTCACAATTTGTATGGAAATACAAAAAACCTCGAATAGCCAAAGCGATCTTGAGAAAGAAGAATGGAACTGGAGGAATCAACCTACCTGATTTCAGGCTCCGCTACAAAGCCACAGTTATCAAGACAGTATGGTACTGGCACAAAGACAGAAATATAGATTAGTGGAACAAAATAGAAAGCCCAGAGATAAATCCACACACATATGGACACCTTATCTTTGACAAAGGAGGCAAAAATATACAATGGATTAAAGACAATCTCTTTAACAAGTGGTGCTGGGAAATCTGGTCAACCACTTGTAAAAGAATGAAACTAGAACACTTTCTAACACAATACACAAAAATAAACTCAAAATGGATTAAAGATCTAAACGTAAGACCAGAAACTATAAAACTCCTAGAGGAGAACATAGGCAAAACACTCTCTGAAATACATCACAGCAGGATCCTCTATGACCCACCTCCCAGAATATTGGAAATAAAAACAAAAATAAACAAATGGGACCTAATTAACCTTAAAAGCTTCTGCACATCAAAGCAAACTATTAGCAAGGTGAAAAGACAGCCTTCGGAATGGGAGAAAATAATAGGAAATGAAGCAACTGACAAACAACTAATCTCAAAAATATACAAGCAACACCTACAGCTCAACTCCAGAAAAATAGATGACCCAATCAAAAAATGGGCCAAAGAACTAAATAGACATTTCTCCAAAGAAGACATACAGATGGCTAACAAACACATGAAAAGATGCTCAAAATCACTCATTATCATAGAAATGCAAATCAAAACCACTATGAGGTACCATTTCACGCCAGTCAGAATGGCTGCAATCCAAAAGTCTACAAATAATAAATGCTGGAGAGGGTGTGGAGAAAAGGGAACCCTCTTACACTGTTGGTGGGAATGCAAACTAGTACAGCCACTATGGAGAACAGTGTGGAGATTCCTTAAACAACTGGAAATAGAACTGCCTTATGATCCAGCAATCCCACTGCTGGGCATACACACTGAGGAAACCAGAAGGGAAAGAGACACGTGTACCCCAATGTTCATCGCAGCACTGTTTCTAATAGCCAGGACATGGAAGCAACCTAGATGTCCATCAGCAGATGAATGGATAAGAAAGCTGTGGTACATATACACAATGGAGTATTACTCCGCCATTAAAAAGAATAGAATGAATCAGTTCTAATGAGGTGGATGAAACTGCAGCCTATTATACAGAGTGAAGTAAGCCAGAAAGAAAAACACCAATACAGTATACTAACGCATATATATGGAACTTTGAAAGACGGTAACAATAACCCTGAGTACGAGACAGCAAAAGAGACACTGATGTATAGAAGAGTCTTATGGACTCTGTGGGAGAGGGAGAAGGTGGGAAGATTTGGGAGAATGGCATTGAAACATGTAAAATATCATGTATGAAAAGAGTTGCCAGTCCAGGTTTGATGCATGACACTGGATGCTTGGGGCTAGTGCACTGAGACGACCCAGAGGGATGCTATGGGGGGGAGGAGGGAGGAGGGTTCAGGATGGGGAGCACATGTATACCTGAGGCGGATCCATTTTGATATTTGGAAAAACTAATACAATTATGTAAATTTTAAAAATAAAATAAAATAAAAAAAAAAATCCACAGGAGGCTTGACTCCCTTTAGGCCACTCAGTGGTCTCCAAGAAATACCCGTCGGGACTCGAGAGCAGAGCAGAGTCCTTTCCTTCCTCTCGAGATAAGGCCTGACTCCTCGGGTGCGTCTAAAATGCAACCCCGAGATCTCTGTCGCCCCTGGAGAGGAACATTAGGTCCCGGACACAAGCTTAGATGAGGTCTCTTTTGCCCTGAAGTGACTCGAGAGCAATCCCTAGCTCTCTCTCGCAACTCTAATGGAAGATTGGACTTCCCTGGGCCAACACAAGAGGAAGCCTGAATTCCCCATCATAACTCGAGAATCCCGCCGAAACTCGAGAAAAACCACATGGTTACCCCGTCATCGCAAGATGAGGCCCTTGCCCGCTACAGCGTCTAAAGAGAAGTCCCAGGTTTCTTCTTGAAGTGTTTTCACACTTCAAGTGTGAAAACTTGGCACCCTTGATGCGATTCCAAAAGTTCCCCAACACCCTGGTCTCTCTCGAGGGGAACACCGAGGTTCCCGGTACGACTTCATCTGAGCCACTTCTCCCCTCCTGATTGCGACTGGAGGGTCGACTCCCGTGCTTTGTCTGGAAGGGGTTCCCAACCTTCCCGGCGCACCTCAGGATGAGGCCAGTCTAACGAGAATATTTGAGACGTAGCTTCATGGGTTGGTAACACATGCTGAAAGACCCCGATTCCCCGGTCCGCTCTTGATAAGAACCCGATGCCCGGACACCTCTTCAAAGACAACCCTGTGGAAGAAGGCACAACACGAAGGGGCACTGACACCCTCGTGCATCGTCCGGAAAAACCCGCAGATTCCAAACACAGTTCGACAAGTTGCCTGTCACCCCATGAATAACTCGAGAGGCAAGCGGAGTTCCATTCCTCCTTACAAGACGAGGCCTGACTCTCCTGTCCCAACTCTGCAGGGACCCTGTGATCAGAGTCAGAAATGGAGATGAACCTTGAGGTTCCTGCCTCCACTCGAGATGAGGCCCTCTTCTATTGCACCAAACCCAGTGGAGTCCCGAGAGGGCCCTCCCAACTCCAGGGTATCCCTGACTTCTCAGAGGCACACTGAGAAGCTCCCTGAGGCCACCGGCACTAGTCGAGGGAACCCAGGGTTTACTGCCGTGACCCAAGAAACACCTTGAAAGTCCTTCTTTAACGGTTCTTGAGGCCCGATACACCTTCCATGACTCTAGAGCAATGACGCGCTCCCCCTCGCAATGCGCATGGAGACCTGACTTCCCAAGCGCCACATGAGAGGCTCCCTGAGCTCCCCGTAGTACCTCATGAGAAACCCCACACTGGCGCTGCAGCTCGAGAAAACCCACGAGACGCCCCCTTCATCGCGAGATGATGGCCTTCTTTTCCTGCATGGCCTGGAGAGCAATCCCGAGTCCTCTCTCCAAACTCCACAGGAGGCTTGACTCCCTTTAGGCCACTCAGTGGGCTCCAAGAGATACCCGTCGCAACTCGAGAGGAGAGCGGAGTCCTTCGCTTCCCCTCGAGACAAGGACTGACTCCCCGGGTGCATCAGGAAAGCAACCCCGAGATCCCTGTCCCCCCTGGAGACGAACATTATGTCCTGGACACAAGCCTAGATAAGGTCTCTTTTGCCCTGCAGTAACTCAAGCGCAATCCCTAGCTCTCCCTCGCAACTCGAATGGAAGACTGGACTTCCCTGGGCCAACACAAGAGGAAGCCTGAATTTCCTGACCTAACTCGAGAATCCCGCCACAACTCGAGAAAAACGACGTGGTTAACCCGTCACCACAAGATGAGGACCTTGCCAGCTACAGCGTCTCAAGAGAAGTCTCACGTTCCGTCTTGAAGTTTGAAACGGTACTTAGCACCTTTGATGTGACTCCAAAAGTTCCCCGACATCCCAGTTTTACTCGAGGGGAACATCGAGGTTCCCGGCACCACTTCATCTGAGCCCCTTCTCCCCTCCTGATCGGGACAAGAGTGTCGATTCACTTGCTTTGTCTGAAAGGGTTACCGACCTTCCTGGTGCACCTCAGGTTGAGGTCCGTCTCAAGAAGAAATTCGAGACGTAGGCTTGTGGGTGGTGCCACATGCCGAAAGACCCTGATTTCCTGGTCTGCTCTTGATAAGAACCTGAAGGCTGGATACCTCTTCGAAGGCAACCCTGTGTATGAAGGCAAAAAACAAAGGGGAACTGACACCCCCATGCATCGTCCGGATAAAACCGCAGGTTCCACGCACAGCTCGACAAGTGGCCTGTTATCTGGTGAACAACTCGAGAGTCCAGTGGAGTTCCATTCCTCCACACAAGACGAGGCCTGACTCTCCTGTCCTAACTCTGTAGGGACTCTGTGTTCAGAGTCAGAAATGGAGAGCAACCCTGAGGTTCCTGCTTCAAATCGAGATGAGGCCCTCTTCTGACGAGCTCCAGCCTCGGCTGGTCCAGGGTTTTCGAAGGGGAGACAGAGTAGGTGACCTATTGATTTATTTATCAAAGATATAAAGAGTAATAGAATGAGGATAGCTCAGTAGGAAAATTTAGTGGAGAAAAGAAGCTGAGTAGCTTGGTTTATGCGGAAAATCAGTATAACCCGTGACACCAGGTTAGCTCTGACCACGGAGGCCGCAGGCTCCCTCTCGAATAGCGAAAAGTGCCCCACCTTAGACACCTTCTCAAGTGGTCATCGAAGCCCAGGCAAATAAATGGTCGCAGAGGATATCCGCGCTCCAGATGGACACTCATCTGAAAATTGAGGGGAAGAATGACATTAGGAGACTAAGCGTTGGCAATCAAGGCCCGTAGCTTTAGTTTCAACAGGGGTTTTTATACCCTAAGTTACACATAGAGGATAATGGGGATGCAAAGTCAGCAGCCTTTGATCCTTATCAAAAACCAGGGTTTCTTTCCTGCAAATGTATCATATACAAATGGTTTAGGTGATTTACATCATCTTCTAGCCAGAAGACCTATTAACATTTTATGACTCTTGACAAAGACTTATCAACCGTAAGACTTATTTTCTCTAAGAGTAATTATTTTAAGGTTTGGCCCCATCTTTCGAAGATAAAATTGCATTCCTATAGGGCAGATATGTAATGGGTTTACAACAAAGGAAAGAATTTATTACCTTAAGGGTCTAAAGTTAGTAACACCAAGGCCACTACTTATTTCTTCTACATACCAACTATATTAATTAATACACATTCAAGGATACAATTCAGGGGATGTGGAAACTTGGCAACAAGCATTGGTTCATCAATGAAATCTTTTACTAGTTTTATTCTGACAGTTTCTAACTCTCTGAGAGGCTCTAAGCTATTTGAATATCTTAAGCTTCCCGTGCCTCTGGAGGCTTGGAGACTGTAAACAATTGTATGCATTGCTGTAGGAGTCCGGGTAAACTTGTCAGGCGAGTTAGAGAGCCATCTGACGTGTTTGGATTTAAACACTCCTAATTGCCCAGGAACTTTATTAATTGGAGCTGTAAGTTAGCTCTTTGACAGAAAGAGTGAGATGGTGGTGGGGGACAGCCCCCAGTAAAGTCAGAGGTGAGAGCACAAAGCAATAAAGTAGGCAGACACTGGTTTTGGGGGGTAGATGCTCAAGAATATCCGGGAGGACTGCCGAGGCTCGATCCCGCCTTTGTGTATGCCCAGCCTCCTTCCTCATGACCTTTGTCACGAGTGGAATGTCTCTCGCCGGCTCCCGGCATCTCCCCATTTTTTATTTCTTAAAACAGCCAGATGTAGCTCAGTCGCGAGCCTCTGAATACTCTGCCGAAGAATCCTGACAATACAAGGAAGAATGATTATGAGAAGCAGAATTAAAGCAGCCACCGCAGCATAGCTAAAGACATTAGACAGAATATTCTTTCCTGAGATGTAGTTAGGGAAAGTATGGAAGAAATCATTTGCTGTTCCAGCAGCAGTAAATTCTAATCGGGAGTGCTCCATGGTTGCTATTTGATAGTGAAGTTTCCCTACGTCTCAACCAATGTCAGAGCTGTTCCAGATACCTGAAATATGGTTTTTAATCTTTTCCCATTCAAAATCTGTCTCATTTACTTTCAGGGGTGTTCCACATATCCACCGATAGTCAGCATGACAAGACAATGCCATTTTCACCTTTAAAGCCTGCAATTCAGTCCCAATATGTATTACTGCTTCCTCTAGGGCGTCTACCCTCATTTCTAATTTTCTCTCTATAGCTTCCTGTGTTGCCAATGTTAAAGAAACATTTTTGGACATAGAATCAACATATTGAGCAGTATGTACTTGTTGAGTCAATGATATTTCTGCCACAGTAACAGAAGTGATTGCACTTATCAAAGCTGCTGTTCCCAAGATAATTAAGCCCACAAACCGTCGTGTTTGCATTAAATCCTGTAGTTGTTGTAATACAGCAAGACCATAATTCAATAAGTGGTTACATCATAAGATAAGGTGGATGTTGTAGCATTACAAAGGAGCAAACATTATATTGAGGGTTTAAACAAGATGAACCAGGGAGCAGCTGTAGGCGTCAGCCCGGGGGAGCAGTGTCCCCAGCATCAGGAGGCAAAACGCGAGCGGCAGGCTGTGGGCCAAGGCGCCTATGGTGGGCGGAGGGGCAGGGTTCGTGGTTTAGGGCTAGCCGCCACCGCTTGGGCTCAGGGCGGTCCCCTCTCGCCGGTGGGGCCACGCTGGTCTGGACAGCACTCCGCGGGTGCGCTTTCCTCTCTGGCCCTCACTCGCTGCACAGACTTCTTTGCTCTAGGTCACGGGGTGCAGCGAGGTGGGTGCGAGGCGCTGCTGGTGGCGCGGAGGCGAGAGCTGGCTGGGGGAGGGGGAGCGAGCCAGTGCGCGCGCCGCGAACCTGGTCTTTGGGGAATGTGACATGATGAATTTGTCTGAGATCCAAACCGGAGAATCTGCATTCTGTAGAAATATACAAGCATACCCTCTCCCACAAGTTAGCAACACATCTGGCCTTTTTCACTCTCCCGTAAGGAGGCCTTTTTACTTGACCAGGGGCCGAGTCGTAGCCTGTAATTCAGGCATCTAGTGTCTCATCATTGTAGTCTGCCCCTGTGTGTTTACGTTTAAGTGATTAATTACAATTGGAACATAACTTCACTATTTGTCTAGCTGTTTCCCTATCGATATGTTAATTTAGGTCTAATGTTTAGTTTAGATCTCTGTATAAATTTAAGTAATAAATGTATAACCTCCTTATCTCATTTTGGTATACAGGTATACAGATATACCTAAATGCAAAATGCATTTATATATGTATTTATATATGGCAACAAGTATAAAGTTATTGACATATAATATATATAAATCAATATACTTGAATTAATCTTTATAATTAATATAGTAATTAATATATATTACAACAATACAACACATACACAGCTAATACCAACCAACACAAACCAATATACTGTAATAATACATGTCACACATTTATAATTATACAGTATATAGAACATTTATCATCACAGCACATCAATCCATACCAATTAATATCAGCCACACACACATTATATTCTGCCATATATATTTAATTATACAGTATATATATATATGTGTGTGTATACAGTATACATATTAATTTATATACAAATTAATTAAGTATAGATCTATAAATAGAATTAGGTATACCTTTATTATATTTTATTTATACCCATACCTAATTAGGCAAACTGTAATTAGGCAAATACATTTATATTATGTATTTATAACAATATATAAAGTATTGTTAAATGTACCACCTGTACAGCATCTCCACCCCACATACCACTTTCTCTAATCCCACGAACTCATTTTCAGTATTATGTGTTGGCCAGGAGCTGGGCCAGTCTTTCCCAGCAATGTTAAGAGACGTCTGTTCCTGTGTCTAATAGCCCTGGCATTTTATTCTCTTGAATTAAAAGATCTTTTAAAGGCCTTGGAACTGTAATTTCCTGCACCCAAAAGGCTAGATCACTAGATCCAAATGTTTTGTGGCTCTTAGCTTGAGAAGTCAAGTTTTTCCTTGTCTGATAGTAAAGTAAAAGTAAAAGCTGTGTTACTCTTTGACCTTTATAATTTGTACAGTTTTGATAGGCAGTGAGATCAAGACTTTAATTTCTCAATATCATCAGAATCTACTACACCATGCACCAGCGAAATTTCTTTTCTTTCTTTTTTTTTATTTAATTTTTTTTAAAAAGAAAGCGAGCTACGCCCCAGGACAAATCTTACAATGTCCTCAGATAGGGGGCCAGCCACTCCGGTTGGAATTGGAGTAAGCGGCACATCAGGGGTTAATATTGTTATTAAATCTCCTTGCCTTTTCGCTTTTCTCCTAGCCTGGGTGAGACCCCCCTGAGGGAGTTTTCTCCAAGGAGCACGCTCTGAATATTGTGTACTAAAAGCTCCTTTGTTTAAAAAACTTTTTATCTTCCTCAGTCTTAGGCAACACTTTGGGAGGCTTTGGGGGCAAAGTGGGGAACTCCTGGGTCCTGGGAGGCACAATCGAAGGCGGTGGTAGTCTCCTTAAATCAGAAAGTGGTGGATAAGTTTTTTAAAGGTTTGTGCAGAGGGGGAGGGAGCTCGCCAGGGCTTTCGGCCGCAGCGTCCTGTAAGCCCTCTCCTTCCTCGGGAGGTAGACCACTTTCTCCCTCCTTTTTTTTTTTTTTTCCAATGGCAGAAAATATGATCTGTGCAGTAAATGGAGACTCACCACCATCCACCTCTATAGCCTCCCCCATAGGCTATTTAACAGCCTCGTGACGGAGGTCCAGGACATTTCTTATCATATTCAACAGTCAATAAATATTTGTCTATTCTTAGATGCAGAGAAATCCATTTTTAATTTTTTTTTTAATTTTAGAGAATATTTTTATTTATTTTGTAACCTCTTTACCCTGGCTAAACTGCAGAGGGGACTAGAAAAGAAGCCTCAAGGTGAGGATCGAGTTCATCCTTGGGACTAGAGAAAATCCTTCTCTGGGAAACTCCTAGCGGTGGCCCTTTACCCCGACATGGAGGAGGAGGCATAGGGGGATGGGAGCGTCCCGAAGTTTTCCTCTTCTGTTCCGGAGATCCTTTAACTGTTTGGTAACTAAATCTTACGAACTGTCTGATCGGGGATGTTTCCCTCAACCTCCTAGGAGCGGATGGTCTGATTAGGGATGTTTTCTTAAACTTTTAGGAGCATCTTTAGCTTAAAAAAAAAAAATCCTCATCAGAATGGCATCGAGCTGCTGTTTCCTCTAAACCTTTTTCAAATTGAGGGGAGAGCTGATCTTTCTTTTCATCCCTATCTTTTACATGCTCATTGGCAGTCATAGCGGCTAGCCATTCATTTAGCTGTCGATAGCTAGGTATAGCCTCTTCATTTTCACTTTTCTTTATAACAGGTACCTTTTCAGATTTGCTTTTTTGTTTAACAGGTACTTTTCCAACTTTACTTTCCTCTTTAACAGGTACCTTTTCAAATTCATGAGCTGGATCTAAAACATCTCTAGTCATATTCCACGGAGGAAAGGTGTAAGTAGGGATTTTTTCCAAACCTTGCTGAGCACAATAAGCTCTTAGCTGTTTTCCTAGTTTTTTCAAGATATCTAGGTTAACAGTGCCTTGTTGTAGAAACCAAGGGCAGTGGTCTTGTACAAATGTAAAAAATGATTGAATGGAAGATGTTTTAACCTTGATTCTTCTTTTACTTAATAACTGTAAAATTACTCCTATAAAGAGCTGTCTTTCATTTGATTCAGTGTTGCCCATGTCAGAAACTTAAGGATAGTAAAAGATTTTGCTTTTAGCTATCTAAAGATTAGGCCCTTTTTGTCAGCCTTTTTAGAAACCGTTTTTTCTCTCTAACTTTTCAACACTTCCCACTCCTCTCGCCCTGTCTATTCTACAGGGGGATCTGCAGCCCCCTAAGTGGGATCCTATCTGTCCCGAAAACTGAACACTGGGGGAATGGGGTTGGGGATTTACCTTCGAAATGCCTGTCTCGGGCGCCACCTGCAGAGGTCCAGCCCCAGCTGATCCAGGGTATTCGAAGGGAAGATGGAGTAGGCGACCTATTTATATATTTATTTATTCATCAAAGATATACAGAGTAATAGAATGAGGATAGCTCAGTAGGAAAATTCAGTGGAGAAAAGCAGCTGAGTAGCTTGGTTTATGCGGAAAATCAATGTAACCCATGACACCAGGTTAGCTCTGACCACGGAGGCTGCAAGTGCCCTCTAGAATAGAGGAAGTTGCCCCACCTTAGACACCTTATCGAGTAGGTCTTCGAAGCCCAGGCAAATAAATGGTCGCAGAGGATATCCGCGCTCCAGATGGACACTCATCTGAAAATTGAGGGGAATAATGACATGGGGAGACCAAGCGTTGGCAAGCAAGGCCCGTAACTTTATTTTCAACACAGGTTTTAGTACCCTAAGTTACACATAGAGGATAATAGGGGATGCAAAGTCAGCAGTCTTTAATCCTTATCAAAAACCAGGGTTTCTTTTCTGCAGATTTATCGTATTAAAATGGTTTAGATGATTTACATCATCTTCTGGCCAGAAGACCTATTAACATTTTATGACTCTTGACAAAGACTTATCAACCGTAAGAGTTATTTTCTCTAAGAGTAATTGTTTAAGGTTTGGCGCAATCTTTCGAAGATAAAATTGCATTCCTATAGGGAGGATGTGTAATGGGTTTACAACAAAGAAAAGAATTTATTACCTTAAGGATCTAAAGTTACTAACATCAAGGCCAGTACTTATTTTTTCTACATACCAACTATATTAATTAACACACATTCAAGGATACAATTCAGGGGATGTGGAAACTTGGCAAAAAGCATTGGTTCATCAATGAAATCTTTTACTAGTTTTATTCTGACAGTTTCTAACTCTCTGAGAGGCTCTAAGCTATTTGAATATCTTAAACTTCCCGTGCGTCTCGAGGCTGGGAGACTGTACACAATCGTATGCATAGCTGTAGGAGACCGGGTAAACTTGTCAGGCGAGTTAGAAAACCATCTGAGGGGTTTGGATTTAAACACTTCTAATTGCCCAGGAACATTATTAGTTGGAGCTGTAAGTTAGCTCTTTGACAGAGAGAGTGAGATGGTGGTAGGGGACATCCCCAGTAATGTCAGAGGTGAGAGAACAAAGCCATAAAAAAGGCAGACTTTGGTTTTTGGGGGTAGATGCTCAAGAATATACGGGGGAACTCCCGGAGTCTCGATCCCGCCTTTGCGTATGCCGAGACTCTTTCCTCATGACATTTGTCACGAGTGGAATGTCTCTCGCTGGCTCCCGGCAATCTTCCATTGCACCAAACGCAGTGGAGTCCCGAGAGGCCCCTCCCAACACCACAGTATCAGTGTCTTCTCAGAGGCACCCTGAGCAACTCCCTGAGGTCACCGGCACAAGTCGAGGGAACACAGGGTGTCCTGCCGCAACCCGAGAAAGACCTCAAGAGTCCGTCTTCAACGCGTCTTGAGGCCGGATTCCCCTACCATGACTCGAGAGCAATGACACGCTCCCCCTCGCCATGTGCATGGACACCTGACTTCACTGGCGCCACATGAGAGGCTCCCTGAGCTCCCCGTCATACCTCGTGAGAAACCCCACACTGGCGCCGCAGCTCGGGAAAACCCACGAGACGCCACCGTCATCGCGAGATTGGGGACTTCTTTTCCTGCCTGACCTGGAGAGCAATCCCTGGTCCTTTCTCCAAACTTCACAGGAGGCTTTACTCCCTTTAGGCCACTCAACGGGCTCCAAGAGATACCTGTCGCGACTTGAGAGGAGAGCAGAGTACTTTGTTTCCCCTCGAGATGAGGCCTTAACTCGGGTGAGTCTGGAATGCAACCCCGAGATCCCTGTTGCCCCTGGAGAGGAACATTATGTCCTGGACAAAAGCCTAGATGAGGTCTATTTTGCCCTACAGTGACTCGAGAGCAACACCCATCTCTCCCTCGCAATTCGAATGGAAGATTGGTCTTCACTGGGCCAACACAAGATGAAGTCTGAATTTCCCGTTGTAACTCGAGAATCCCGCCGCAACTCTTAAAAACCACGTGGTTCCCCATTCATCGCAATATGAGGCCTTTGCCCGCTACAGAGTCTCAAGAGAAGTCCCATGTTTCGTCATAAAGGTCGAAACGCTACTTGGCACGCTTGATGTGACCCCAAAAGTTCCCCCATATACCGGTCTCACTCCAAGGGAACACCGAAGTTCCTGGCACCACTTCATTTGAGCCCCTTCTCCGCTCCTGATCACGGCAGGAAGGTCGATCCCCCTGCTTTGTCTAGAAGGGGTTCCCGACCTTCATGGCGCACCTCAGGATGAGGCCAGTCTCACGAAGAAATTCGAGACGTAGCCTCGTGTTGGTGCCACGTGCCGAAAGACCCCGATTTCTCGGTCTTGCTCTTGATAAGAACCCGATGCCCGGACACCTCTTCTAAGGCAACCCTGTGGATGAAGGCACTACACGAGGGGGCACTGGCAACCCTGTTCATCGTCCGGAAAATCCCACAGGATCCACATACAGCTCCACAACTGGCCTGTCACCCCTTAAACAATGAGAGAGGAAAGCGGAGTTCCCTTCCTCAGACAAGACGAGGCCTGAATATCCAATCCCAACTCTGCAGGAACGCTTCGATCTGAGTCAGAAATGGAGAGGAAACCTGAGGTTCCTGCCTCAACCCGAGATGAGGCCCTCTTCCATTAAAACAAACCCAGTGGAGTCCCGAGAGGCCACTCCCATCTCCACAGTATCCCTGACTTCTCATAGACATTCTGAGAAGCTCCTTGAGGCCACCGGCAAACCTCGAGGGAAATAAGGGTTTCCTGCCACAATCGAAGAAAGACCTCGAGAGTCCTTCTTCAATGCGTCTTGAGGACAGATTCCCCTACCATGGCTCGAGAGCAATAACGCGCTCCCCCTCGCCACGCACATGGACACCTGACTTCCCTGGCGCCACATAAGAGGCTCCCTGAGCTCCCTGACGTACCTCGTGTGAAACCCCACACTGGCGCCGCAGCTCGAGAAAACCCACAAGATCCCTCCGTCATCGCGAGATGAGGGCCATCTTTTCCTGCATGGCCTGGAGAGCAGTCCCAAGTCCTCTCTCCAAACTTCACAGGAGGCTTGACTCCCTTTAGGCCACAAAGTGGGCTCCAAGAGGTGCCCGTCGCGACTCGAAAGGAGAGCGGAGTCCTTTGCTTCCCTTCGACACGAGGCCTGACTCCCTGGGTGAGTCTGGAATGCAAACCTGAGATCCCTGTGGCCCTTGGAGAGGAACATTAGGTCCTGGACACAAGCCTAGATGAGGTCTCCTTTGCCCTGCAGTGACTCGAGCGCAACCCCCAGCTCTCGCTCGCAACTCGAATGGATGATTGGACTTCCCTGGCCCAACACAAGAGGAAGCCTGAAATCCCCGTCGTAACTCGAGAATCCCGCCGCAACTCGAGAAAAACCACGTGGCTCCCCCGTCATCGCAAGATGAGGCCCTTGGCCGCTACAGCGTATCAAGAGAAGTCCCACGTTCCATCCTGAAGTACAAAACGGTACTTGGCACCCTTCATGCGACCCCCAAAGTTCCCTGACATACCGGTCTCACTCGAGGGAAACACCAAAGTTCACGGCACCACTTCCTGTGAGCCCCTTCACCCCTCCTGATCGCAACAGGAGGGTCGACTCCCATGCTTTGTCTTCAAGGGGTTCTCGACGTTCCCCGCGAACCTCTGGATGAGGCCGGTCTCATGAGGAAATTCGAAAAGTAGCCTCATGGTTGGTGCCACATGCTGAAAGATCCCGAATTCCCGGTCCACTCTAGATAAGAACCTGACGCCCGGACATCTCTTCGAAGGCAACCCTGTGGATGAAGGCACAACACGAAGGGACACTGACATCCCCATGCATCGTCTGGAAAAACCCGCCGATTCCACTCACAGCTCCAAATGTGGACTGTCACCCCGTGAACAACTCGAGAGGCAAGTGAAGTTGCATTCCTTCACACAAGACGAGGCCTTACCCTCCTGGCCCAACTCTTCAGGGACCCTGCGATCGGAGTCAGAAATGGAGAGGAACCCTGAGGTTCCTGCCTCAACTAGAGAAGAGGCCCTCTTCCATTGAACCAAACTCAGTGGTGTCCCGAGAGGCCCCTCCCAACACCACAGTATCCCTGAATTCTCAGAGGCTCCCTGAGAAGCTACCTGAGGTCACTGGCACAAGTCGAGGGAACCCAGAGTTTCCTGAAGTAACCCGAGAAAGACTTGGAGAGTCCTTTTTCAACGTCTCTTGATGCCCGATTCCCCTACCATGACTCCAGAGCAAGGACGCGCTCCCCTCGCCACAAGCAGGAAAACTGACTTCCCTAGTACCACACAAGAGGCTCCCTGAGTACCCCATCGTACCTCGTGAGAAAACACACAGTGGCGCCGCAGTTCGAGAAAAACCACAAGATGCCCCCGTCAAGGAGAGATGGGGGCCTTCTTTTCCTGCCTGACCTGGAGAGCAATCCCTGGTCCTCTCTCCAAACTTCACAGGAGTATTGACTCCCTTTAGGCCACTCAGTTGGGTCCAAGAAATACCCGGTGCGACTCGAGAGGAGAGCAGAGTCCTTTGCTTCCCTCGAGACGAGGCCTGACTCCCTGGGTGAGTTTGGAATGCAACCCCGAGATCCCTGTCGCCCCTGGAGTGGAACATTATGTCCTAGACACAAGCCTAGATGAGGTCTATTTTGCCCTACAGTGACTCGAGAGCAACCTCCATCTCTCCCTCACAATTTGAATGGAAGATTGGTCTTCCCACGGTCAACACAAGAGGAAGTCTGAATTTCCCATCGTAATTCGAGAATTCAGCCTCAAGTCTTAAAAACCATGTGGTTCCCCCTTCATTGCAATATGAGGCCCTTGCCAGCTAGAGTCTCAAGAGAAGTCCCACGTTCCATCTTAAAGTTCGAAATGCTACTTGGCACCCTTGATGCGACCCCAAAGTTCCCCAACATACCGGTCTCACTCCAGGGGAACACCGAAATTCCCGGCGTCTCCAGGGAAGTCCCATGTTCCGTCCTTAAGTGTGAAACGGTACTTGACACCCTTGATGAGACCGCAAGAGTTCGCCGACACGCTGGGTGCCTCGAGGGGAACACCGAGGGTCCCGGCACCACTTCATCTGAGCCCCTTCTCCCCTCCTGATCGCGACAGGAGAGTCGATTCCCCTGCTTTCTGTGGAAGGGGTTCCCGGCCTTCCTGATGCACCTCAGGATGAGGCCGGTCTCAGTAGGAAATTCGAGACTAGCCATGTGTGAGGTGCCACGTGCCGAACGACCCTGATTTTCCGGTCCGCTCTTGATAAGAACCCGATGCCCGGACACCTCTTCGAAGGCAACCCTGTGAGTGAAGGCACAACACGAAGGGGCACTGACACCCCCGTGCATCATCCGGAAAAACCCGCAGGGTCTACACACAGCTCGACAAGGGGCCTGAGACTCCCGGAACAACTCGAGAGGCAACCAGAATTCCATTCCTCAGACAAGACGAGGCATGACTCTCCTGTCCCAACACTGCAGGGACCTTGCAGTCGGAGTCAGAATCGGAGAGGAAGCCTGAGGTTCCTGCCTCCCCTCGAGATGAGGCCCTCTTCCATTGCGCCGAACCCAGCAGAGTCCCGAGAGGCCCTGCCAACTCCACAGCATTCCTCACCTCTCAGAGTCACCATGGGAAGTTCCCTATAGTCCCCTGCAGAAGTCGAGGGAAACGAGGGTTTCCCGCCGCCACCCGAGAAAGACCTCGAGAGTCCTTCTTCAACGCGTCTTGAGGCCCTAGTCGCTTCCCATGACTCGAGAGTGATGACCAGCTCCCCCTCGCCATGCGCATGGAGACATGAGTTCCCCGGCACCGCACGAGAGGCTCCCTGAGGTCCTCGTCGTGCCTCGTGAGAAAACCCCCATGGGCGCCGCAGCCTGAGGAAACCCATGAGACGCCCCCGTCATCGCTAGATGAGGGCCTTCTTTTCCTGCCTGGCCTGGAGAGCAATCCCGAGTCCTCTCTCCAAACTGAAGAGGAGGCTCGACACCCTTGAGTCCACTCATTGGGCTCCAAGAGATCCGTGTCGCGACTTGAGAGGAAAGCGGAGTCCTCTGCTTCCCCTCGAGGCGAGGCCTGACTCCCTGGGGGAGTCTGGAATGGAAACCCGAGATCCCTGTCTTCCCTTGAGAGGAATATTAGGTCCTGGACACACGCCTCGATGAGGTCTCTTTGGCCCTGTAGTGACTCGAGCAGAAACCCCAGCTTTTCCTCGCAACTCCAGGGGAAGATTGGGCTTCCCAGGGCCAACCCAAGAGGAAGCCTGAAATCCCCGTCGTTTTCGAGAATCCAGGCGCAACTCGAGAAAAACGACGTGGTTCCAACGTCTTCACAGAATGAGGCCCTTGCCCGCTACAGCGTCCCCAGGGAAGTCACATGTTCCGTCCTGAAGTGGGAAACGGTACTTGGCTCCCTTGTTGCGACCCCTAAAGTTCCCTGAAATGCCGGGTTCCCTCGAGTGGAACACCTAGAGTCCCGGCCCCACTTCATCTGAGCCCCATCTCCCCACCTGATCACGACAGGAGAGTCGATTCCCCTTCTTTGTGTGGAAGGTGTTCCCGGCCTTCCCAGCGCACCTCAGGATGATGCTGGTCTCACGAGGAAATTCGAGATGAGCCACGTGGGTGCTGCCACATGCCGAACGACCCCGATTTCCTGGTCCGCTCTTGAAATGAACCCGATGCCCGGACACCTCTTTGAAGGCAACCCTGTTGGGGAAGGCACAAAATGAAGGGGCAATGACACCCCTGTGCATCTTCTGGAAACACCCGCAGGTTCCACACACAGCTCGACAAGGGGCCTGAAACCCACTGAACGACTCGAGAGGCAAGCAGAGTTCCATTACTCAGACAAGACGAGGCCTGACTCTCCTGTCCCAACCCTGCAGGGACCCTGCGGTCGGAGTCAGAAATGGAGAGGAAGCCTGAGGTTCCTGCCTCCAATCGAGATGAGGCCCTCTTTCATTTCGTCAAACCTAGTGGAGTCCCGAGAGGCCCCTCTAACTCCTCAGTATCCCTCACCTCTCAGAGGCACCTGGGAAGTTCCCTAAGGTCCCCGGTAGAGGTCGAGGGAAATAAGTGTTTCCCGCCCCTACCCAAGAAAGACCTCGAGAGTCCTTCTTAAATGCGTCTTGAGGCCCTAGTCCCTCCCATGACTCCAGAGCAATGACGCGATCTGCCTGGCCACACGCATGGAGGCCTGACTTCTCTGGCGCCGCACGAGAGGCTCCCTGAGCTCCCCATCATATCTCGTGAGAAACCCCACACTGACGCCGCAGCTCGAGAAAACCCATGAGATGCTCCCGTCATCAAGAGCGGAGGGCCATCTTTAACTGAATGGTATGCAGATCAAGCGTGAACCTTCTGTCCAAGCTACACAGGACGCTTGACTCCCTTTAGGCCACTCATTGGGCTCCAAGAGTTACGCGTCGTGACTCGAGAGGATAGTGGAGTCCTTTGCTTCCACTCGAGACGAGGCGTGACCCACCAGGTGAGACTGGAATGCGACCCCGATATCCCTGTTGCCCCTGGAGAGGAACACTACGTCCTGGACCCAAGCCTAGATGAGGACTCTTTGCCCTGAAGTGACTCGAGAGCAACCCACAGCTCTCTCTGACAAGTTGAATGGAAGATTGGACTTCCTGGGCCAACACAAGAGGAAGCCTGAATTCCCCGTCGTAACTCGAGAATCCCGCCGCATCTCGAGAAAAACCACGTGTTTCCCTCGTCATTGCAATATGAGGCCCTTGCCCGCTAGAGCATCTCCAGAGAATTCCCACGTTCCGTCTTGAAGTGCGCAACTGTACTTGGCACCCTTGATGCGACCTCAAAAGTGCCGTGACATACCGGTCTCACTCGAGGGGACCACCGAGGTTCCCGGCACCACTTCATCTGAGCCCCTTCTCCCCTTATGATCGTGACCGGTGGATCGATTCCCCTGCTTTGTCTGCAAGGGGTTCCCTACCTTCCCGGCGAACCTCAGGATGAGGCCGGTCTCCCGAGGAAATTCGAGACGTAGCCTCGTGGGAGGTACCACATGCTGAAAGACCCCAATTTTCTGGTACGCTCTTGAAAAGAACCCGATGCCCGCACACCTCTTTGAAGGCAACCCTTTGGATGAAGGCACAACACGAAGGGGCACTGACACCCCTGTGCATCGTCTGGAAAAACCCGCAGGTTCCACACACAGCTCAACAAGTGGCCTATCACTCCGTGAACAACTCGAAAGGCAAGCAGAGATCCATTCCTCCACAGAAGACGAGGCGTGACTCTCTTGTCCATACTCGGCAGGTACTCTGCGACCCGAGTCAGAAATGGAGAGGACCCCTGAGGTTCTTGCCTCCATTCGAGATGAGGCCCTCTTCGATTGCACCAAACCCAGTTGAGTAACGAAAGGCCCCTCCCAAATCCACAGTGTCCCTGACTTCTCAGAGGCACCCTGAGAAGTTGCCTGAGGTCACCGACACAAGTCGAGGGAACCCAGGGTTCCCTGCCACAACCCGAGAAAGACCTCGAGAGTCCTTCTTCAATGCGTCTTGAGGCCCGATTCGCCTACTATGACTCGAGAGCAATCACGCACTCCCCTTCACCACACGCACGGAGACCTGACGTCCCTAGCACCACACGAGAGGCTCTCTGAGTTCCCCGTCGTACCTCGTGAGAAATCTGATACTGGTGCCGCAGCTGGAGAAAACCCACGAGACGCCCCCGTCATCGCGAGATGAGGGCCTTTTTTCCTGCATGGCCAGGAAAACAATCCCGAGTCATCTCTCCAAACTCCATAGGAGGCTTCACTCCCTTTACGCCATGCAGTGGGCTCCAAGAGATACCCGTCGCGACTCGACAGGAGAGCGGAGTCCTTTTTTGCCCCTCAAGACGAGGCCTGACTCTCCGGGTGAGTCGAGAATGCAACCCTGAGATCCCTGTCGGCCCAGCAGAGGAACACTAGGTCCTGGACACAAGCGTAGATGATGTCTATTTTGCCCTGCAGTGACTGGAGAGCAATCCCCAGTTCTAACTCGCAATTCGAATGAAAACTGGACTTCCCTGGGCCAGTTGAACAGGAAGCCTGAATTCCCCATCGTAACTCGAGAATCCCGCCGCAACTCAAGAAAAACCACGTGGTTCCCCCGTCATCGAAAGATGAGGCCCTTGCCCGCTACAGCGTCTCAAGAGAAGTCCCACGTTCCGTATTGAAGAGCGAAAAGTTACTTGGAACCCTTGATGCGACCCCAAAAGTTTCCCGACATACCATTCTCACTTGAGGAGAACACCGAGGTTCCCGGCACCACTTCATCTGAGACTCTTCTCCCCTCTTGATCGCGACAGGAGGTTCGATTCCCCTGCTTTGTCTGGAAGGCGTTCCTGACCTTCCTGGCGCACCTCAAGATGAGGCCAGTCTCATGAGGAAATTCGAGACATAGCCTCGTGGGTGGTGCGGCATGCCAAAAGACCCCGATTCCCTGGTCCGCTCTTGATAAGGACCCGATGGCAGAACCCAACTCGAAGGCAATCCTGTGGATCAAGGCACAACATGAAGGGGCAGTGACACCCCGGTGCATCGTCCAGAAAAACCTGCAAGTTCCACATACAAATCGACAAGTGGCCTGTCACCCCATGAACAACGCGAGAGTCAAGCGGAGTTCCATTCCTCCACACAAGACGAGGCCTGACTCTCCTGTCCCAACTCTGCAGGGACTCTGCGATCCGAGTCAGATCTGGCGCATTCGAAGCCAGGAGAGGAACCCTGAGTTTCCTGCCTCAACTTGTCATGAGGCCCTCTTCCATTGCACCAAACCCAGTGGAGTTCCGAGAGGCCCCTCCCAACTCCACAGTGACCCTGACTTCTCAGAGGCACGCTGAGAAACTTCCTGAGGTCACTGGCACAAGTCGATGAAACCCAGGGTTTCCTGCTGCAACCCAAGAAAGACCTCGAGAGTCCTTCTTTAACACGTCTTCAGGCCCAATTCCCCTACCATGACTCGAGAACAATGACGGGCTCCCTCTCACCACGTGCATAGAGACCTGACTGCCCTGGCACCACGTGAGAGGCTCACTGAGCTCCCAGTCTTACTTCGTGAGAAACCCCACACTAGCGCCACAGCTCGAGAAAACCTACGAGACGCCCCAGTCATCGGGAGATGAGGGCCTTCATTTCCTGCATTGCCTGGAGAGCAATCCCGTGTCCTCCCTCCAAACACCAGAGGAGGTTTGACTCCCTTTAAGCCACTCAGTGGGCTCCAAGACATACCCGTCCGACTCGAGAGGAGAGCAGAGTCCTTTGCTTCCCCTCGAGACTAGGCCTGACACCAAGGTGAGTCTGGAATGCAACCCCGAGATTTCTGTCGAGCCTTGACATGAACATTAGGTCCTGCAAACAAGCCTTGGAGGGGTCTCTTTTGCCTTCAGTGACTAGAGCGCACCTCCAGCTCTTCCTCGAATCTCGAATGGAAGATAAGACTTTTGTGGGCCAACACAAGAGGAAGCATGAATTCCCTGTGGTAACTCAAATATCTCACCGCAACTCGAGAAAAACCAAGTGGTTCCGCAGTCATTCCAAGATGAGGCCCATGCCCGCTGGAGCACCCCAAGAGAAGTCCAACTTTCCATTTTGAAGAGCGAAAGGGTACTTGGAACGCTTTATGCCACCCCAAAAGTTACCCAACATACCTGTCTCACTTGAGGGAAACACCGAGGTTCCCAGCAGCACTTCATCTGAGCCACTTCTCCCCTCCTGATCGCCACAGGAGGGTCGATTCCTCTGCTTTGTCTGGAAGAGTTTCATGACCTTCGCGGCACACCTCAGGATGAGGCCGGTTTCATGAGGAAATTCGAGACTAGCCACGTGGGTGGTGCCAAATGCTGAACGACCCCGATTTCCCGGTCCGCTCTTCATAAGAATCCGATGCCTGGACACCTCTTCGAAGGCAACCCTGTGGATGAAGACACAAAACGAAGGGTCACTGACACCCCCGTGCATCGTCTGGAAAAACCTGCAGATTCCACACACAGTTTGACAAGGGGCCTGAAACCCCATGAACAACTCGAGAGGCAAGCGGAGTTCGATTCCTCAGAAAAGAAGTAGCCTGACTCTCCTGTCCCAACTCTGCAGGGACCCTGATGTCGGAGTCCAAAACAGAGAGGAAGTCTGAGGTTCCTGCCTCCCCTCGAGATGAGGCCCTCTTCCATTGCGCGAAACCCAGCGTAGACCCGAGAGGCCCCGCCAACTCCACAGTATCCCTCAACTCTCAGAGACACCCTGGGAAGTTCCCTAATGTCCCCGGCAGAAGACGAGGGAAACGAGGGTTTCCCGCCGCCCCCCAAGAAAGACTTCGAGAGTGCTTCTTCAACGCGTCTCGAGGCCCTAGTCCCCTCCCGTGACTCGAGAGCCATGACGTGCTCCCCCTCGCCACATACATGGAGACCTGACTTTCCAGGCGCCGCACGAGAGGCTCCCTGAGATCCTCGTCGTCGTGCCTCGGGAGAAAACCCCCACGGGTGCCGCAGCTCGAGGAAACATCTGAGACACCCCCGTCCTTGCGAGCTGAGGGCCTTCTTCTCCTGCATGGCCTGGAGAGCAATCCCGGGTCCTCTCTCCAAAATGAAGAGGAGGCTGGACTCCCTTGAGGCCGCTCAGGGGGCTCCAAGACATCCGCCTCGCGACTCGAGAGGAGAGCGGAGTTCTTGGCTTCCCCTCGAGACGAGGCCTGACTCCCCGGGGGAGCCTGGAATGCAACCCCGAGACCCCTGCCTTCCCTGGAGAGGAATATTAGGTCCCGGACACACGCCTAGGTGAGGTCTCTTCGGCCCTGCAGTGACCCGAGCGCAACCCCCAGCTTTCCCACGCAACTCGAGGGGAAGATTGGGCTTCCCAGGGCCAACCCAAGAGGAAGCCTGAGATCCCCGTCGTAACTCGAGAATCCCGCCGCAACTCGAGAAAAACCACGTGGTTCCCACCTCTTGGCAAGATGAGGCCCTTGCCGGCCACGGCGTCTCAAGGGAAGTCCCCTGTTCCGCCCTGAGGGGCGAAACGGTCCCTGACAGCCTTCATGCGACCCCCAAAAGTTCCCTGACACGCCGAGTTCCCTCGAGGGCAACACCGAGGGTCCTGGCACCGCTTCATCTGAGCCCCTTCTCCCCTCCTGATCGCGACAGGAGAGTCGATTCCCCTGCGTGGTCTGGAAGGGGTTCCCGGCCTTCCTGGCGCACCTCAGGATGAGGCCGGTCTCACGAGGAAATTCGAGACGAGCCACGTGGGTGGTGCCACATGCCGAACGACCCCGATTCCCCAGTCAGCCCTTGAGAAGGACCCGAGGCCCGGACCCCTCTTCGAAGGCAACACTGTGGGGGAAGGCACAACACGAAGGGGCACTGCCACCCCCGTGCATCGTCCGCAAAGGCCCGCGGTTTCCACACAAAGCTGGACGAGGGGCCTGAGACCCACTGAACAACTCGAGAGGCAAGCAGGGTTCCCTTCCTCAGTCAAGACGAGGCCTGACTCTCCTGTCCCAACTCTGCAGGGACCCTGCGGTCGGAGTCCGAAACGGAGAGGAAGCCTGAGGTTCCTGCCTCCCCTCGAGGTGACGCCCTCTTCCGTTGCGCAAGACCCAGCGGAGTCCCGAGAGGCCCCGCCCACTCCACAGGATGCCTCGCCTCTCAGAGGCACCCTGGGAAGTTCCCTAAGGTCTCCGGCAGAAGGCGAGGGAAACGAGTGTTTCCCGCCGCCCCCTAGAAAGACCTCGAGAGTCCTTCTTCAACGCGTCTCGAGGCCCTAGTCCCCTCCCGTGACTCGAGAGCCAGGACGCGCTCCCCCTCGCCACGGGCACGGAGACCTGACTTCCCTGGCACCGCACGAGAGGCTCCCTGAGATCCTCGTCTTGCCTCGTGAGAAAACCCCCATGGGCGCCGCAGCTCGAAGAAACCCCTGAGAAGCCCCCGTCCTCGCGAGGTGAGGGCCTTCTTTTCCTGCCTTACCCAGAGCGCAATCCCGAGTCCTCTCTCCAACCTGAAGAGGAGGCATGACTCCCTTGAGGCCACTCAGTGGACTCCAAGAGATCTGCGTCACGACTTGAGAGGAGAGCGGCATCCTTTGCTTGCCCTCGAGACGAGGCCTGACTCCCAGGGGGAGTCTGGAACGCCACCCCGAGATCCCTGTCTTCCCTTGAGAGGAACGTTAAGTCCCGGACACAGACATAGATGAGGTCTCTTTGGCCCTGCAGTGACTCGAGTGCAACCCCCAGCTTTCCCTCGCAACTCGAATGGAAGATTAGGCTTCTCGGGGCCAATACAAGAGGAAGCCTGAAATCCCTGTTGTAACTCTAGAATCCCGCCGCAACTCGAGAAAATCCACATGGTTCCAACGTCTTCGCAAGATGAGGCCCTTGCCCGCTACGGCGTCTCAAGGGAAGTCCTAGGTTCTGTCTTGAAGTGCGAAACGGTACCTGACTCCTTTCATGCATCCCCCAAAAGTCCCTCACACGCAGGTTTCCCTCGAGTGTAACACCGAGGGTTCCGGCCCCACTTCATCTGAGCCCCTTCTCCCCTCCTGATGGCGACAGGAGAGTCGATCCCCCTGCGTTGTCTGGAAGGGTCCCCGGCCTTCCTGGCACACCTCAGGATGAAGCCGGCCTCACTAGGAAATTTGAGACTAGCCCCGTGGGTGGTCCCACATGCCGAAAGACCCCGATTTCCCTGTCCGCTCTTGAAAAGAACCCGAGGCCCGGACACCTCTTCGAAGGCAACCCAGTGGGTGAAGGCACAACACGAAGGGGCACTGTCACTGTCGTGCATCGCCCGGAAGCACCCGCAGGTTCCACACACAGCTCAACAAGGGGCCTGAGACCCCCTGAGCACCTCGAGAGGCAAGCGGAGTTCCCTTCCTCAGACAAGACGATTCCTGACTCTCTTGTCCCAACTCTGCAGGGACCCTGCGGTCGGAGTCCGAAACGGAGAGGAAGCCTGAGGTTCCTGCCTTCCCTGGAGATGAGGCCCTCTTCCATTGCAACAAACCCAGCGGAGTCCTGAGAGGCCCCGCCAACTCCACAGCATCCCTCATCTGTCAGAAGCACACTGGGAAGTTCCCTAAGGTCACCGGTAAACTGTTATTGCACAAGGTCCCCATGAAAAGGCCCAAGCAGCAGGACATCCACAGATTCTGTCTGACATTAAAGGGCAGTAAGGTGCCCTCCCCACTTTGCTGCCTCGGCGGCCACCAGGGTGCAATTCGTGTACCCTTCCCTTTCCCATCCTAGCAGGTGCTCCGGGGCCCGCTGGCCTACAAAGTGCCAGAAGCAGGGCTGGGCCAGCCGGCCAAAATTCAGGGTTCTGTCCCTTGGACTTCCAGCGGACACTAGGCTGCTTGGGAAAACCGCCCAGACTCTGAGGTTTTTCAGCAGAGGGGTGAAGCGGTAAAGGCCTTGACCCCAAAGACGAGGCCTTTCTGCGACCGCCAGGTTGGGGAGCTCTGAGACTGTGCCAACACAGGGCGGAATACATGGTTCCCTGCTCCACGCAGTCCCCGTTCCCTTACCTGTGTTCCGCACCCCTCCGCTGTGGCCAATGGATGCCGATCCTTGGGGATCCAGGAGTTCACGAAATGGGCATTCCCAGCCGCAATGGCGACCCCCAACAGCACATCTGGAAAGCCCTCCTCCACCCCCGCCAGGAGCCGACCCCCGCTGCGAACGGACCCCCACCTCGCCACGCGCCTCCAGGTTTTGCCCCGGCCCTGCCGGGCTTCCGGCGGGTTCCCAGTCACATTGGCGACCCCCGGGAGCATAACTGGGACCAACCACCCACCCACAGCGAGCGGAATCTCGACCTGTGCAGCCCAGGTTTACCCCGCCCTGGGTGCGCTCCCGGAGTGTTTCCAGCCACAGTGGCCATCTCCGAGAGCACAACTGGGAAGCCCTCCCCTACCCCTGCCAGGAGCCGACACCCGCCCTGCGCCGCCCGGGTTCTCCCCGCCCCTGCCGCGCTCCAGGGGCGCTACCCATCTTCACCAGTGGCTCCCGGTGAGCCCCGTCCCCACGCCCGGTTCCAGGAGAGGCTCTCGGACCTCGCTGCTGCCGCCAGGTCAAACATGAGGACAATACATACACCCCACAGAGACAATCCAAGCTGTCTATGATTTAGGGATAAAACGAGGACTACAGAAAGGCAAGATGACCTGACCTAGGAGGGCCATGATATTCTATAGAACCAGACAAAGTTGGTTACCAAGGAAACTTTTTTCCTTGGAACCCGGAAAGCTGGTTCTTTGCATATGCAATGACCAACAATTAGCTTGTTACCCAAGCCTGCCTCACTGCCACCCCCATCCCCCCACTCCCCAGAAGACTGGCTCAAAGAAATATTTTAAATCTCAGGCGGAAACCTGGAAGATGTCTTGTCTGTCTGTTTGGATTAAGGTATGTGTCAGTGTGAGCCTTGTGTTTTTTGATAATATTGCTCAAGTTCTGTGTTCTGATATCAATGGTCTCAAGACAAGGCAGCCCTTCCAAATCAAACTGCTGGAAATACCAGAAAACACTGACCTAAATGGATGTCAGAGTCCCTTGAACTGGGAACTAGTCAATATTAAATATCTAGTATTTTTGGTTTTGCTCCTCCATTATAGACATGTCTAAGAGTCAACAACATTAAGCACAACATGTTCATAGTGCCTAGGTTTCTTTTGAGGTAAAAATTGCTCTATTAGTATATCTGTCACAAGCTTGTCAGCAAGAAACTACCTGGAAACGACAACAACAAAAGTAAAAAATGTAAATGTGATATGAGCTTTTAGACAAACTCTTTACAATAATTATACTCTAAAATATCTGCCTCTCATAGTCTTGATTGAAGGCAGAGGAGAAGGGGATGACAGAGGATAAGATGGTTGGATGGCATCACTGACTCGATGGACATGAGTTTGAGCAAGCCCCTGGAGCTGGTGACGGGCTCGGAAGCCTGGCGTCCTTCAGGCCACAGGGTCCCAAAGAGTCAGACACGACTGAGCAACTGAACTGAACTGAACTAACAAACGTTTCTCCAGGTGTTTTGGTTACCCGAGTTTCTATCCTTGTGACGACAGTGTATTGAATAGCTAGGTCATTTCCAAATAAATGAAAGTTCTGAAACATTCACGACTTGAAAGGACCTCCCTTTTGCACAGAAACAAAAGAGATTTTTGACTCTCCATGAATAGTGTCTGGCACCATCCTGACATGTTAAATGTAAGAAAGCAATTGTTTTGTTTTGTTTTGTTCTGTTCTTGGGGGTGGGGGGAGGGGGGCGGGCTATAGCCAATGCCAATATAAAAGTCAGTTCTTGGTTGCTGAAGGGAAATGTATGACTTGTTATTACAAGAAAGTATGTGGAATGCAATGGCACTTGAGGAAGGAAAACGAAGTAGTTCTGTCTTACAGGTGGCAGTTTCAGGATGGGAGAAGCAAAGGAATGGGTACAGAATGGGATAAGGAGGTTGTAGGGAAAGTGGACCCCCAGAAAAGAGTTCTGTGCCTAGCACAAGTTTTCTTGAGATGTCGAACTGCCTTTGCTAATGGAGTTTAAGTTTCTTTACCTCTTAAGTGATCTCTTCTAGGTTGACCTAGAACTGAAATCTTTTGTTAGCTTTGGCTAAGTGGAGAAGTAGTGTTTCACGGTGACATATGTGATCCTTCCTGACTGTTTGCAGCCCTTTTGATATCGATGCACTGCTTCTGCTGCTGCTGCCGCCGCCGCTGCTGCTAAGTCGTTTCAGTCGTGTCCGACTCTGTGCGACCCCATAGACGGCAGCCCACGAGGCCCCGCAGTCCCTGGGGTTCTCTAGGCAAGAACACTGGAGTGGGTTGCCATTTCCTCCTCCCATGCATGAAAGTGAAAAGTGAACGTGAAGTCGCTCAGTCGTGTCCGACTCTTAACCACCCCATGGACTGCAGCCTACCAGGCTCCTCCATCCATGGGATTTTCCACGCAAGAGTACTGGAGTGGGGTGCCATTGCCTTCTCCCATATCTATGCACAAGCCTGCCTAAATAATTGACTTCTAGCTAGCTTTGGGATGCCAATGACCATCCACCCTTACCAGGCAACAGAGAAGAGAAAAACACTTACCACAGGAGGTCCTGGTAAAGAACAAGGAACTAACAAGCTCCCGCCAACCAGGATTCTGCAGAGGTCAACAAGAGGTCAATAAGAGATGGAAGACTGCAGTCCAGAGGTCCTAGCAACTTCCATCTTGCAGCAGAGACCCAGCATAGTCAAAACGAATTCAATGTTACAAAAAATAAGTAAACAAATAAAGGACAGAAGTTCTTTGCACACATGACTGAGATTAGGGGTGAGGCAGTACATGTACGGTGCCCAGAAAATCTTAAAGTATGAGAAAGGAAAGAAATTAAAGACAACTATCAAGCTGTCCAAACTGATAAAAACGAAAGATTACACAGTTTTTTCTGTATATATTAGCAGATAATAATCTGAAAGGGAATTAAAAAAAATTCCCTTTCAATAATGTCAACATGAATACAACACTTTGCCATGGATGTAACGAGGATGACATGACTGGCACACTGGAAATTTTACACCCTGGCTGAAAACTATCCTGAATACATGGACAGATATTCCATAACAATGGAAAGACTTAAGATGGCAATACCATGGAATGCATCTTCAATCTGAAATGAAGATTTGATATGATTTGATCGCTCAGAGCTTTTGTGTCATCAAGTGTTATTAAAGTATAACTGAGATAGAGAAAGCTGCTGACTTAGACTTGAGGCGGGGTGTATGCCCTGCTGGTCTCTAGCCAGATATTCTACAGGCACTAGCAGTCAGCTAAGGAAAGAAAGGAACTGTTTCAGGGAATGGCACCAGGCCCCTCTCCCATGACATGCATTGAGATAATATTGGCAGCAGGTGAGTCATCCCGGGCCAAAACTTGATTGACATGAATCTTGAAGAAAGGCAGTATTGCAGGCAAATATATCATTTCCTTAACATAGATAAGGAGAACAAGCTAGGAGGAAAACATGCTGTTTTGTTCAAATCGCTTCTGAGCCTTTTGGGGGAACCGACCTGAAGCCAGAGTCTAGCGGAAATACATAGGATATTTACATCGCTTAAGACAAACATTTTCTTAGGAAAAAATGCATTGCTTAGCTCAAGGTTTGTCTGCGAAATTCTTACACATCAGGAGATGGCTCCGAGCTTGGTTTCCACACACAAGAACATCCATGCAAAGGACAAGCCTGCATAGCCCATCTGCCCCGCTCCCGCACAGCCAGCAGCATTTCCAAGTGACCTCCTAAGGCCTTCCCCAAAATACAGGGGCACCTCTGGGTTTCCTGTTTCCCTCACTTCGAACACTTTTCTTAAAAAAAAAAAAAAATCCTGCACACTTCTTGATAGAATGCCACAGTGCAAGGAATACAGTCCTTCAATATTTAAACCTCCATTTGCAAAACACTTGGAGCTTGGTTTTGTTTTGTTTTGTTTTTTAATTACACCACCACATAATTTAAAGCTTTTACACGTTCTAATTATTCAGTTCCAAAACACCAAACTTTTATTGCACAGGGTCCTCATGAAAAGGCCCACGCAGCTGGACAACCACAGATTCTGCCATGAAAGGGCAGCAAGGTGCCCACCCCCTTCTTTGCTGCCTGTGTGGCCACCAGGGTTTGAAATCCATGTACCCTACTAAGTTTCTAGGGTGCAATCCGTGGACCCTTCCTTTTCCCATCCCAGCAGGTGCTCAAGGGCCCGCTGGCTTACAAAGTGCCAGAAGCAGGGCTGGGCCAGCCGGCCAGAGTTCAGTGTTCTGTCCCTTGGACTTCCAGCGGACACTAGGCTGCTTGGAAGAACCGCGCAGACTCTGAGATTTTTCAGCAGAGGGGTGGAGCGGTAAAGGCCTTGACCCCAAAGGCAAGGCTTTTCTGCGACCGCCAGGTTGGGGAGCTCCGAGAATATGCCCACAGACGGCGGAATACTTGGTTCCCTGCTCCACGCAGTCCCAGTTCCCTTACCTGTGGTCCGCAGCCCTCCGCTGCACCCACGGGATGGCGATCCTTGGGGACCCAGGAGCGGACGAAATGGGCGTTCCCAGCCGCAGTTGCAACCCCCGAGAGCGCAACTGGGAACCCCTCCCCATCCCCCCCAATGAGCCGACCCCCGCCCCGCGCCGCCAGGGTTAGCCCCGCCCCTGCCGCGCTCCCTGCGCGTTCCCAGCCGTAGTGGCGACCCCCAGGAGCACAACTGGGACCGACCCCCACCCAAAGCCATCGGAATCTCGACCCGCGCAGCCCGGGTTTACCCAGTCCTGGGTGCGCTCCCGGGGCGTTTTCAGCCTCAGTGTCCACCTCCGAGAGCACAACTGGGAAGCCCGCCCCCACCCCCGGCAGAAGCCGACCCCCGCCCCATGCCGCCCGCGTTCGCCCCGCCCCTGCACGGTCCAGGTACCTTCCCAGCTTCTAGCGTTCATGCCCGGGTAGGAGCAGGATGTAGGAGTATGGGAGATGTGTCTGGAGCCTGACAGCCTCAGCTCCGCTCTGGCCTGCCCTTTGGACCTAGGAGCCAGGCCAACTTGCAGAGGGCTTAGGGCCGCATTGTATGCAAACTACCAAGGCCTACCGCAAGGAGAGCTCTGTCCGAGGGAAGGGAAGCGCCCCAGGCTGCGTTCCCAAGCTGTTGCTTGGCAATGCAGACTCAGCGGTAAATGGAGGGAATCAGGGTCCTAGTGCCCCTGTCTTGGGGAGGAAGCTCCACAGCCAGAGTGTTCCTCCCTTTGTGCCCAGAAAGCGCCTGCCAGACTGGGCTTCCCCGGAGCTCTGTTGCAGAGCAGAGACGTGTGGATGTGTTTTGGGGCCTTGACATGTGCGTTTGGGCTCCCTAGCACAGCCCCAGCGTAGGGGAACCAGCCCCTGAGCAAAGAGCTCCAGGCAGTGCTTTGTGCCCAGGCCTGGATGCCCAGTCCCAGCACGCGGGAGAGATGAGTTAGGCTACCGGCGGGTCCTTGCAAGCCTGTATTGGAAAGGACCGAGTGAGCTTCCACACCGGCGGAGCTGCAGACCTGCGCCCAGGCGCGATAGGACAGAGCCCCTGTTGAGAGGCTGCTCTGCCTGGGCGAGCCTCGCCAAGCCCTTCCCAGCTTCTAGCGTTTGCACCTGCAAAGGAGCAGGCTGCGGGAGTGTGGGCGACATGACTGGCTCCTGACTGGCCTCAGCTCCGCTCTTGCCTTCCCTTTGGACCTAGGAGCCAGGCCTCCTTGCAGACGGCTTAGGGCACGGGGGTGTGCAAACTGCGAAAGCCTCCCGCAAGGAGACCTCTGTCTGAGGGAAGGGAAATGCCCCAGGTTGTATTCCCAAGCTTTTGCTTGGCAGCCCAGACTCAGCGCTGAACGGAGGGAATCAGGGTCCCAGTGCCCCTGTCATGGGGAGGGAGCTCCACAGCCAGAGTGTTCCTCCGTTTGTGTTCAGAAACCGCCTTACAGACTGGGCTTCCCCGGAGCTCAGCTCCAGAGCAGAGTCGTGTGCATGTGGTTTGGGGCCTTCCCCTGTGCCTTTGGGCTCCCTAGCACAGTCCCAGTGCAGGGGAACCAGCCCCTGAGCAGAGAGCTCCAGGCAGTGCTCTGTGCCCTGGATTGGAAGCCCACTCCCAGCACGCGGGAGAATAGAGTCAGGCCGCCGTCGGGTGCTTGCAAGCCTGTATTGGGAAGGACCGAATGAGCTTCCACTCCGGCGGAGCTCCAGATCTGCGCCCAGGCGCGATATCGCAGAGCCCCGACCTAGAGGCTGCTCTGCCTGGGCGAGCCTCGCCAAGCCCTTCCCAGCTTCTAGCTTTCGCGCAGGGGAAGGAACAGACTGCGGAAGTGGGGGAGACGTGACTGGCGGGCGCCTTACTGGCCTCAGCTCCGCTCTTCCCTTCCCTTTGCACCTATGATCCATGCCTCCTTGCAGAGGGCTTAGGGACCGAAGGAGAGCTCTGTCAGAGGGAAGGGAAGCGCCCCAGGTTGCATTCCCAAGCTGTTGTTTAGCCGCCCAGACTCAGCGCTGCACAGGGGTAATCAGGCTCTCTGTGCACGCAGCTTCACACACAGGTGTGTCTCCGTAGGAATCAAGAAAGATCCTGACAGAGTGAGGTTCATTAGAGCTATACTAAAGAGCAAAGGCTTGTCCATGTGGTCTTGCCTTCCCCTGTGCCTTTGGGTCTCCAGGCTCGGCCCCAGCTCCGTGGAAACAACCCCTGAGAAAATATCTTCAAGATACGCTTTTCCCAGTG
Source organism: Bubalus kerabau (assembly GCF_029407905.1). NCBI lineage: Eukaryota > Metazoa > Chordata > Mammalia > Artiodactyla > Bovidae > Bubalus > Bubalus kerabau. Next base: position 3,629,167 of record NW_026577886.1, on the reverse strand, counting down.
TCTGGGAACTGGGGTTCATAGGAGGAGAGAAAAGCAAGCCTCCTTCGGGCACGAAAGGCAGCCAACCTGCCTGTGTTTTGAAGCCTCTATTTGGAAGGAATGGGTTAGCTTCTCCTAAAGGAGACCTCCAGATCTGCTCAGAAGTCGGTAATTCCAGAGGCAGGGTACTGGTTCCTGACTGTCCTTTGCTAGCCTTGCAAAGACATTCCAAGATTCTACAGTCATATTCCATGAAGGAGCAGGCTTCGGGAATGTGTCAGAGGGGACTGGCTCCTTGTTGGCCTAAGCTCAGCTATTGCCTTTCCATTCAAACTAGGACAAGGGCCTACTTTTTGAAGGTAAGGGTCTTCTTCTTTGAAACTGCCAAGGGCTACAGCAATGAGACCTCTGTCAAGGTGAGGGAAGCCTAAGAGGACAGATTCTCAAGCAGGTGCTTTACTACAAAGCATCAGCACCCCACGGAGAGAACCAAGATCCCTGTTCCCCAATGTTGGGAGTGTAGCTTCACACACAGAGTTGTCTGTATAGGAGCCAAGAATGTTCCTGAGAGATTAGGTTCACTAAACCTCTCCTACAGAGCATAGACCTGTCAATGTGGTTTTTCCTTCCCCTGTGAGTTGGGTCCCCGAGGTCCGCCACACCTCCGGGGAAACTGTCCCTGAGAAAAGATCTCCAGGAATCGCTTCGTTGAGCCTGGGAAACGCTGTTCACAGGAAGTAAGGCAAGCGAATCTCCTGCAGAGAAAAAGAGGCCTTACTGTCCATGGAGGAGCAGGCTGCCAGAGTGTGTGAAACCTGCCTGTTGCCTTGCTGGCTTCAGTTCCACCATTGCCTGTTCCTCCGAACTAGGACCCAGGCCTATTTGGAGAAGCGTTTGGCTGCGGATTTCTACAAAGTGCCAAGGGCTACAGCAGTGAGAATTCTCTCAGCGGTAAGGGAGAGCATTTTATGGATTCTCAAGCTGTTTTCTGAATGACTGCGTCAAAATGAACTGAGAGAATCAGGCTCTCTGCGCCCCTATGTTAGGTACGCAGCTTCACACACAGAAGTGTCCCTATAGGAGCCAAGAATGTTCCTGAGAGATGAGGTTCACTAGAAGTCTGCTACAGAGCATAGACTTGTCCATATGGTTTTGCCTTGCCCTGTGAGTTGGGTCCCCGAGGTCCGCCCCAGCTCAGGGGAAGGAGCCCCTGAGAAAAGATCTCCAGGGACCGCTATTCCCCCAGGCTGGCAAACGCAGTTCACAGGACGTAACGCAAGCGAGCCTCCTGCAAGGCACAACAGGCTTTAGTGTCCCTGGATGATCAGGCTGCAAGAGTTTGTGAGACCTGACTGGTGCCTTACTGGCCTCAGCTCCGCCATTGCATGTTCCTCCGAACTAGGACCCAGGCCTACTAGGAGAAGGGTTTGGGTATGGATTTCTAAATACTGCCAAGGGGTATAGCAATGAGAACTGTGTCACGGGTAAGGAAGAGCATTGTATGGATTTTCAAGCTGTTGTTTGAACGACAGCTTCAAAGCTGCACAGAGAGAATCAGACTCTGTGTCTCCATGTTCGGTACACAGCTTCACAGACAGGGGTGTCTCCATAGGAAATAAGAACGTTCCTGACAGAGTGAGGTTCACTAGAGCTCTCCTAGAGAGCAAAGACTTGTCCATGTGGTTTTCTTCCCCTGTGCGTTTGGGGCTCCAGGCTCGGCCCCAGCTCCGTGGAAACAACCCCTGAGAAAAGATCTTCAAGATCCGCTTTTCCCAGAGGCTGGGATGTGGGGTTCATAGGAGGCGGGAAAAGCAGGCCTCATTCAGAGAGCAAGAGGCAGCCAAGCGACCTGCGTTTGGAAGCCTCTATTTGGAAGAATGGGTTAGCTTCCCCTAAGGGAGACCTCCAGATCTGTTCAGAAGTCGGTAATTCCAGAGGCAGTGTGCAGGGTCCTGACTGCCCTTTGCCAGCCTTGCAAACACATTCCTAGATTCTACAGTTATCTTCCTGAAGAAGCAGGCTTTGGGAATATGTCAGACTTGACTGGCGCCTTATTGGCCTCAGCTCAGCTATTGCCTTTCCATTCAAAGTAGGACAAGGCCCTACTTTATGAAGGGTAAGGGTCTTCTTCTTTCCAAACTGCCGAGGGCTACAGCAATGAGACCTCCGTAAATGCGAGGGAAGCATAAGCGGATGGATTATCAGGAAGGTTCTTTGCCACCAAGCATCAGCACCCCACGGAGAGAATCAGGCTCCCTTTGCCCCTATGTGGGGTGTGTAGATTCACACACAGTGGTGTCTCTACAGGAGCCAAGAATGTTCCTGAGAGATGAGGCTCACAAGAGCTCTCCTACAGAGTGCTCACCTGTACATGTGGTTTCGCCTTCCCCTGTGAGTTGGCTCCCCGAGGTCCGCCCCAGCTCCGAGAAAACAGCCTCTGAGAAAAGATCTCCAGGAACCGCTTTTCGCCCAGGCTGGGAAAAGCTGTTCACAGGAAGTAAGGCAAGTGAGCCTCCTGCAGAGAAAAAGAAGCCTTACTGTCCCTGGAGGAGCAGGCTGCCAGAGTGTGTGAAAACTGACTGGTGCCATACTGGTCTTAGCTCCGCCATTGCTTGTTCCTCCGAACTGGGACTCAGGCCTACTTGGAGAAGGGTTTAGGTGCAGATTTCTACAAACTGCCAAGGGCTACTGCAATGAGAACTCTCTCAGAGGTAAGGGCGAGAATTGTATGGATTCTCAAGCTGTTTTCTGAACGACAGCATTAAACCTGCACAGAGAGAATCAGGCTCTCTGCCGCCATGTTGGGTACGCAGTTTCACACACAGAGGTGTCCGCATAGGAGCCAAGAACGTTCGTCAAAGACTGAGGTTCACTAGAGCTCTCTTAGAAAGCAAAGACTTGTTCATGTGGTTTTGCCTTCCCCTGTATGTGTGGGTCTCTGGGCACAACCCCAGCTCCGTGGAAACAACCCCTGAGCAAAGATCTCCAAGAATCTGCTTTTCCCCCATGCTGGGAACCAGGGATCATAGGAGGCAGGAAAAGCAAGCCTCCTTCAGGCAAGAAGAGGCAGCCAACCGGCCTGTGTTTGGAAGCCTCTATTTGCAAGGAATGGGTTAGCTTCTCCAGAAGGAGACCTCCAGATCTGCTCAGAAGATAGATATTCCAGAGGCAGGGTCGAGGTTCCTGACTGCCCTTTGCCAGCCTTGCAAAGACATTCCTAGATTCTAGCAATATTTTCCATGAAGGAGCAGGCATCGGGAATATGTCAGAGTTGACAGGTGCCTTACTGGCCTCAGCTCAGCTATTGCCTTTCCTTTCAAACTAGGATCAGGGCCTACTTGGTGAAGGGTAAGGGTCTGCTTCTTTCCAAAGTGCCAAGAGACACAGCAATGAGACCTCTGTCAAGGCGAGGGAAGCGTAAGCGGATGGATTCTCAAACAGGTGCTTTGCCACAAAGCATCAGCACCCCACAGAGAGAATCAGGCTCCCTGTGCCCCTATGTTCGGTGTGTAGCTTTACACACAGAGGTGTCTCTGTACGAGCCAAGAATGTTCCTAAGAGATGAGACACACTAACGTCTCCTACAGAGCATAGACCTGTCCATGTGGTTTTTCCTTCGCCTGTGAGATGGGTCCCCGAGGTCCACCCCAGCTCTGGGGATAGAGCCCCTGAGAAAAGATCTCCAGGAACCGCTTTTTGCCCAGGCTGGGAAACGCAGTTCACAGGAGGCAAGGCAAGCGAGCCTCCTGCAGGGAAAAATAGGCCTTACTGTCCCTGGAGGAGCAGGCTGCCAGAGTGTGTGACACCTGACTGGTGCCTTACTGACCTCAGCTCCGCCATTGCATGGCCATCCAAACCAGGACCCAGGCCTACTTGGAGAAGGGTTTGGGTGCGGATTTGTAAAAACTGCCAAGGGCTACTGCAATGAGAAGTCTCTCAGAGGTAAGGGAGCGCATTGTATGGATTCCAAGCTGTTGTTTGAACGACAGCTTCAAAGCTGCAAAGAGAGAATCAGGCCCTGTGTGCCCCCTTGTTGGGTATGCAGCTCCACACACAGAGGTATCCCCGTAGAATCCAAGACTTTCCTCACATACTGAGGTTAACTAGAATTCTCCTACAGAGCAAAGACTTGTCCATGTGGTTTTGCCTTCCTCTGTGCGTGTGGGTCTCCAGGCTCGGCTCCAACTCCGTTGAAATAGCCCCTGAAAAAAGATCTCCAAGAACCACTTTTCCCCCAGGCGGGAAGCGGAGTTCACAGGAAGCGGAACAAGCAAGCCTCCTTCGGGCAAGTCGAGGCAGCCAACTAGCCTGTGTTTGGAAGCCTCTATTTGGAAGGAATGGTAAGCTTCTCCAAAAGAAGACCTCCAGATCTGCTCAGAAGACGGAAATTCCAGAGGCAGGGTCGAGGTTCCTGACTGTCCTTTGCCAGCCTTGCAAAGACCTTTCTAGATTCTAGCGTTATTTTCCATGAAGGAGCAGGCTTCAGGAATATGTCAGACTTGACTGGCGCCTTACTGGCCTCAGCTCAGCTATCGCCTTTCCGTTCAAACTAGGACAAGGGGCTACTTGGTGAAGGGTAAGGGTCTGCTTCTTTCCAAACTGCCAAAGGCTACAGCAAAGACACCTCTGTCAAAGAGAGGGAAGTGGAAGCGGATGGACTCTCAAACAGGTGCTTTGCCACAAAGCATCTGCACCCCACGGAGAGAATCAGGCTGCATTTGCCCCTATGTTGGGTGTGTAGCTTCAAACACAGAGGTGTCTCTATAGGAGCCAAGAATGTTCCTGGGAGATGAGGTTCACTAGAGCTCTGCTATGGAGCATAGACCTGTCCATATGGTTTTGCCTTCCCCTGTGAGTTGGGTTCCCGATGTTCGCCCCAGCTCTGAGGAAGAAACCCCTGAGAAAACACCTCCAGGAACTGCTTTTCGTCCAGACTGGGAAACGTAGTTCACAGAAGGCAAGGCAAGCGAGCCTCCTGCAGAGAAAAAGAGGCCTTACTGCCCCTGGAGGAGCAGGCTGCCAGAGTGTGTGAGACCTAACTGGTGCCTTACTGGCCTCAGCTCCACCATTGCATGTTCCTCCGAACTAGGACCCAGGACTACTTGGAGAAGGGTTTGGGTGCGGATTTCTAAAAACTGCCAAGGGCTACAGCAATTAGAACTCTGTCACGGGTAAGGAAGAGCATTGTATGGATTTTCAAGGTGTTTTTTGAACGACATCTTTAAAGCTACACAGAGAGAATCAGGCTCTCTGTGCCCCCATGTTGGGTACGCAGCTTCGCACATAGGGGTGTCTCCATATGAATCAAGAATGTTCGTGACAGAGTGAAGTTCACTAGAGCTCTCCTAGAGAGCAAAGACTTGTCCATGTGGTTTTTCTTCCCCTGTGAGTTTGGGTCTCCAGGCTTAGCCCCAGCTCCGTGGAAACAACCCCTGAGAAAAGATCTTCAAGATCCGCTTTTCCCAGAGCCTGGGAAGCTGGGTTCATAGGAGGCAGGAAAAGCAAGCCTCCTTCGGGCACGAAGAGGCACCCAACCGTCCTGTTTTTGGAAGTCTCAATGTGGAAGGAATGAGTTAGATTCTCCTAAAGGAGACCTCCAGATCTGCTCAGAAATCGGTAATTCCAGAGGCAGGGTGCAGGCTCCTGACTGCCCTTTGCCAGCCTTGCAGAGACATTCCTAGATTACAGCGTTATTTTCCATGAAGGAGCAGGCATCGGGAATATGTCAGACTTGACTGGCGCCTTATTGGCCTCAGCTCAGCTCTTGCCTTTCCTTTCAAACTAGGACAAGGGCCCACTTTATGAAAGGTAAGGGTCCTCTTCTTTCCAAACTGCCAAGGGCTACAGCAATGAGACCTCTGTCAAGGCGAGGGAAGCGTAAGCTGATGGATTCTCAAGCAGGTGCTTTGCCACAAAGCATCAGCACCCCACGGAAAGAATCTGGCTCCCTTTGCCCCTACGTTGCGTGTGTAGCTACACACACAGAGGTGTCTCGATAGGAGCCAAGAATGTTCCTGAGAGAGGAGGTTCACTGTTGGGGGCCAGAGTGAGGCACTCCGCCCATGGCAAAGGTCATGAGGAAGGAGGCTCGACATACGCAAAGGCGGGATCGAGCCTCAGGAGTCCCCCTGGAAATCCTCGAGCATCTACCCCCATAATCAGAGCCTGCCTACCTTACTACTTTGTGCTCTCACCTACAACTCTGACTTTACGGGGGGCTGTCCCCCACCACCTCTTTCGGAGAAGGAGTTAACCTAGAGCTCCAGTTGATATAAACCCCTGGGTGTGACAAGAGTGTTTTAACCTACAAACTCCTCTGAAGGTTCTCTAGCCTGCCTGACAGGCTTGTCCGGCCACATGTGATTGCTCACAGCCTCTTAAACCTTCTAAAAACAGGTTCCTTAGAAAAGTTAGAAAATTATTAGTATAAGTATAATGGGCTGATTAGAAATCATATTGGTGAAGGGTTTTTCATTTGTTGAGCTGATGTTTACTGCTAAGTCTCCACATCCCCTGCCCTTATACACATTAATGAATATATAGAAGAAATAAGTATTAACCTTTGATATAAATCACGTTAGACCTTAGGCTAAGTAAATTCTTTCCTTAACTAAAACCCACTACACCCTCACCCTATAGGAATGTAACTTTATTTGGGTGGCGTCTGTTTTAAGAATAATCACCCCTGGAGAAATAAGTGTCCTGGTTGACTGACCGCTGTCACAAGGAGAGGGTCGTAAATTGTCAGCAGGCCCCCCGGCCAGAAGATGATGTAACACCCCTAAGACCTCTGTATACTTTTGTATGAAGCACCTGACTTTGATAAAAGTCAGGACTGCTGACCCCACGTGACTTTTGCATAACATCTCAGTGTATAAAAGTAGACCATGGAAAATAAAGAATTGGGATCAGTTTCTCGAAATACTGGTCTCCCCATGTCTCTCTCTCTCTCTCTCACTCTGGTTGAGTCTCCATCTGGAGCGCGGAACCCACCAAGCTTACTAATTTTGCCTGGGCTTCTAAGATCCGACCGGGGAGGCCTCAGTGTCTCCTCTCCTTCGGGAGAACGGAAGGACACCTGCGGCCTACGTAAGTGGTGCAAGCTTCTTGTCTTGAAGTTTTATTGGTCCCCCGCGTAAACCAAGCTACTCAGCCTCTTTTCTCCACTGAATTTTCCTACTGAGCTATCCTCATTTTATTACTCTTTATATCCTTAATTAACGTTTAATTAAGCAGTTGTTCCCTGACCCTCGCCTACGCCGTCTCTGCTTCGAATACCCTGGTTCAGCTGGGGCTGGACCCCGGCAGTTCACTAGAGATCTCCTACAGAGCATAGACCTGTCCATTTGGTTTTGCCTTCCCCTGTGAGTTGGGTCCCCGAGGTCCGCCCCAACTCCGGGGAAACAGCCCCTGAGAAAAGATCTCCAGGAACTGCTTTCCGCCCAGGCTGGGAAACGCTGTTCACAGGAAGTAAGGCAAGCGAGCCTCCTGAAGGGAAATAGAGGCCTTACTGTCCCTGGAGGAGCAGGCTGCCAGAGTGTGTGACACCTGACTGGTGCCTTACTGGCCTCAGCTCCGCTATTGCATGTTCATCTGAACTTGAACCCAGGCCTACTTGGAGAAGTGTTTGTGTGCCGATTTCCAGAAACTGCGAAGGGCTACAGCAATGATAACTCTCTCAGTGGTAAGGGAGAGCATTGTGTGGATTCTCAATTTGTTGTTTGAACGACAGCGTCAAAGCTGCACAGAGAGAATCAGGTCTCTGTGTCTCTATGTTGGCAATGCAGCTTCCCACACAGAGATGTCCCCGTTGGAGCCAAGAACATTCCCCATAGACTGAGGTTCACTAGAGCACTCCTAGAGAGCAAAGATTATCCATGCGGTTTTCCCTTCCCCTGTGCGTGTGGGTCTCCGGGATCGGCCCCTGCTCCGTGGAAACAGCCTCTGAGAAAAGATCTCCAAGAACCTCTTATCCCCCAGGCTGGGAAGCGGAGTTCGCAGGAGGTGGGATAAGCAAGCTTCCTTCGGCAAGAAGAGACAGCCAACCGGCCTGTGTTTGGAAGCCTATATTTGCAAGGAATGGGTTAGTTTCTCCTGACCGAGACCGCCAGATGTGCTGAGAAGATAGAAATTCCAGAGGCAGGGTCGAGGTTCCTGACTGCCCTTTGCCAGCCTTGCAAAGACATTCCCAGATTCTAACGTTATTTTCCATGAAGGAGCAGGCATCGGGAATATGTCAGACTTGACTGGCGCCTTACTGGCCTCAGGTCAACTACTGCCTTTCCATTTAAACAAGGACAAGGGCCTACTTGGTGAAGGGTAAGGGTCTGCTTCTTTCCAAACTGCCAAGGACTACAGCAATGAGACCTCTGTCAAGGTGAGGGAAGCCTATGCGGATGGATTCTTAGCAGGTGCTTTGCCACAAAGCATCAGCACCCACGGAGAGAATCAGACTCCCTTTGCCACTATTTTGGGTGTGTAGCTTCATGCACAGAGGTGTCTCTGTAGAAGCCAAGAATGTTCCTGAGAGATGAGGTTCACTAGAGCTCTCCTACAGAGCATAGACCTGTCCATGTGGTTTTGTCTTCCCCTGTGAGTTGGGCCCCCGAGGTCCGACCCAGCTCCAGGGAAACAGCCCCTGAGAAAAAATCTCCAGGAACAGCTTTGCGCCCAGGCTGGGAAATGCAGTTCACAGGAGGCAAGGCAAGCGAGCCTCCTGCAGGGAAAAAGAGGCCTTACTGCTCCTGGACGATCAGGCTGCAAGAGTGTGTGAGACCTCACTTGTGCCTTACTGGCCTCAGCTCCGCCGTTGCCTGTTGTTCCGAGCTAGGACCCAGGCCTACTTGGAGAAGGGTTAGGGTGCGGATTTCTACAAACTGTCAAGGACGACAGCAATGAGAATTCTCTTAGCAGTAAGGGAGAGCATTGTATGGATTCTCAAGCTGTTGTTTGAATGACAGCTTCAAAGCTACACAGAGAGAATCAGGCTCTCTGTTCCCCTATTTTGGCTGTGCAGCTTCACACACAGAATTTGACTCTGTTGGAGCCAGAAATATTCCTGAAAGACTTAGGCTCACCAAAGCTGTCCTCCAGAGCAAAGACATTGGATATGGTTTTGCCTTCCCTTGTCAGTATGGGTCCCCTAGCTTGGCCCCAGCTCCGGGGATACAGCCTCTGAAAAAAATCTTCCAAGAAGCGATTTTCCTCCAGGCTGTTAAGTGGAATTCGCAGTGTGCAAGTTAAGGAAGCCTGCTTCGTGGAAGAGCAAGCAGCCAACTGGCCCTGTGTTAGGAAGCCTGTATTTGAAAGGAATGGGTTAGCTTCTACAGCGGGAGAACCTCAGATCTGCTCAGGGGACTGAAATACTAGAGTCAGGGTCGAGGTTCTCCCTTGTCCTTTGCGCACCTTGCAAAGACATTCCTAGCTTCCAGCGTTAGTGTCCCTGTAGTAGCAGGCTGCAGGAGCGTGTGATAAATGACTGCCGCATTCCTGTCCTCAGCTCCGCTATTGACTTTCTATTCGAACTAGAACCCAGGCCTACTTTGAGAGGGGTTAGGGTCCAGTGTTTCCAAACTGCCAAGGGCTACGGCAATGCGAGCTCTGTCAGAGGTAAGAAAAGAGCAATTGGTTGGATTCTTCAGCTGCTGCGTGGCTACACAGCTTCCGCGCCGCATGGAGAGCATGAGGCTACTTGTGGCCCTATTTTGGGTACGCAGCAACATGCACACAGAGTGTCTGTGTTCACTTATGTACAGGCTTATGTACACTAGAGCTCTCCTACAGAGCGAAGACCACTCAGTGGGCTCCAAGAGATACATGTCGCGACTCGAGAAGAGAGTGGAGTCCTTTGCTTCCCCTCGAGATGAGGCCTGACTCCCCGGGTGAGTATGGAATGCAACCCCAAATCCCTGTCGCCTATGGAGAGGAACATTAAGTCCTGGATACAAGCCTAGATGAGGTCTAGTTTGCACTTCAGTGAATGGAGCCCAATCCCCAGCTCTCCCTGGCAACTGAAATCGAAGATTAGACTTCCTGGGCCAACACAAGAGGAAGCCTGAATTCCCCGTCGTAACTCGAGAATCCCACCGCAACTCGAGAAAAACCACGTGCTTCCCTCGTCATCGCAAGATGAGGCCCTTTGTCCGCTACAGCATCTCAAGAGAAGTCCCACGTTCCATCCTGAAGTGCGAAACGGTACTTGGCACCCTTGATGCGACCCCAAAAGTTCAGCGACATACCAGACTCACTCAAGGGGAACACCGAGGTTCCCGGCACCACTTCATCTGAGCCCCTTCTCCTCTCCTGATTGCGACAGGAGGGTCGACTCCCCTTCTCTGTCTGCAAGGGGTTCCCGACCTTCCGGGCGCACCTCAGGATGAGGCCGGTCTCATGAGGAAGTTCGAGACGTAGCCTCGTGGGTGGTGCCACATGCCGAAAGACCCCAATTTCATGGTCCATTCTTGAAAAGAACCTGATGCCAGCACACCTCTTTGAAGGAAAACCTGTGGATGAAGGCACAAGACGAAGGGGCACTGACACCCGCGTGCATCGTCCAGAAAAACCCGCAGGTCCCACAGACATTTCGACAAGTGGACGGTGACACTGTAAACAACTCGAAAGGCAAACGAAGGTCCACTTCCTCAACAGAAGATTAGGTGTGACTCTCTTGTGCCTACTCTGCAGGGACCATGGGATCCGAGTCAGAAACGGAGAGGAAGCCTGAGGTTCCTGCGCCACTCGAGATGACGCCCTCTTCCATTGCACCACACGCAGTGGAGTTCCGAGAGGCCCCTACCAACTCCACAGTATCCCTGAGTTCTCACAGGCACAATGAGAAGCTCTCTGAGGTCAAAGGCCCAAGTTGAGGGAACCCTGGGTTTTCTGCCGCGACTCGAGAAAGACCGCGAGAGTGCTTCAAAATATCTTGAGTCCCGATTCCCCTACCATGACTAGAGAGCCATGACACGCTCCCCCTCGCCACGTGCATGGAGACCTGACTTCCCTGGCGCCGCACGAGAGGCTCCCTGAGATCCTCGTCGTGCCTCGGGAGAAAACCCCCACGAGCGCCGCAGCTCGAGGAAACCCCTGAGACGCACCCGTCCTCGCGAGCTGAGGGCCTTCTTTTCCTGCATGGCCTGGAGAGCAATCCCGGGTCCTCTCTCCAAACGGAAGAGGAGGCTGGACTCCCTTGAGGATGCTCAGGGGGCTCCAAGAGACCCACGTCGCGACTCGAGAGGAGAGCGGGGTCCTTGGCTTCCCCTCGAGACGAGGCCTGACTCCCCGGGGGAGCCTGGAATGCAACCCCGAGATCCCTGCCTTCCCTGGAGAGGAATATTAGGTCCCGGACACATGCCTAGGTGAGGTCTCTTCGGGCCTACAGTGACCCGAGCGCAACGCCCAGCTTTCTCTCCCAACGCGAGGGGAAGATTGGGCTTCCCAGGGCCAACCCGAGAGGAAGCATGAGATCCCCGTCATAACTCGAGGATCCCACCGCAACTCGAGAAAAACCACGTGGTTCCCACCTCTTGGCAAGATGAGGCCCTTGCCCGCAACGGCGTCTCAAGGGAAGTCCCCTGTTCCGCCCTGAAGGGCGAAACGGTCCCTGACAGCCTTCCTGCGACCCCCAAAAGTCCCCCGACACGCAGGGTTCCCCCGAGGGGAACACCGAGGGTCCCGGCACCGCTTCCTCTGAGCCCCTTCTCCCCTCCTGATCGCGACAGGAGAGGTGATTCCCCTGAGTGGTCTGGAAGGGATTCCCGGCCTTCCCAGCGCACCTCAGGATGAGGCCGGTCTCACGAGGAAATTCGAGACGAGCCACGTGGGTGGGGCCACATGCCGAACGCCCCCGATTCCCCGGTCCGCTCTTGAGAAGGACCCGAGGCCCGGACCCCTCTTCGAAGGCAACCCTGTGGGTGAAGGCACAACACGAAGGGGCACTGCCACCCCCGTGCATCGTCCGCAAAGACCCGCGGGTTCCGCACACAGCTCGACGAGGGGCCTGAGACCCCCTGAGCAACTCGAGAGGCCAGCGGGGTTCCCTTCCTCAGACAAGACGAGGCCTGACTCTCCTGTCCCAACTCTGCAGGGACTTTGCGATCCGAATCAGACCAGCGCCAGTGAAGTCACGAGAGGAACGCTGAGGTTCCTGCCTCCACTCGAGATTAGGACCTCTTCCATTGCACGAAACCCAGTGGAGTCCCGAGAGACGCGTCCCAGCTCCACAGTATCCCTGACTTCTCAGAGGCACCCTGAGAAGCTCCCTGAGGTCACCAGCACAATTCGAGTGAACCCAGGGTTTACTGCCGCCACCATAGAAAGAACTCAAGAGTCCTTCTTCAACGCATTTTGAGGCCTGATTCCCCTACCATGACCCGAGGGCAATGACGCGCTCCCTCTGCTACACTCATGAAGCCCTGACTTCCCTGGCACCACACGAAAGGCTCCCTGAGCTCCCTGTCATACCTCGTGAGAAACCAAACACTGGCGCCACAGATAGAGAAAACCCACGAGACGCCCCCATTTTCACGACATGACGGCCTTCTTTTCTAGCATGGCCTGGAGAGCAATCCCGAGTCCTCTCTCCAAACTCCACAGTAGGCTTGACTCCCTTTTGGTCACTCAGTGGACTCCAAGACATACCCGTCGCGACTCGAGAGGAGAGCGGAGTCTTTTCCTTCCCCTCGAGGCGAGGCCTGACTCCTCGGGTGTGTCTGATATGTGAACCGGAGGTCCCTGTCGCCCCTGGAGAGAAACATTAGGTCCTGGACACAAGCCTAGATGAGGTCTCTTTTTTCCTGCAGTGACTCGAGAGCAATCCCCAACTCTCCCTCGCAACTCGAATGGAAGACTGGACTTCCCTGGGCCAACAGAAGAGGAAGCCTGAATTTCCCGTTGTAACTCAAGAATCCCGCCACAACTCGAGAAAAACCACGTCGTTCCCTCTTCATCGCAAGATGCGGCCATTGCCGCTACAGCGTCTCAAAAGAAGTCTTACGTTCCATCTTGAAGTGTGATACGGTACTTGGCACCTTTGATGCGACCCCAAAAGTTCCCCAACACACTGGTCTCACTGGAGGGGAACACCGAGGTTCCCGGCATCACCTCATCTGTGCCCCTTCTCCCCTCCTGATCGAGACAGGAGGGTCGATTCCTCTGCTTTGTCTGCAAGGGGTTCCGACTTTCCCGGCGCACCTCAGGATGAGGCCGGTCTCACTAGGAAATTCGAGACGTAGCCTGGTGGGTGGTGCCACATGCGGAAAGACCCCGATTTCCCGGTCCGCTCTTAATAAGAACCCGATGCCAGGACACCTCTTCGAAAGCAAACCTGTGGATGAATGCACAACACGAAGGGGTACTGACATCCCCATGCATAGTATGGAAAAACACGCAGATTCCAAACACAGATCGACAAGTGTCCTGTCATCCCTTGAAGAACTAGAGAGGCATGCGGAGTTCCGTTCCTCCACACAAGAGAAGGCCTGACTCTCCTTTCCCAACTCTGCAGGGACAGTGCGATTGGAGTCAGAAATGTAGATGAAACCTGACGTTCCTGCATCAACTCGAAATGAGGCCCTCTTCCATTGCGCCATACCCAGTGGAGTCCCGAGAGGCCCCTAAAACTCCACAGTATCCCTGATTCTCAGAGGCACCCTCAGAAGCTCTCTGCGGTCACTGGCACAAGTCGAGTGAACCCAGGGTTTCCTGCTGCATTCTGAGAAAGACCTTGAGAGTCCTTCTTTACCGCGTCTTGAGGCCCGATACCCTACCATGACTAGAGAGCAATGACGCATTCCCCTCGCCACGCCCATTGAAACCTAACTTCCCTGGCGCCACACGAGAGGCTCCCTGCGCTCCCCGTCCTACCTCACGAAAACCCCACACTGGCACCGCTGCTCGAGAAAACTCACGAGACGCCCCCATCATCGTAAGATGAGGGCCTTCTTTTCCTACATGACCTAGAGAGCAATCCCGAGTCCACTCTCCAAACTCCACTGGAGGCCTGACTCCCTTTAGGCCACTCAGTAGCCTCCAAGAGATACACGTCGCTACTCTAGAGGAGAGCGGAGTCCGTTGCTTCCCCTCGAGCCGAGGCCTGACTACTTGGGTGAGTCTGGAGTGGGATCCCGAGATCCGTGTTGCCCCTGTAGAGGAAAACTCGGTCCTGGACACAAGCCTAAATGAGGTCTTTTTTGTCCTGCATTGACTCAAGTGCAATCCCCAGCTCTCCCTCGCAACTCGAATGGATGATTGGACTTCCCTGGGCCAACACAAGAGGAAGCCTGTATTCCCCGTTGTAATGCGAGAATCCCGCGGCAACTGGAGAAAAACAAAGTGGCTCCTCAGTCATCGAAATATGAGGCCCCTGTCAGCTATAGCGTCTCCAGGGAAGTCCCATGTTCCGTCTTGAAGTGTGAAACGGTACTTGGCACCCTTGATGCGACCCCCAAATTTCCCTGACACCCCGGTCTCACTCGAGGAGAACATGGAGGTTCCCAGCACCGCTTCAGCTGAGCCTCTTCTCCCCTCCTGATGGCGACAGGAGGGTCGATTCCCCTGCTTTGTCTGGAAGGGTTTCCCAGACTTCCCGGCGAACCTCAGGATGAGGCCAGTCTCACGAGGGAAGTCGAGACGTAGCCTCGTGGGTTGTGCCACATGCCGAAAGACCCCGATTTCCTGGTCCGCTATTGATAAGATCCTGATACCCGGTCACCTCTTCGAAGGTAACCCTGTGGATGAAGGCACAACACGAAGGGGCACTGACACCCCTGTGCATCGTCCCCCAAAACCGCAGGTTCCACATACAACTCGACAGGTGGCCTGTCATCCCGTGAACAACTCGAGAGACAAGCGGAGTTCCATTACTCCACACAAGACGAGGTCTGACTCTCCTGTCCCAACTCTGCAGGGACCCTGCTATCCGAGTCAGAAATGGAGAGGAACCCTGACGTTACTGCCTCAATCCGAGATTAGGTCCTCTTCAATTGCACCAGTCCCTGTGATGTCCCGAGAAGCCCCTCTCAACTCCACAGTATCCCTGACTTCTCAGAGGAATCCCGCTAAGCTCCCTGAGGTCATGGGCACAAGTCGAGGGAACCCAGGGTTTCCTGCCACACCCCGAGAAAGACCTCGAGAGTTCTTCTTCGAAGCATCTTGAGGCTTGATTCCCCTACCATGACTCGAGAGCAATGAGGCGCTCCCCCACGCCACGTCCATGGAGACCTGATTTCCGTGGCACCACAGGAGTCTCCCTGAGCTCCCCGTCCTATCTCGTGAGAAACCCCAACCAGGCACTGCACCTTGAGAAAACCCACGAGACGCCCCCGTCATCGCGAGATGAGGGCCTTCTTTTCCTGCATGGCCTAGAGAGCAATCCCGAGTCCTCTCTCCAAACTCCACAGGAGGCTTAACTCCATTTAGGCCACTCTTGGGCTCCAAGGGATACCCGTCGTGACTCGAGAGGAGAGCGGAGTCCATTCATTCCCTTCGAGACGAGGCCTGACTCCCCGGGTGAGTCTGGAATGCAACCCCGAGATCCCTGTCGCCCCTGGAGAGAAAAACTCGGTCCTGGACACAAACCTAGATGAGCTCTATTTTGCCCTGCAGTGACTCGAGAGCAATCTCCAGCTCTCACTTGCAACTCGAATGGAAGATTGGACTTCCCTGGGCCAACACAAGAGGAAACCTGTATTCCCCATCGTAACTCAAGAATCCTGCCGAAACTCGAGAAAAAACACGTGGGTCCCCCGTCAGCGCTAGATGAGGCCCTTGCCCACTACAGTATCTCAAGAGAAGTCCCAGGTTCCGTCTTGAAGTGCGAAACGGTACTTGGCACCCTTGATGCAACCAGAAAAGTTACCCGACTTTCACTCAAGGAGAGCACCGAGGTTCCCGGCACTACTTCATCTGAGCCCTTTCTCTCCTCCTGATCCCGAAAGTAGGGTCGATTCCCCTGCTTTGTTTGGAAAGGGTTCCCGGACTTTCCTGCGCGCCTCAGGATGAGGCCGGTCTCACGAGAAAATTCGAGACGTAGCCTAGTGGGTGGTGCAACATGCTGAAAGACCCCAATTTCCCGGTCCGCACTTGAGGAGAACACGATGCCCGGACACCTCTTTGAAGGCAACCTTGTGGATGAAGGCACAACAGGAAGGAGCACTGACGCCCTCGTGCATCTCCGAAAAACCCGCAGGTTCCACACACATCACGAAAAGTGGTGTTATCCTTGAACAACTTGAGATGAAAGCGGAGTTCCATTCCTCCGCAGAACACGAGACCTGACACTCCTGAGCAAACTCAACAGGGACCCTGCGATCTGAGTCAGATCCGGCCTCCAGGAAGTCAGGAGCAGAACCCTGAGGTTCCTGCCTCAACTCGAGATGAGGCCCACTTCCATTGCACCAAACCCAGAGGAGTCCCGAGAGGCCTCTCCCAAATCCACAGTATCCCTGACTTCTGAGAGGCACCCTGAGATGCTCCCTGAGGTCACCGGCTCAAGTCAAGGGAACTCAGGGTTTCCTGCCGCAACCCTAGAAAGACATCGAGAGTTCTTTTTCAACCCGTCATGAGGCCCGATTCCCCTACCCTGACTTGAGAGCAATGACGCGCTCCCCCTTGCCCTGCCCATGGAGACCTGACTTCCCTGTTGCCACACGAGAGGCTACCTGAACTCCCCGTCGTACCTCGTGAGAAACCCCACACTGGCGCCGCAGCTCGAGAAAACCCACGAGACGCCCCCGTCATCTCAAGATGTGGGCCTTCTTTTCCTGCATGGCCTGGAGAGCAATCCCGAGTCCTCTCTCCAAACTGAAGAGGAGGGTTGACTCCCTTTAGACCACTCAGTGGGCTCCAAGAGATACGCGTTGCAACTCGAGAGGAGAGCCGAGTCCTTTGCTTCCCCTCGAGACGAGGCCTAACTCCCCGGGTGAGTCTGTAACGCAAACCCGAGATCCCTGTCGCCCTTGGAGAGGATCACTGGGTCCTGAACACAAGGCTAGATGAGGTCGCTTTTGCCCTGCAGTAACTCAAGAGCACTCCCCAGCTTTCCCTCGCAACCCAAATGGAAGATTGGACCTCCCTGGGCCAACACAAGAGGAAGCCTGAATTCCCAGTAGTAATTCGAGAATTCCGCCTCAACTTGAGAAAAACCACGTGGTTCCCCCGTCATTGCAAGATGAGGCCCTTGCCCGCTCCAGCGTCTCAAGAGTAGTCCCACGTTCTGTCTTCAAGTGCGAAATGATATTTGGCACCCTTAATGCTACCCCAAAAGTTCCCCGACATACGGGTCGCACTCGAGGGGAACACCGAGGTTCCTGGCACCACTTCATCTGAGCCCCTTCTCCCCTCCTGATCGCGAAAGGAGGGTCGATTCCCCTGCTTTGTCTGCAAGGGGTTCCCGACCTTCTCCACGCACCTCAGATGAGGCTGTCTCACGAGGAAATTCGAGACGTAGCCTCGATGGTGGTGCCACATGCCGAAAGACCGCGATTTCCCGATCTGCTCTTGATAAGAACGCGATGCCCAGACACCTATTCGAAGATAGTGTGGATGAAGGCACAACACGAAGGGGCACTGACACCCCCGTGCATCGTCCGGAAAAGACCGCAGGTTACTCATACAGCTCAACAAGTGCCTGTCACCCAGTGAACAACTCGAGAGGCAAGCGGAGGTCCATTCCTGCACACAAGACAAGGCCTGACTCACCTCTCCCAACTATGCAGGGGGCTGCGATCGGAATCAGAAATGGAGAGGAACCCTGAGGTTCCTGCCTCCCCTCGAGATGAGGCCCCCTTCCATTTCACCAAACCCAGTGGAGTCCCGAGAGGTCTTTCCCAACTCCACAGTATCCCTGACTTCTCAGAGGCACCCGGAGAATCTCCCTGAGGTCACCGGCACAAGTCGAGGGAACCCAGGTATTCTTGCCAAGACCGAGAGAGATCTTGAGAGTCCTTCAACGCGTCTAGAGGCCTGATTCCCCTACCATGACTCGAGAGCAATGACGCGCTCCCCCTCGCCACACGCATCGAGACCTAACTTCCCTGGCGCCACACAAGAGGCTCCCTGAGCTCCCCGTCGTACCTCCTGAGAAACCAACACAGGCGCTGCAGCTCGGTAAAACCACCGAGACCCCCCGTCATCGTGAGATGAGGGCCTTCTTTTCCTGCATGTCCTGGAGTGCAATCCCGAGTCCTCTCTCCAAACTCCAGAGGAGGCTTGACTCCCTTTAGTCCACTCAGTGGGCTCCAAGAAATACCCGTCGCGACTCGAGAAGAGAGAGAAGTCCTTTGTTTCCCCTCGAGAGGACGCCTGACTCCTGGGTGAGTCTAGAATGCAACCCCAAGATCCCAGTCATCCCTTGAGAGGAACATTAGGTCCTAGACACAAGCCTGGATGAGGTTTCTTTTGCCCTGCAGTGACTCGAGCGCAACCCCCAGCTCTCCCTCGCAACTCGAATGGAAGATTGGGCTTCCCTGGGCCAACACAAGAGGAAGACAGAAATCCCCTTCGTAACTCGAGAATCCCACCGCAACTCGAGAAAAACCACGTGTTTCCAACGTCATCCCAAGATGAGGCCCTTGCTGCTATGGCGTCTCAAGAAAAGAACCACGTTCCGTCTTGAAGTGCGAAACGGTACTTTGCACCCTTGATGCGACACCAAATGTTCCCGGACACGCCGGTCTCACTCGACAGGAACACCGAGGTTCCCGCACCACTTCATCTGAGCACCTTCTCCCCTCCTGTTCGAGAAAGGAGGGTCTATTCCCCTGCTTTGTTTCGAAGGGGTTCCCCACATTCCCGGCGCACCTCAGGATGAGGCCGGTCTCACGAGGAAATTCGAGACATAGCGTCGTGGGTGGTGTCACATGCCGAAATACCCCGATTTCCCGGCCCACTCTTGAGAAGAACCCGATGCCCGGACACCTCTTCGAAGGCAACCCTGTGGACGAAGGCACAAAACGAAGGGTCACTGACACTCCCGTGCATGATTCGGTAAAAGCCGCAGGTTCCACACACAGCTCGACAAGAGGCCTGTCATCCCATGAACAACTCGAGAGGCAAGCAGAGTTCCATTCCTCCACTCAAGACGAGGCCTGACTCTCTGGTCCCAACTCTGAAGGGACCCTGCGATCGGAGTCTGAAATGGAGAGGAACCCTGAGGTTCCTGATTCCACTTGAGATGAGGCCCTCTTCCATTTCACCAAAAACAGTGGAGGCCCGAGAGGCCCCTCCCAAATCCACAGTATCGCGACTTCTCAGAGGGACCCTTAGAAGCTCCCTGAGGTCACTGGCACAAGTAGAGGGAACACAGGGTTTCCTGACGCAACCCGAGAAAGACCTCGAAAATCCTCCTTCAACGCATCTTGAATCCCGATTCCCCTACCATGACTCGAGAGCAATGACGCGTTTCCCCTCGCCACTCGCATGGAGACTTGACTTCTCTGGCGCCACACGAGAGGCTCCCTGAGCTCCCCGTCATACCTCGTGAGAAATCCCACACTGGCTCCCCAGCTCCAGAAAACCCACGCGACGCCTCCGTCATCGCGAGATGAAGGCCTTCTTTTCCTGCATGGCCTGGAGAGCAATCTCGAGGCCTCTCTTCAAACTCCACAGGAGGCCTGACTCCCTTTAGGCCACTCTGTGGGCTCCAAGAGATACCCGTTGGGACTCGAGAGGAGAGCGGAATTCTTTGCTTCCCCTATATACCAGGCCTGACTCCTCAGGTGAGTCTGGAATGCAACCCCGAGATCCCTGTCGCCCCTGGAGAGGAACATTAGGTCCTAGACACAAGCATAGATGAGGTCTCATTTGCCCTGAAGTGACTCGAGAGCAATCCCCTGCTCTCCCTCGCACCTCGAATGGAAGAATGGACTTCCCTGGGACAACACAAGAGGAAACCTGAATTCCCCGTCGTAATTCGAAAATCCCGCTGCAACTCGAGGAAAACCATGTGGTTCCCCCGTCATCGCAAGATGAGGCCCTTGCCAGCTACAGCGTCTCAGTAGAAGCCCTACGTTCCATCTTGAAGTTTAAAACGATAATTGGCAACCTTGATGTTACCACAAAAGTTCCCCGACACCCTGGTCTCACTCGAGGGGAACACCAAGGTTCGGTGCACCGCTTGTTCTGAGCCCCTTATCCCCTCCTGATCGCGACGGGAGGGTCGATTACCCTTCTTTGTCTGGAAGGGGTTCCGGACCTTCCCGGCGCACCTCAGGATGAGGCCGGTCTCACGAGGAAATTCGAGACGTAGCCTTGTGGTTGGTGCCACACGCCGAAAGACCCCGATTTCCCTGTCTGCTCTTGATAAGAACCCAATGCTAGGACACCTCTTCGAAGGCAATCCTGTGGACGAAGGCACAAAACGAAGGGGTCTGACACCCTCCTGCATCGTTGGAAAAGCCCGCAAGTTCCACATACAGATTGACAAGTGGCCTGTCACCCCGTGAACAACTCGAGAGGCAAGAGGAGTTAAATTCCTCCACACAAGACGAGGCCTGACTCTCCTGTCCCAACTCTGCATGGACACTGAGATCCGATTCAGAAATGGAGAGGAACCATGAGGTTCCTGCCTCAACTCGAGATAAGGCCCTCTTCTACTGCACCAAACCCAGTGGAGTTCGGAGTGGCCCCTCCCAACTGCACAGTATCCCTGACTTCTCAGAGGCACCCTGAAAAGCTCCCTGAGGTCACGGGCATAAGTCGACGGAACCCAGGGTTTCCTGCCGTAACCTGAGAAAAACCTCGAGAGTCCTTCTTCACGCGTCTTGAGGCCCGATTCCCCTACCATGACTGGAGAAAAATGACGCGCTCCCCCTCACCACGCGCATGAAGATCTGACTTCCCCGGCACCACATGAGAGGCTCCCTGAGCTCCCCATCGTACCTCGTGAGAAACCCCACACTGGCGCCGCAGCTCGAGAAAACCCACGAGACGCCCCTGTCATGGTGAAATGAGGGCCTTCTTTCCTGCATGACCTGAAGAGCAATCCCGAATCCTCTCTCCAAACTCCAAAGGAGGCTTGACTCCCTTTAGGTCACTCAGTGGGCTCCAAGAGATACCCGTCGATACTCAGGAGGAGAGCGGTGTCCTTTGCTTCCCCTCGAGATGAGGCCTGACTACGAGGGTGAGTCTGGAATGCAACCCTGGATCCCTGTCGCCCCTGGAGAGGAACCTTAGGTCCTGGACAAAAGCCTAGATGAGGTCTCTTTGGCCCTGCAGTGACTCAAGCGCAACCCCTAGCTTTCCCTTGCAACTCGAATGGAAGATTGGCCTTTCTGAGCCAACACAAGAGGAAGCCTGAATTTCCAGTTGTAATTTGAGAAACCCGCCGCAACTCGAGAAAAATCACGTGGTTCCCCGTATTGCAAGATGAGGCCCTTGCCCCCTACAGCGTCTCAAGAGAAGTCTCACATTCCGTCTTGAAGTGCAAAACAGTACTTGGCACCCTTGATGCGACCCCAAAAGTTCCCCTATATACCGATCTCACTAGAGGGGACACTGAAGTTTCTGGCACCACTTCATCTGAGGCCTTTCTCCTCTCCTGATCGCGATAGGAGGGTCGATTCCACTGCTTTGTCTCGAAGGGATTCCCGACCTTCCCGGCACACCTCAGGATGAGGCCGGTCTCACGAGGAAATTCGAGAGGTAGCCTCGAGGGCCATACTACATGCCGAAAGACCCCGATTCCATGGTCCACTTTTGATCAAAACCAGACTCCTGGACACCTCTTCGAAGGCAAGCCTGTGGATGAAGGCACAACACGTAGGGGCACTGACACCCCGTGCATCTTCCGGAAAAACCCGCAGGTTCCTCACACAGCTCCACAAGTGGTCTGTCACCTCGTGAACAACTCGAGAAGCAAGCGGAGTTCCATTCCTCCACACAAGACGATGCCTGACTCTCCTGTCACAACTCTAGGGACCTTGCGCACCGACTCAGAAATGGAGAGGAAGCCTGAGGTTCCTGCCTCCACTCAAGACGAGGCCTTTTCCATTGCTGCAAAACCAGAGGAGTCCCGAGAGGCCCGTCCCAAATCCACAGTATGCCTGACTTCTCAGAGGCACCCTGAGAAGCTCCCTAAGGTCACCGGCAGAAGTCGACGGAACCCAGGGTTTCCTGCCGCAACCCGAGAAAGACCTTGAGAGTCCTGCTTTAACGTGTCTTGAGGCCCGATTCCCGTATCATATCTCGAGAGCAATGACGCGCTCCCCCTTGCCATGCGCATGGAGACCTGAATTCCCTGGTGCCACACGAAAGGCTCCCTGAGCTTCCCGTCACACGTCATCAGAAACCGCACACTGGCACCGCAGCTCGAGAAAACCAACAAGACGCCCCTGTCATCACGAGATGAGGGTATTCTTTTCCTGAATGGCCTGGAGAGCAATCCTGAGTCCTCTCTCCAAACTCCACAGGGGGCTTGACTCCCTTTAGTCCACTCAGTGGGCTCCAAGAGACACCTGTGGTGACTCAAGAGGAGAGCGGGGTCCTTTGCTTCCCCTCGAGTCGAGCTCTGACTCCCAGGATGCCTCTGGAATGCAACCCCGAGATCGCTGTCGGCCCTGGAGAGGAATATTAGGTCCTGGACACAAGCCTAGATGAGGTCTCTTTTGCCCTGCAGTGACTCAAGAGCAAACCCCAGCTCTCCCTCGAAACTCGAATGGAAGATTGGACTTCCCTGGGCCAACACAAGAGGAAGCCTGAATTCCCCGTCGTAACTCGAGAATCCCGCCGCACCTTGAGAAAAACCACGTGATTCCCCCGTCATCCCAAGATGAGGCCCTTGCCCTCTACAGCGTGTCAAGAGAAGCCCCAAGTCCGTATTGAAGTGCAAAACGGTACTTGGAACCCTTGAAGTGACCCCAAAAGTTTCCCGACACACCGGTCCCACTCGAGGGGAACACCGAGGTTCCCGGCACGACTTCAACTGAGCCCTTTCACTCCTCCTGATCGCGACAAGATGGTCGATTCCCCTGCTTTGTCTGGAAGGGGTTCCCGATCTTCATGGCGCACCTCAGGATGACACCAGTCTAACGAAGAAATTCGAGACGTAGCCTCATGGATGGTGCCACGTTCTGAAAGACCCCGATTTCCTGCTCTGCTATTGATAAGAACCCGATGTCCGGACACCTCTTTGAAGGCAACCCTGTGGATGAAGGCACAACACGAAGGGGCACTGACCCCCTCATGCATCTTACGGAAAAAACCGAAGGTTCCACTCACAGCTCGACAAATGGTCTGTTATCCTGTGAACAACTCGAGAGGCAAGTGGAGTTCCATTCCTCCACACAAGACGAGGCCTGACTCTCCTGTCCCAACTCTTCAGGGACCCTGTGGTCGGAGTTTGAAATGGAGAGGAACCCTTAGGTTCCTGCCTCAACTCGAGATGAGAACCTTTGCCATTGCACCAAACCCAGTGGAGTTCCGAGAGCGCCTCCCAAGTCCACAGTATGCCTGACTTCTCAGATGCACCCTGAGAAGCTCCCTGAGGTCACCGGTACAAGTCGAGGGAACCCCGGGTTTCCTGCCGCAACCTGAGAAAGACCTCGAGACTCCTTCTTCAACGCGTCTTGAGTCCCGATTTCCCTACCATGACTCGAGAGCATTTATGGGCTCCTCCTCATCACACGCATAGACACCTGACTTTCCTGGCGCCACACGAGAGGCTCCCTGAGCTCCCCGTCGTACCTCGTGAAAAAACTCATACTTGCGCTCCAACTCGAGAAAACCCACAAGAGGCCCCCGTCATTGTGAGCTGAGGGCCTTCTTTCCTTTATGGCCTGGAGAGCAATCCCGAGTCCTCTCTCCAACTCCACAGGAGGCTTGACTCCCTGGAGGCCACTCAGTGGGCTCCAAGAGATACCTATCGCGACCCAGGAGGATATAAGAATCCTTTGCTTCCCCTCGAGCCGAGGCCTGACTCACTGGGTGAGTCTGGAATGCGTCCCCGTGATCCCTATCGCCCCTGGAGAGGAACATTAGGTCCTGGACACAAGCCTAGATGAGGTCTATTTTGACCTGCCGTGACTCGAGAGCAATTCCCACCCAGCTCTCCCTGGCAACTCGAATGGAAGAATAGACTTCCCTGGGCCAACAGAAGAGGAAGCCTGAATTCCCTGTCGTAAGTCAACAATCCCATCGCAACTCGAAAAAAACCACGTGGTTTCCCCTTCATCACAAGATGAGGCCCTTGCCCGCCACAGCGTCTCAAGAGAAGTCCCATGTTTCATCCTGAAGTTTGAAACAGTATTTGGCAAGCTTCGTGAGACCCCAAAAGTTCCCTGACATACTGGTCTCACTCAAGGGGAACACCGAGGTTCCCGGCACCACTTCATCTGAGCCCCTTCTCCCCTCCTGATCGCGACAGTAGGGTCGATTAACCTGCTTTGTCTGGAAGGCTTTCCCGACCTTCCAGGGGCACCTCAGCATGAGGCCCGTCTCACGAGGAAATTCGAGACGTAGCCTCGTGTGCGGTGCCGCATTCCAAAAGACCCCGATTTCCTGGTCCGCTCTTGATAAGAACCCGATGCCCGCACACCACTTCGAAGGCAACCCTGTGGATGAAAGCACATCACGAAGGGGCACTGACACCGCCGTGCATTGTCTGGAAAAAACCGCAGGTTCCACACACAGCTCGACAAGTGGCCTGTCACTCCTTGAACAACTCGAGAGGCAAGCGGAGTTCCATTCCTCCACACAAGACGAGGCCTGACTCTCCTGTCCCAACTCTGCAGGGACCCTGCAATCTGAGTCAGAAATGAAGAGGAACCCTGAGGTTCCTTCCTGATCTCGAGATTAGGCCCTCTTCCATTGCAGCAAACCCAGTGGAGTCCCGAGAGGCCTCTCCCAGCTCCATAGTATCCCTGACTTCTCAGAGGCACCCTGAGAAGCTACCTGAGGTCACAGGCACAAGTCGAGGGAACCCAGGGTTTCCTGCCGCAACCCGAGAAAGACCTCGAGCGTCCTTTTTCATTGCGTTGAGCCCTGATTCCACTACCATGACTCGAGAGCAATGACGTGCTCCCCCTCGCCACTCGTATGGAGACTTGACTTCCCTGACACCACACGAGAGGCTCCCTGAGCTCCCGGTCGTACCTTGTGAGAAACCCCACACTGGCACCGCAGCTCCAGAAAAACCACGAGACTCCCCCGACATCGCAAGATGAGGGCCTTCTTTTCCTGCATGGCCTGGAGAGCAATCCCGCGTGCTCTCTCCAAACTCCACAAGAGAGGAGCCAAGATTGCTGAGGAGTAGGACGGGGAGAACTCTTTCCCCCCCAAACAATTTCATCAAAAGAGCATTTAAACGTCGAGTAAATTCCACAATACAACTTATGAATGCTGCCAGAGGACATCAGGCACCCAGAAAAGAACCCAACTCTTGGAAAGTAGGTAGGAAAAAGTATAAAAGACAAAAAAAGAGACAAAAGAGGGAGGGAGGGATTTCCGTTCCGGGAAGATAGTCTTAAAAAGAGAAAAGTTTCCAAACACCAGGAAAGCTTTTCACTGCCAAATCTTTGCCAAGCTTTGGAAGCACAAAGGGCAACATAAGGGGGATAAAAATAAATAAACAATTAAAACTCGCAGATTGCAAGCCCTACGGTAACTCCCCCAGCCGCGAAGCAGTGCAGACGCCTGCTCACACCATTAGCAAGCAGGGGCTGGGCAGGGAGGCGCGGCGCGGGCTGCATCGCTTAGAGTAAGAATCTGGCCTGAATACCCTGAGCGCTATCTGAACGAAATAACTTGGGCTAGCAAACCAGACTCTGGGATATCTACCACGCAAAAAGCCAGCCCTAACCTAAGACACCGCCAGGCCCGCGCACGGAACAAAGGACTGAACAGAGATAGCCGGCTGCAGACCTTCCCCCTCCGGTGACAGGCAGCCAGAGCCGGAAGGGGGCAATCGCAGCCCCAGAGAGACATTATCTATAAAACTGTAAGCAGGCTTCTTTGTAACTAAAACTTCTTGGGGATCTGGACGGTCAACATCTGCCTGAGAAGGTGCGCCTGTTTTACACCCAGATAACCGAGTGGCGGGGAGGCGATAAGTCACAACATTGGCGCTCGCCAAACACCTCATCACCTGAGCTGCTCGGACCTGGGAAGAGCACAAAACGCAGGCCCAACCGAGTCTGTGCCTATGAGGACTACCCGAGTGCCTGAACCTGAGCGGCTTGGACCTGGGAGGTGCATGCAGCCCAGGGCCAGCCTCGGATTGTTCCCGGTGGAACAACCTAGAGCCCGAGCAGTGTGGGCAGGGAGGCTACATGTGCCGTGAGCGGGGGCAGACCCAGTGTGGCTGAGGCACTGCGAGCGCACGCCAGTGTTATTTGTTTGCAGCATCACTCCCTCCCTCCCTCCCCACAGCGCAACTGAACAAGTGAGCCTAAAAAAAAAAAGTGTCCTCCACCGTCCCCTTTGTGTCAGGGAGTAAACCAGACACTGAAGAGACCAGCAAACAAAAGAAGCTATAACAGAGGGAAACGCCTTGGAAGCTACAGGCAATAGATTAAAACCCTGTGGTTACTAGGACTACATAGGAAGGCGCCTATAGATCTTGAGAAATATAACTCGGACCAAGGAACTAGCCAAAAATGAACCGAACCCACGATACTCACAACAAAACCAGAGAAAGTCCTAGATATATTTTTATGATCATTCTTACTTTTTTTTAATTTTTTTAATTTTAAGTTCTCTATTGTTCATTTAATTTTCACTTTTATAACCTATTACTTTGCAAAAAAAAGACCCTATTTTTTTCTTCTTCAGCAAACTTCATATATATATATATATATATTTATATATATATATAAAATAATTTTTGACCTTGTTTTTTTGTTTTGTTTTTTTTTTCTTCTTTTCTTTAACATTGTATTTTTGAAATTCCAAACTGTACTCTAGATTTTTAATTTATGCTTTTTGATATTTGATATCAATTTTGTACCTGTAGTTTCTTTATAATTTTTGCGACATTGCTTGTTTTTGTTTGTTTGTTTTCTCTTTAGTTTTCTTCTTTCTTTTTTTTAACATTGTATTTTTGAAATTCCAAACTCTACTCTAGATTTTTAATTTTTGCTTTTTGGTATTAGTTATCAATTTTGTACCTGTATTTTCTTGATAATTTTTGCGACCTTGTTTGTTTTTCTTTGTTCGTTTTTTCTCTCTTTCTTTTCCTTCTTCTTTTCTTTAACATCGTATTTTTGAAAGTCCAAACTCTACTCTAGATTTTTAATTTTTGCTTTTATGTATTTGTTACCAATTTTGTACCTTTAAGAACCCAATCTTCAGTACCCATTTTTCACTAGGGAGCGAGATTACTGGCTTGACTGCTCTCTCTCCCTTTGGACTCTCCTTTTTCTCCACCAGGTCGCCTGTGTCTCCTCCCTAACCCCTCTCTACTCTACCCAACTCTGTGATTTTCTGTGTATTCCAGACGGTGGAGAACACTTAGGGAACTGATTACTGGCTGGATCTGTCTCCCTCCTTTTCATTCCCCCCTTTTATCCTTCTGGCCACCTCTGTCTCCTTCCTCCTTCTTCTCGTCTCTGTATAACTCTGTGAACATCTCTGAGCGGTCCAGTTGTGGAGTGCACATAAGGAAGTGACGACTGGCCAGCCCACTCTCTCCACTATTGATTCCACCTGATCTCATTTGGGTCACCTCTAACTCCCTCCTCCCTCTTCTCTTCTCCATGTAACGCTGTGAACCTTTCTGAGTG
This sequence comes from Bubalus kerabau, assembly GCF_029407905.1. Classification (NCBI taxonomy): domain Eukaryota; kingdom Metazoa; phylum Chordata; class Mammalia; order Artiodactyla; family Bovidae; genus Bubalus; species Bubalus kerabau. The sequence goes on along the minus strand of NW_026577886.1, from coordinate 3,601,475 downwards.
GCCCTCACAGTACAGAAACTTTTCTTCTTTAACTTAGATGTTTTATCAATGGTGCTGTATAGAAGGAGAAGTTTTGAAACTACTGTAAAAGTAAGACAGATAACTGGAAGCAGGAGGCTTAAGTCCAAACCCTGACTCCAGGGAATTCCTGACTCCAAGGAACATTAATAGACAGGAGCTCATCAAATGCCTCCATACCGACACTGAAATCAAGCACCACACAAGGGCCAACAAGTTCCAGGGCAAGACATACCAAGCAAATTCTCCAGCAACAAAGGAACGCAGCCCTGAGCTTCAAGATACAGGCTGCCCAAAGTCACCCCAAAACCACAGACATCTCATAACTCATTACTGGACACTTCATTGCACTCCAGAGAGAAGAAATACAGCTCCACCTACCAGAACACGGACACAAGCTTCCCTAACCAGGAAACCTTGACAAGACACCTGTACAAACCCACACACAGCGAGGAAATGCCACAGTAAAGAACTCCACAAACTGCCAGAATACAGAAAGGACACCCCAAACTCAGCAATTTAAACAAGATGAGACAGAGGAATACGCAGCAGATAAAGGAACAGGATAAATGCCCACCAAACCAAACAAAAGAGGAAGAGATAGGGAATCTACCTGATAAAGAATTCCGAGTAAGGATAGTGAAATGGATCTAAAATCTTGAAATTAAAATGGAATCACAGATAAATAGCCTGGAGACAAGGATTGAGAAGATGTAAGAAAGGTTTAACAAGGACCTAGAAGAAATAAAAAAAGAGTCAATATATAATGAATAATGCAATAAATGAAATTAAAAACACTCTGGAGGCAACAAATAGTAGAATAACAGAGGCAGAAGATAGGATTAGTGAATTCGAAGATAGAATGGTAGAAATAAATGAATCAGAGAGGATAAATGAAAAAAGAATTAAAAGAAATGAGCACAATCTCAGAGACCTCCAGGACAATATTAAACGCTACAACATTCGAATCATAGGGGTCCCAGAAGAAGAAGACAAAAAGAAAGACCGTGAGAAAATACTTGAGGAGATAATAGTTGAAAACTTCCCTAAAATGGGGAAGGAAATACTCACTCAAGTCCAAGAAACCCAGAGAGTCCCAAACAGGATAAAGCCAAGGCTAAACCCCACAAGACACATATTAATCACATTAACAAAAATCAAACACAAAGCACAAATATGAAAAGCAGCAAGGGAAAAACAACCAATAACACACAAGGGAATTGCCATAAGGATAACAGCTGATCTTTCAATAGAAACTCTTCAAGCAAGGACGGAATGGCAAGACATACTTAAAATGATGAAAGAAAATAACCTACAGCCCAGATTATTGTACCCAGCAAGGATCTCATTCAAGTATGAATGAGAAATCAAAAGCTTTTCAGACAAGCAAAAGCTGAGAGAATTCTGCACCACCAAACCAGCTCTCCAACAAATACTAAACAGGAAACACAAAAACG